>NC_060181.1:41159379-41486879 GCF_021184085.1 Oncorhynchus gorbuscha | reverse complement strand
CTGTTCTCTATACAGCAGAATATACAGTAATATACAATAGATACATTAATATACAGTACAGTAAAGGACCACATCAGTATTACATGCATGTTGCGTTATAGGGATGATATATCTGAAATTGTTGTTTTTCTATAAATTACCTGACACTATCCATGGTCCTGTCTGTTACATGGCTTCGTGACCTGAGTTGTACTGTAGTTGTACTGTAGTTGTACTGTAGTTATAGCTAGTGTTCCCGCAGTTTGACCATCAGTGTGTACTTGCATGCATGTGTGTATGGGTGTTTTGTTTTGAACGGGTGGATGTGTTTGTGTGGGAATGTTTGAGTGCATGCCTTTATGTCTACGTGTGTGTGTGTGTGACATGTATAATAGTGTGTGTGTTGGGATGTTGGCAGGCCCCAATAAGAAATCCTACACCCCACTGTAATTAGGGGCTGTGAAATTGTACCCCTGGAGAGCATGCGGTCTGTGCTGCTCGTGTTCCTGTCCAGAACAAACTCCTCTGTTTGTGTCTCTGTTCCCCAAAAAATAGAAGCGAGACAACGCCTTCAAATTCTCAACCTCTTTCTTCCGTTCTCCTTCTCTTTTCTTCTTCCAGTTCTTCTCTCCCTCTCCCACACTCCCGTCGCTCTCCCTCTGTCTCTCTCATTATGTTCTCAACCTCCACCCCTCTTTCCCTCTCTCCTTCCTTTTTCCATTTTCCAGTCTCTCTCTCTCCTGCACTCCCTTCTCTCTCCCTCTACTTCGTCTTCCGGTCTTCCTCTTGCACTACTCTTACTGCAAGTATTTCTTCCTATCGGCCTACTCCCTCTTTTTGAGTTATGCTTTTTTCAATTACCGCCCCTCCTTCTTTTTAACATTAAACTTAACAGCAATGCTGTTAAATAAGTGCACACGCACACACATCCTGCCCACACTTCCCACTCTTCCCACAATCATGCATTTACTCATGCATGCTTGCATGGACACGCGCTCATGGACAGTCACGCACATACACACACACACACACACACACACACACACACACACACACACACACACACACACACACACACACACACACACACACACACACACACACACACACACACACACACACACACACACACACACACACACACACACACACACACACCCTGCCTTTCACAAGCTGGCATAAAACACACCAACCAAAGGTTATAGGAGGGATTGGGAATGTCTTGCCTTATCTCCGAGTCAAACAGGGTCTCGTTTAATCCAGCTAAAAAGAAAAGTGGACCAATGACCTCTCTAACTCTCTACTGCCCCCTATCTGTAAGCTGACCTCATAGCACCCAGTGGTGGTACCAGGTGGTTGCGTGTTATTATGTCTGGTTCCATCTCAGACGGTTGTTTGTTTTTGTCTGGCTACACTGTACCGGTAAACACATTCTTTTGAAATGCTAAACAGAATCAATTATGCTTGGCAAAGAAATTGTGACTCGTTTGCAGTCCTACGTTTGCATATTTTGTTAACTTTTAATTGTTCTGGTAAGTTAACTGAGAACATAGGCTCTAGGGCCATAGGCTCTTACTAGCTCTAGGGCCTCACATTCCTTGGCCAATTGTTTATGTCTTAAGCAAACCGCCCTCATTCTTTGCATTTAGCTGTCCTTCTCCTTTGGACCTGTGTATATTGAGTGGGAGTGTCCAGCCTGTCATGTTGTCAGGTGCCTCTCAGGTTCCTGATGTGGAGCCTTTTGGCCCCGGGGCCCATGCTGTCTTAACAGCAGCCCACGCCGGGGCCCCTAGATATACTAGTGTGGATGTCTTTAATGGGGGCCCATTCACCAGCCTAATAGGGCCCTTTATCCAGCCTGGCCAGCACCGCAGCGATCATAGCTGGAAAAGCCTCCGGCGTCCTCACTCGCTTTTGTCCGAGCCAACTGGAGCAGAAAGCCTTTGACAATATGGGAGAGGCTAGAGGAGAGAGGGGGACTCTTGCCTTCTGCTGTTAAGACTCTCCTCCCTCTCTCACTCTCTCTGTTATTCACTTGTTTACCCATTTGATAGCCTCGACTTGACCTTGTGAACCTACAACTCGGTATCCGGAGCTTATGGATGGTAGGGATTGGGGAAAATGGGGCATTTGAAAGCAAAGGCTCCAAACACTGTGTTTAATGTTTCATACACAATTAGGTGAAGTTGATCTTTTGCAAGTCTTTCAGGAGTGTCAAGACAAAGCGTCTGGAATAAATGTATTAAATATACTGTACATGTAAAGGTATGTTCATGTGTAGTTTTTTTGACCATCTATGGGGGAAAGGAACAGACAGATATGGTCATGGTTGAGAGGCTATTTACTAATGTACTAATGTATTAAGGTTAAATTGGGATTTGAAAGGGGTGGATTTAACCCCCAAAAACTGAGTTGACTTTCTAATGTGATTTTCCACTTTATGATTCAGAATAATCCTCCTTTACCACTCTCCTTTTGAGGTTGGTTGGAGTCCACTTTCACTGAGTCCCCACTCTCTGAGTCCCCACTCTCTGAGTCCCCACTCTCTGAGTCCCCACTCTCTGAGTCCCCACTCTCTGAGTCCCCACTCTCTGAGTCCCCACTCTCTGAGTCCCCACTCTCTGAGTCCCCACTCTCTGAGTCCCCACTCTCTGAGTCCCCACTCTCTGAGTCCCCATACCGTAATGACCGATGACTGACAACCAAGTTAGCATAATCCAAACTGATTCATTTCGCTAGCATCTTCTCAACATGACATGTGCAACAGAGGCACCGGAGGATCAACATTAACCGCATAACGTACCATTACACTTCTTAGCATTTGATACAATTGCACTCAATTAAAAAAATACTCCTACAGTATATTAAAAGTCTTATATGATAGGGTGTGGTGGTATTGTGTGGTGTACAGTGTGTTGCAAAAGTATTCCCCCCCTTGGCGTTTTTTCCTATTTTGTTCAATTACAACCTGTAATTTAAATGGATTTGTTTTTTTTTATTTCATGTAATGGACATACACACAATTGTCCAAATTGGTGAAGTGAAAAAAAAAATAAAATTGTTTCTAAATATATATATTTAAAAAAATGAAAAGTGGTGTGTGCATATGTATTTGCTATGAAGCCCCTAAATATGATCTGGTGCAACCAATTACCTTCAGAAGTCACATAATTAGTTAAATAAAGTCCACCTGTTCTGAAAGGCCCCAGTCTGCAATGGCCACTACCAAGCAAGCGGCACCATGAAGACCAAGGAGCTCTCCAAACAGGTCAGGGAGAAAGTTGTGGAGAAGTACAGATCAGGGTTGGGTTATAAAAAAATATCTGAAACTTTGAACATCCCACGCAGCACCATTAAATCCATTATACAAAAATGGAAAGTATATGGCACCACAACAAACCTGCCAAGAGAGGGCCGCCCACCAAAACTCACGGACCAGGCAAGGAGGGCATTAATCAGAGAGGCAACAAAGAGACCAAATATAACCCTGAAGGAGCTGCAAAGCTCCACAGCAGAGATTGGAGTATCTGTCCATAGGACCACTTTAAGCTGTACACTCCACAGAGCTGGACTTTATGGAAGAGTGGCCAGAAAAAAGCCATTGCTTTGCTTGAAGAAAGAAAAATAAGCAAACACATTTGGTGTTTGCCAAAAGGCATGTGGGAGACTCCCCAAACATATGAAAGAAAGTACTCTGATCAGATGAGACGAAAATTGAGCTTTTGGCCATCAAGGAAAACGTAATGTCTGGCGCAAACCCAGACATTGCATGTTGTTGTACTCCAGCACTTTCGGATTTGAAATGACTCTGTACTCCAGCACTTTGGATTTGAAATGATTATTTCAGTCCTGACTGTGTTGTCAATAATGTGTGAGGATCGACGCTGGAGACAGGAAGCAGGTACAGGGAGAAAATGTAGTAATTAACGGACACGAAACAGGACAGGAACGACGTCTGGACAGGGGACAAAATAACGACATCAATGCTGACACGGGGATGGAACAGACATAAAGGGGAGGCAATCAAATAAGGATGGAGTTCGGGTGGGTCCAATGAGGTGCAGGTGCGCGTAACGATGGTGACAGGTGTGCGTAATGATAGGCAGTCTAGCGCCCTTGAGCTCAGAGAGGGAGAGCTGGAGCAGGCGTGACATAATGATGAGTGAGGAAGATACAGACACAAATGTCATACCCCCAAGACATGTTAACCTCTCACCATTACAATAACAGGGGAGGTTAGCATTTTTGGGTGGGGTATGATATTTGTGCGTCTAACGTTCTCACTCATTATTGACGGTTCATTCAGGACTATCCGTAATCATGGTAGCATCCACATTAATGTATATTCTATTCTTGTTTACAATAAAAGTGACTACAAAATGACACAATACATAATTTGCCATTAATTTCTAATGGGTAGAACATAATCTGAAACGCAACCGAAACAGACAACGCCTGCAAGGTTGTAGAGTCACAAACTTGATGTAATCATTGCGTGCTAGGAATATGGCAGAAAATACTCAACTCTTGACTACTTTAATACACATAAGGGAATTTGTCCCTATACTTTTGTCCCATTAAATTGGGAGGGGGGGGGGGCTATGCTCAAAAAGTGCTGTAATGTCTAAAGGGTTCACCTGATATGGATGAAAATACCGTCAAGTTTAAGCTGACAGTTGGCACTTTAACCTCCGTCATTGTATCAATTCAAATCCAAAGTGCTGGAGTACCTCGCCAAAAGAAGAGCACATGCTTCACTGTCCCAATAATTACAGAGGCGACTGTATGTAGGGGTAAAGTGACTAAGCAACAGGATAGATAATAGACCGCAGCAGCAGCGTATGTGGTGAGTGGGAATGTGTGTGTGGCGTCAGTATGCATGTGTGCGCACGCTGTGTGTGTGTGTGTGTGTGTGCGTAGGTGTGTGTTGGGATGTCAGTGTATGTATGTTTGAGTGTGTGGGTAGAGTCATGAGTTCTCCTGTTCATCTCCTGTTTAATTATAGCCTGGGAAGTAGCTGATGCTGGTTTGGTGTGAGTCCCCTGTCTCTCCACTACACACCGATGATGATTGAGACTTGAGACTGGCTGCGAGCAGCTGGAAGCTGCTTTAGATTCTACACTGATGCTAGGTTATATGGGCTCTCGGGACGCGATTAATAATAATAATAATAATAATAATTAGGTGGGTGTGTGTTATACACACGTGTGAGTTAGAGAAATCGTTTTGGGCATATCCCACTCCCCCTGAGACACGCTCGGACAGTGAGATCACGGCCAGGCATCAACTATTTTTGACTGCAACCCTGGAGCAATTCGGGTTAAGTGCCTTGCTCAAGTGCACATGGACAGATTTTTCACCTCGTCAGCTCAGGGATTCGAACCAGTGACCTTTCGGTTACTGGCACAATGCTCTTAAAGGAACGTTCCACCCAAAAACTATATTTTGGTATTTGCTCCATTCGTCCATAGTTGACAGTCCAAAAATGTTTTGCTTGTCAGCAATGAAGTGTTCAAGATATGTCACTTTCAAAATACAGAAATCATCCTACGGGGATGAAAGTTACATATCTGGAAAACGTGCCTTTACATACTACACCCAGCCAACATCACCTAGCCTATTTCAGTCAGTGCCTTCTACTCCTTCACCCCACACGCCCTTCCCTCTGACCCTACACCCCGACATTACAAGCGGTTTCCACGATCAACTTCCTAGCCAAGTCCAGACACAGCTCCATTCCGAGGACTATACCTAGCTTGGCAGCCACTGCTATTACTACTACTGTTGCTCCTTCACCCAATAGCCATGTCTCTGGACCTACACCCACCCCACATCCCACTCTCACACCCCAGGTCAGGTTACCCCACACCCTGGCCCGATTGCCCATCCCTGTTCCAGCTTCCCCCTGGTTGTCACCCCTTGTCCCCTGAGATCCACCAGGCTACCTAGAGTGGTTCAGTTTAGTCAGGCTGGCAGGGCTGCAGTAACCAGAGCTTGCTCCTCTCTCTTTTTGTCGGGAATGAGTCCCCCCCCTCTTCCGTTCTCTCGCTTTCACACTCTCTAGTGGTTAGAGCGGTTTGGCCAGTAACCGAAAGGTTGCTGGATCGACTCCCCGAGCTCGATTAAGGCAGCCCCCCCCCACGCACCTCTCTGATTCAGGTGGGGTTGGGTTAAATGCGGAAGACATTTCAGTTGAATACATTCAGGTGGACTGACTAGGTTTCCCCCTTTCCTGCTCTCTCTTTGTTTTCAGATTTTCTGCCACGTCTCCCTCTCTCTCTTACCCGTTCTCTTACTCTCGTTCTCTCTTGCTCTCTCTCTGTTCTTCCCTTTCTCTTGATCTACCCTGTCTCTTTTACACACACACACACACACACACACACACACACACACACACACACACACACACACACACACACACACACACACACACACACACACACACACACACACACACACACACACACACACACACACACACACACACACACACATTAGTTTTACTATCCTCATGGGGACCAAACAATATGATTCCTATTAAAAATCCTATTTTCCCTAACCCTTAAAACGAACTCTAATTCTAAGCCTAAAATAGCCTTTTTCCTTGTGGGGACTGGCGAAATGTCCCCACTTTTCCTTGTATTACTATCCTTATGAGGACTTCTGGTCCCCACAAGGTAAATTAAAACCAAACACACACACACACTCATCCCACTCCATCACTGCTCCTAATAGGGTGTAGGCTGAGAGAAAGAGCCAGACTCCCTCCGTCAGCACAGTGAATCTATATTCATTCACTATCTCCACCGTGCCCTAGAGGCGAATGAACTAGAGAGAATCCATAGATCCAATAAGCCCACTGATCTATTGAGAAATTCTCTTTGGAATGGAATCTAGGAATCCATACTGCATGAATCCCTCCCCTGCAGAATGGATTAGATAACCTGCTCGCTATGTAACGTCCTAGCGTTATGGCTATCAGTTTGCCACTGCTGCCGTGGTAAGCATTTAGGTAATGTTGTTAGTGCAGCATAGAGCATAGATCGTTTCCTGGTTCTCTTATCAGTAAATCACCTACTCAATCCTGATGTTTTAGCCTGTGGCGTTTACCTTCAGTGGAAGCACCACATTAGTATGCAATGAATCAAGACGATTAAATGAGAATGTCTTTGTGAAATATCGCAGAGAAATACAGTCTTAGTTAGTAACTCATACTTACAGTACAAATACAGTTGGGCTATTGGCTGTGTGGTAGCCTCCAAATGAACTGCATTAACCCTTGCATCACCCCTTCCCTTTGGGTGGGAATGGAATGGCTGTGCTTGCTGCTCATTGGCTGGTGGGCTGCCTGTTATCTGGAATGCCTCTCTCTCTCTGTGTCTGTATGTCTGTCTGTTAGGAGAGACGGAGTGGAGATACCAATCCATCATATAGGGAGGCAGAAGGATAAGGTGTGTGTGTGTGTGTGTATGTGTGTGTGATGGAGGAATAGGATGTGCAAGTGTGTGTAAGGAAGAGTTCCATGGTTGTATGAGAGAAAACAAAAGTGTGCGGTAATGCAGCATTGCTCCTTGATATTTAAACCCTGTCTCTGCCTACTGACTGCTGATTGCAGTGTATTCTTAATGCTCCTGCTCTGATGCTCCTCCCTGCTCTCTTAGCTGGAGTGGAGACCCTGGTGAGTGAAACGTTTAACCCAAACCCCACTCTTCTAATGCAAGCTTCTCCAACTGGCGACCCCCGGGCTCGTGGGTGGTTTGGTTTGGCCACCCAAGTTTTCTGAGGGGTGGGGTGGGTGGGGGTGGGGGGGCATAATAGGTTGTAAAAACACCAGGAAATCAGCTCCAAGTTATCTTCATTTCAGAAATCTGTTCCCAAGTATAATAGAGGCACGTGATCATATACAAACGTAAGCAAGGTTTGAAATGATGTTTTAATCAAACATCTGTTTTGGCTTTGTGCGGTCAATTAAATAAATAGTTAAAAAAAAAATATATGTTTACATTTCAGTAGAAGCTCTTATGTTAAAGTGCCTTGCTCAGAGGCACACCAAGAGATGTTTCACAGAGTCGGCTCTGGGGTTTCAAACCAGTGACCTTTCAATTACTGGCCCAACGCTCTTAACCGCTAGGCTACCTGCCGACCCTGCCTGTTTCCGGGCCCCCCGACCATCCGCTCAAGGAGAAATCGGCCCGCGGCTGAATCTTGTTGATGATTCCTGCTCTAATGTACGAGTGCAGAGCAGACCAGTAAGCGAGAAACCCAGTTTTGGAACAAGTGGTAGAAATAGTCGGAGGGTTTGTGAAATGTTAGTTCTAGTGAAAAGTGTTGATTTGCTAATAATGCCGATTCTCCTTTTCTTCAGAAGGGTGTTAGAATAAGCAATACAGTATTGGATTTATAAGAACTGAACTCTCAGTTTTATATATTACCCCTGTATATGTATAAAACCTTCTTGGGGAAAAGAAATATGCAAATAAGCACTGTTCCAAATGTTCAGTTACAGAAATTTGACCTTTGATTTGTATGGTGGAGTTATGTCACACATGCAGCTAACAAAAACATATGGAAATGTCTGCTCTACCCAAAATTACAACCAACTCATTGCAGCAGTACCGCAAAAATGGAAGAGGAAAGTGGAACGGGGGGAAAAGTAATGAACTTGTCTGTTGGCCCTGCATTAAAGATAATTGGTTGAAGAAAATTGTGGTAAATAAAAAAGTATACCAGTTTCATTTAAGGATTAAAAAACAGCCGTGCCATATAGATTGCAAAATAGTTGGAATCGGTACGTCTCAAGTCTCTTCATATGGCAGATGGTTTATGAACTGACACACAAAACGACACCCGGATTTAAAAAATATGATTTTTCCATTTAAATTTTTATACAAAATTCTTGCAACCAATATAATGTTATTTATATGGGGGGATACAACCTCCCCAGCTCTGCAGATTTCGCGGTGAAGAGACAGAATCATTAGATCATTTGTTTCGGTACTGTCCATAATGTAGCTTGTTTTTGGTCGCAGGTCCAGGAATGGCTGAAGAATTGCGATATTTACCTGGAGCTAACTGTGCAGATAGCAAAGGTGATCTGAAAAGTCATAGTCAATCAATCCATAATATAATAATACGTTTAGCTCAAATGTTTATTTTCAATTTACAATCTGTAGAAACGATAAGAATAGAATGGTTCAGAACTTCTGTGAAACATCACAGCACAGCAAATAGAAATCCAAAATGGATGGTTTTAAGAGATTAGATGGCAGGGGCTGAATGGAGCTGAAGGTTGGGACTAATAGCAACTAATAACAACAAGATAACTAATGTAAAACATACTGTGCCCGTAAAATGTACATAGGTTCAGAACTTTTGTGAAAGAGGACAGAAATGGCAAATATATGAAACGGTAAATTAGAAAAATCTAACTGGATGGACATCAGACATAGATGGGAGAGGTTGAGGTTAGAGGAAGAGCATCAGACATAGATGGTTGAGGTTAGAGGAAGGGCATCAGACATAGATGGGAGAGGTTGAGGTTAGAGGAAGGGCATAAGACATAGATGGGAGAGGTTGAGGTTAGAGGATGGACATCAGACATAGATGGTTGAGGTTAGAGGAAGGGCATCAGACATAGATGGGAGAGGTTGAAGTTAGAGGAAGAGCATCAGACATAGATGGTTGAGGTTAGAGGAAGGGCATCAGACATAGATGGGAGAGGTTGAGGTTAGAGGAAGGGCATCAGACATAGATGGGAGAGGTTGAGGTTAGAGGAAGGGCATCAGACATAGATGGGAGAGGTTGAGGTTAGAGGAAGGGCATCAGACATAGATGGGAGAGGTTGAGGTTAGAGGAAGGGCATCAGACATAGATGGGAGAGGTTGAGGTTAGAGGAAGGGCATCAGACATAGATGGGAGAGGTTGAGGTTAGAGGAGGGCATCAGACATAGATGGGAGAGGTTGAGGTTAGAGGAAGGGCATCAGACATAGATGGGAGAGGTTGAGGTTAGAGGAAGAGCATCAGACATAGATGGTTGAGGTTAGAGGAAGGGCATCAGACATAGATGGGAGAGGTTGAGGTTAGAGGATGGACATCAGACATAGATGGTTGAGGTTAGAGGAAGAGCATCAGACATAGATGGTTGAGGTTAGAGGAAGGGCATCAGACATAGATGGGAGAGGTTGAGGTTAGAGGAAGGGCATCAGACATAGATGGGAGAGGTTGAGGTTAGAGGATGGACATCAGACATAGATGGTTGAGGTTAGAGGAAGGGCATCAGACATAGATGGGAGAGGTTGAGGTTAGAGGAAGAGCATCAGACATAGATGGTTGAGGTTAGAGGAAGGGCATCAGACATAGATGGGAGAGGTTGAGGTTAGAGGAAGAGCATCAGACATAGATGGTTGAGGTTAGAGGAAGGGCATCAGACATAGATGGTTGAGGTTAGAGGAAGGGCATCAGACATAGATGAGAGAGGTTGAGGTTAGAGGAAGAGCATCAGACATAGATGGTTGAGGTTAGAGGAAGGGCATCAGACATAGATGGGAGAGGTTGAGGTTAGAGGTTGGACATCAGACATAAATGGTTGAGATTAGAGGAAGGGCATCAGACATAGATGGGAGAGGTTGAGGTTAGAGGAAGGGCATCAGACATAGATGGGAGAGGTTGAGGGTAGAGGAAGGACATCAGACATAGATGGTTGAGGTTAGAGGAAGGGCATCAGACATAGATGGGAGAGGTTGAGGGTAGAGGAAGGGCATCAGACATAGATGGGAGAGGTTGAGGGTAGAGGAAAGGCGTCAGACATAGATGGGAGAGGTTGAGGGTAGAGGAAGGGCGTCAGACATAGATGGGAGAGGTTGAGGGTAGAGGAAGGGCGTCAGACATAGATGGTTGAGGTTGAGGGTAGAGGAAGGGCATCAGACATAGATGGTTGAGGTTGAGGTTAGATGAAGGACATCCGACATAGATGGGAGAGGTTGAGGGTAGAGGAAGGGCATCAGACATAGATGGGAGAGGTTGAGGGTAGAGGAAGGGCGTCAGACATAGATGGTTGAGGTTAGATGAAGGGCATCAGACATAGATGGTAGAGGTTGAGGGTAGAGGAAGGGCATCAGACATAGATGGGAGAGGTTGAGGTTAGAGGAAGGGCATCAGACATAGATGGGAGAGGTTGAGGGTAGAGGAAGGGCATCAGACATAGATGGGAGAGGTTGAGGGTAGAGGAAGGGCAGGCGTAAAAGCAAACTAAATAGATCTAATGTAAAATAGACTGCCTATAAAATGTATATCGTAATAATAAGCTGGAAGTAGAAGCCTAAGCGTTGATGTTCACTAGTTTACTCCAGTTATCGCAGTGGTGGTAGTAATAAAGGAAAAAATATATATATATTTTTAAAGTAAGTGTGTGTGTGTGTGTGTGTGTGTGTGTGTGTGTGTGTGTGTGTGTGTGTGTGTGTGTGTGTGTGTGTGTGTGTGTGTGTGTGTGTGTGTGTGTGTGTGTGTGTGTGTGTGTGTGTGTGTGTGTGTGTGTGTATACAGTATATGTATTGATATGTGTGTACAGTACCAGTCAAAAGTTTGGAGACACCTACTCATTCAAGTATTTTTCTTTATTTAGACTATTTTCTACATTGTATAATAATAGTGAAGACATCAAAACTATGAAATGTAGTAACCAAAAATGTGTTAAACAAATCAAAATATATTTTATGTAGATTCTTCAAAGTAGCCACCCATTGCCTTGATGACAGCTTTGCGCACTCTTCACATTCTCTCAACCAGCTTCACCTGGAATGCTTTTCCAACAGTCTTGAAGGAGTTCCCACATATGCTGAGCACTTGTTGGCTGCTTTTTCTTCACTCTGTGGTCCAACACATCCCAAACCATCTCAATTGGGTTGAGGTCGGGTGATTATGGAGGCCAGGTCATCTGATGCAGCACTCCATCACTCTCCTTCTTGGTCAAATAGCCTTTACACAGCCTGGAGGTGTGTTGGGTCATTGTCCTGTTGATAGTCACACTAAGCGCAAACCAGATGGGATGGTGTATCGCTGCAGAATGCTGTGGAAGACATGCTGGTTAAGTGTGACTTGAATTCTAAATAAATCACAGACATTGTCACCAGCAAAGCACCATCTCACCTCCTCCTCCATGCTTCACAGTAGGAACCACACATGCGGAGATCATCCGTTCAACTACCCTGCATCTCACAAAGACACAGCGATTGGAACCAAAAATATCAAATTTGGACTCATCAGGCCAAAGGACAGATTTCCACCTGTCTAATATCCATTGCTTGTGTTTCTTGGCCCAAGCAAGTCTCTTCTTATCGGTGTCCTTTAGTAGTGTTTTTCACCCCCAGCAATTTGACCACGAAGGGCCTGATTCACGTGGTCTCCTCTAAACAGTTGATGTTGAGATGTGTCTGTTACTTGAACTCTGTGAAGCATTTACTTCGGCTGCAATCTCTGAGGCTGGCAACTCTAATGAACTTATCCTTTGCAGCAGAGGTAACTCTGGGTCTTCCTTTCCTGTGGCAGAGTTCCTCTGTCCAGTGTTTGTGTTCTTTTGCCCATTTTAATCTTTTATTTTTATTGGCCAGTCTGAAATATGGCTTTTTCTTTGCAACTCTGCCTAGAAGGCCAGCATCCAGGAGTCGCCTCATCGCTATTGACGTTGAGACTGGTGTTTTGCGGGTACTATTTAATGAAGCTGCCAGTTGAGGACTTGTGAGGCATCTGTTTCTTAAACCAGACACTCTAATGCAGTTGTGCACCGCGGCCTCCCACTCCTCTTTCTATTCTGGTTAGGGCCAGTTTGCGCTGTTCTGTGAAGGGAGTAGTACACAACGTTGTACGAGATCTTCAGTTTCTTGGCCATTTCTCGCATGGAATATCCTTAATTTCTCATAACAATAATAGACTGACGAGTTTCAGAAGTTCTTTGTTTCTAGCCATTTTGAGCTTTGTAATCGAACCCACAAATGCTGATGCTCCAGACACTCCAATTAGTCTAAAGGCCAGTTGTATTGCTTCTTTAATCAGAACAACAGTTTTCAGATGTACTAACACCATTGCAAAAGGGTTTTCTAATGATAAATTTGCCTTTTCAAATGATAAACTTGGATTAGCTAACACAACGTGCGATTGGAACACAGGAGTGATGGTTGCTGATAATGGGCCTCTGTACGCCTATGTAGATATTCCATAAAAAATCTGCCATTTCCTGCCACAAAATTAATTTACAACATTAACAATGTATACACTATATTTCTGATCAATTTGATGTTATTTTAATGGACAAAAAAAATGTGCTTTTCTTTCAAAAACAAGGACATTTCTAAGTGACCCCAAACTTGTGAACGATAGTGTATATTTGCAAAAAAATATACGGGGGATTGGAAATTATGCAGACAATTACATTGATGGAAGCTACAATCTACCTGCAATATTAAAGCTGATCTGCCCCCTAAAATAAATACAAATAAGTATGGTTCAACCTTGAAGTTCAACTTTGAACTTCCAATTCAAAGCTTTGATTGAAGTATGGCAGTGCATAGATACAAGCACGTTTGCAATATTGCCAAGCCCTCTAACACAAGCAACCCTGGTAAACAACAGATCCAGGCGAAGCTTCAAGTCTCTATCTCCTTCGATGTCACTTTCACACGCCATTTGATGTTATGGGAAGCAATCTTTCAAGAGCAGAATGTGCTTTTTTGACGAATGTATCAAGGAAAAGACACCCTGACAGCTTAAATGAAATGGACTGTGGTATGGTGTTGTGGCTCCAGTGAGACTATGGGTGTTTTGTGGTTGTTGTCGGAGACTGTTTATTATGGCCTGGCTCTGGCTACGGGGGGGACATTTGACAAATGCTACATGCAGATATCTCTGTGGTGACCTTTTTTTTTGCTTAGCAGCAGCAGCAGCTCTCAGGCTGTAGCTAAATCGGCGTCGGTTAAAAGAAAAATGGCTTTCGTTCTTTATGTTCTCTTTTCTGGTCCCTAAACCCATCTGATAGGGCTGGGTGGGAAAGTAACGAGGTTTATAAGTCCTATCTAACTTTCATCGGTTTTAGTTGTTGAGGGCTAGCCTTAGACTGCTAGGTTGTGTGCTTCCAAGTCAAATTGGCCTATTCCACAATTAACACCTTTCCCCTTTCCATAGCCCTTGTCCCTTTGCAGGTCTACAAGAACTGAAAGGTATAAGCAACAGTTAAGGGTCAACCTGGCTTTCTATTGCGCTTACATCTATCTAATACCTTCAGATCTGACTGTAAGGGGAAGAAGGGGCTTGGTTTCCAACTGACCGGGACATACTATGTCTATTATTGCTATTCATGGTGTGGCAGGTAGCCTAGTGGTTAGTGTTGGGCCAGTAACCGAAAGGTTGTTCGATCAAATCCCCGAGCTGTCAAGGTAATAATCTGTTGTTCTGCCCCTGAACAAGGCAGTTAACCCACTGTTCTTAGGCCGTCTTTGTAAAAAACTAATTTGTTCTTAACTGACTTGCCTAGTTAAACAATAAATACAAATGTTATTTGTCACCATGCTTCACTAAGAGTGAAATGCTTACTTACGGGCCCTTCCCAACAATGCAGGGAGAGGGAAAATAGACAAATATTAGAAAAGTAAAAACTACACAATGAGTAACAATAACTTGGCTATATACACGGGGTACCAGTACCGAGTCAATGTGCAGGGGTACTACAGTAGGTAGATTTAAGCAATAAGGGGTGTGGTATATAGCCAATATACAACGGCTAAAGGCTGTTCTTATGCAGGAATCAACGTGAAGTGCCTGGATACAGCCCTTAGCCGTGGTATATTGGCCATATACCACAAACCCCTGAGGTGCCTTATTGCTATTATAAACTGGTTACCACCGTAATTAGAGCAGTAACAAGACATTTGTTGTCATACCCGTGGTATACGGTTTGATATACTACGGCTGTCAGCCAATCAGCATTCAGGGCTTGAACCACCCAGTTTATAAATGTACATATAACTAGGAATAAAGTGACTAGGCAACAGGATAGATAATCATTGTATTTATATTGGTTCTGGGTGTTCTTCCCCCTGCAAGACTCATCTCTCATTTGCTCAGTCAGGGCCAGTTCCGTGCATGCCTGTTAACTTTTCAAACCTAATTAACCACTAATCTCTCATATGTCAGCTAGAAGGCAGGAATTGGAGGAACTTCAAGCTTCTCTCCTCTTTGTACTTGTTCCCAAGAGCTTTAGAGAGCCACCCAACCCCCAACCAGACATTAGACATAAAATAAATCATGCCCTCATTCTCGACAATCAGTGCCTTCTGCAAACGTCAGCCGAGACAGGAAATTGTGGGTGGAGTTGAAGAGAATGACATGGTGCGGTAACTTTAACAAATAAAAAAGGGCTGCTCCTGCTGGGAGGGAAAGAGTGATGGACAGCGACGGAGGAATGTGTTGAATTTCCCTCTGTTGGAGCCAGAGCGCTGTTGAAGTCGTACATCTCAACAGTCGGGCGTGTACATCTAATTAGTCAAAACTTGCTTTCCCTCTTTGTTTCTTTTGTCTTCTTTGCTCTAGGGTATGGGGGACGCTAGCGTCCCATCTGGCCAACATCCAGCGAGATTGCAGTGCGCCAAATTCAAATACAGAAATGCTCATTATAAAAATTCCGAAAACAAAACATATTTTACATAGGTTTAAAGATTAACTTCTTGTTAATCCAACCACGGTGTCAGATTTATAAAATGCTTTTCGGCGAAAGTATACCTAGCCCAGAAAATACCTAGCCCAGAACATAGCCCAGTTGCCAAATTATTACAAACAGTAACCAGCCAAGCAGAAGTGTTACAAAAATCAGAAATAGAGATACAATTAATCACTTACCTTTGATGATCTTCATATGGTGGCAATCAGAAGACATTCATTTACTCAATAAATGTTCCTTTTGTTTGATAAAAAGTCTCTTTATATCCAAAAACCTCTGTTTTGTTTGCACAATTTCTTCAGTAATCCACAGGCTCAAACGCAGTCAAAACAAACATCTCAAACGATGTTTATATTCAATCCTCAGGTTGTTTTTAGCCTAAATTATCTATAATATTTCAACCGGACCATAACGTCGTCAATATAAAAGGTAAACAAGAAATGCACTCTCTCGGGATTGCGCATGAAAAAGCTCTGAAACAATTTCTAAAGACTGTTGACATCTAGTGGAAGGCATAGGAACTGCAAATTGAGTCCTAAGTCAATGGATACTGTAATGGCATTGAATAGAAACCTACAAAACCAACAAAAAAAACTTCCTGAATTTATTTTTCTCAGGTTTTCACCTGCCAAATCAGTTCTGTTATACTCACAGACACTAATTTAATGGTTTTGGACACTTTAGAGTGTTTTCTATCCAAATCTACCAGTTATATGCATATCACATCTTCTGGGCCCGAGTAACAGGCCGTTTAATTTGGGCATGCTTTTCATCCAAAATTCTGAATGCTGCCCCCTACCCCAGAGAGGTTTTAACAAACTGCACAAGTGACACACTAGATTCATGCCAAGTTTCCTCCACATTGCTTCCGCTTAGGGCAGATCAAGGAGAGGAAGAAAAAAAAGAGCAAGAGGGTGTGTAATAATATGGGGATGAGGTAGTCGGGTGTGCTATTTACAGATGGTCTGTGTACAGGTACAGTGATCAGTAAGCTGCTCTGACAGCTGATGCTTAAAGTTAGAGAGGGAGATATAAGACTCCAGCTTTAGAGATTTTTGCAATTTGTTCCAGTCATTGGCAGCAGAGAACTGGAAGGAAAGGCGGCCAAATGAAGTGTTGGTTTTGGGGATGACCAGTGCAATATACAGTGGGGCAAAAAAGTATTTAGTCAGCCACTAATTGTGCAAGTTCTCCCACTTAAAAAGATGAGAGAGGCCTGTAATTTTCATCATAGGTACACTTCAACTATGACAGACAACACGAGAAAAAAAAATCCAGAAAATCACATTGTAGGATTTTTAATGAATTTATTTGCATATTATGGTGGGAAAAAAGTATTTGGTCACCCACAAACAAGCAAGATTTCTGGCTCTTACAGACCTGTAACTTCTTCTTTAAGAGGCTCCTCTGTCCTCCACTCGTTACCTGTATTAATGGCACCTGTTTGAACTTGTTATCTGTATAAAAGACACCTGTCCACAACCTCAAACAGTCACACTCTTAACTCCACTATGGCCAAGACCAAAGAGCTGTCAAAGGACACCAGAAACAAAATTGTAGACCTGCACCAGGCTGGGAAGACTGAATCTGCAATAGGTAAGTAGCTTGGTTTGAAGAAATCAACTGTGGGAGCAATTATTAGGAAATGGAAGACATACAAGACCACTGATAATCTTCCTCGATCTGGGGCTCCACGCAAGATCTCACCCCGTGGGGTCAAAATGATCACAAGAACGGTGAGCAAAAATCCCAGAACCACACGGGGGGGACCCAGTGAATGACCTGCAGAGAGCTGGGACCAAAGTAACAAAGCCTACCATCAGTAACACACTACGCCGCCAGGGACTCAAATCCTGCAGTGCCAGACGTGTCCGCCTGCTTAAGCCAGTACATGTCCAGGCCCGTCTGAAGTTTGCTAGAGAGCATTTGGATGATCCAGAAGAAGATTGGGAGAATGTCATATGGTCAGATGAAACCAAAATATAACTTTTTGGTAAAAACTCAACTCGTCGTGTTTGGCGGACAAAGAATGCTGAGTTGCATCCAAAGAACACCATACCTACTGTGAAGCATGGGGGTGGAAACATCATGCTTTGGGGCTGTTTTTCTGGAAAGGGACCAGGACAACTGATCCGTGTAAAGGAAAGAATGAATGGGGCCATGTATCGTGAGATTTTGCGTGAAAACCTCCTTCCATCAGCAAGAGCATTAAAGATTAAATGTGGCTGGGTCTTTCAGCACGACAATGATCCCAAACACACCGCCCGGGCAACGAAGGAGTAGCTTCGTAAGAAGCATTTCAAGGTCCTGGAGTGGCCTAGCCAGTCTCTAGATCTCAACCCCATAGAAAATCTTTGGAGGGAGTTGAAAGTCCGTGTTGCCCAGCAACAGCCCCAAAACATCACTGCTCTAGAGGAGATCTGCATAGAGCAATGGGCCAAAATACCAGCAACAGTGTGTGGAAACCTTGTGAAGACTTACAGAAAACGTTTGACCTCTGTCATTGCCAACAAAGTGTATATAACAAAGTATTGAGATACACTTTTGTTACTGACCAAATACTTATTTTCCACCATAATTTGCAAATAAATTCATTAAAAATCCTACAATGTGATTATCTGGATTTTTTTTCATCATTTTGTCTGTCATAGTTGAAGTGTACCTATGATGAAAATTACAGGCCTCTCTCATCTGTTTAAGTGGGAGAACTTGCACAATTGGTGGCTGACTAAATACTTTTTTGCCCCACTGTATATCGTTAGCTCTTTTGTATTCATATTATTGGATGTAACATTTAATTGGGAATGTGCTCAGCAGCATAGTACAAATGCTAGCACCTTCTGCAAGTCTACAGTTTTTTAATTGTCGGATACCATTTCCCCCAGAGTCTCTCTCTTTCTCTTCTATCCATCCTCCCCTGTATGCTCAGCCCATCCTTCATTCTCTCCCCCTCCTCAGCCAAACATCTCTTGACCCACCGTTCCCCCCGGTAGGCCGTCGCCGTAAATAAGAATTTGTTCTTAACTGACTTGCCTAGTTAAATAAAGGTTGAATTAAAAAAAGAAAATAATTATGGACGTCAACACGGCGACACTCCATCTTAACTCCTCCTCATTTACTGGACTGGTTGAACAGTGCAGAAAGAGAACCTCCCCCGACACGTTTTTCTTCCTCTCGTCAAGACCAGTATGTAGGGGATATAGTGTCAGGTGTTTATTTTACACCTGCTAAGTTAAAAAACGTCAAACAACCCCCTCCTGAGCCTCCGTCGCGGCACACCATCCCTCACCTGGAATCCATTTGAGTCTCTGCTCCTATCACCCCGACCCTCTGATTAGAGAATGAGAAAGTGTGTGTGTGTGTGAGAGAGAGAATGAGAGAGATTTATCATCAAAACAACCTCGTCTCTGTAGCAGCCGGCAAGCGTATTGTATAAGGTGTTTTTCTCACTCTGCCTTGCCGTTTTAATAATGCTTTTTGTTTTCACTGCTCTAGCTATTAAAGGCCGTGTGTGTTTGCATGTGTATGTTCACATGCGAATGTACACACATGCATATGTGTATTTGTGTGTGTGAGAGAGCATGCATTTGTGTGTGTGTGTGTGTGTGTGTGCTAACCTAAGCCAGATCTGTTTGGGCACGCTCTCCTGACTCATCACCCCTTCCTATTCCCGTGTCTGTCAGGGGGCTTGTAAAAGTGAAGAGAAAGTGAGAAAGATGAAAGAACTGAAGAGTCAGTTTTGTCTACCCCCCTCACTGAGTCCCAAAGCAGAGCTTCTGAATTCTAGGCTAGCAAACAAATTTGAAGAATGGTGCTGTTTGCTTATGAGGGGGAAGTCGTTTGAAGAGCCTCGCGGTCTCGCTCACCTTGTTCTAAAGAAAGACAGCTGGACGGGTTGAGAAACACTCGAGAGGAGGAAAAAACAGAGAGGGAGGGCGGGGTGGTGTTGCTGGGAAATTGTCTCAAGGATGTGTGTCTGTCTGATTGAAGTGCCACATCTGAATAGGACCTATCAGCTAGAGAATGCCACTGAACGCAGAAAGAGATACTCTCTGCCAGATGTTTATGTTCCTCACACTGGAACTTACATGCTAGTGTGTGTGTGTGAGTGAATATATTAGTGGGGGAGAAGGAACACATGTGCTCTTGAATATATGTAAGTGTGGGCGTTTGTGTGTGTGTGTGTGTGTGTGTGTTTGTGTTTCCGTGTGTGGATACGAACGGTGTATTCTTTTGTGTGATGTGTCTGTGTGCGTGATCCTCTCCCCTGGAGATGTGGTGGATGAGTGCAGCCCAGCAGGATAGTTCTTCCTCTGAGCTCTCTGTCTAATTAACTTTGCTACTAATTACAGCATCATGCAACCAGGAGCCACTGTGTGTGTGTTTGCGTGTGTGCACCCGTGTTTGTGTGTAGCAGGGAAGTACGTTTTCCTCTCGGTCTGTGTGAAAGATACAGATAATGTGTGTGTGTGTCCATATAAAAGTGTGACGGTTCTAGACTGAAGTACGGTTCTAGACTGAAGAACAGTTCTAGACTGAAGGACGGTTCTAGACTGAAGGACGGTTCTAGACTGAAGGACGGTTTTAGACTGAAGGACGGTTCTAGACTGAAGGACGGTTCTAGACTGAAGGACGGTTCTAGACTGAAGGACGGTTCTAGACTGAAGGACGGTTTTAGAGTGAAGGACAGGTTATAGACTGAAAGACAGATGCTGTCATATTCAAGTTTTGTGAGACACAGATGTTTTGAATGTTTTTTAGACGGGTTGGCAATGGGCTGAATAATAGATCAAGCTGTTACAAGCTATCAGAGCAGGTGTGTGTGTGTGTGTGTGTGTGTGTGTGTGTGTGTGTGTGTGTGTGTGTGTGTGTGTGTGTGTGTGTGTGTGTGTGTGTGTGTGTGTGTGTGTGTGTGTGTGTGTGTGTGTGTGTGTGTGTGTGAAAATGAAAGACAGGTTCATGCACTCAGTGTGATGTGAAGAGCATGTACTGTATGTGTTGGATGGGCATGGTTCGCTAGCTAATCGAGCACTAACGTTCGTTGGGAATATACATGTATATTCGAACACTTGAGTATTCACACTTTTTTAAAAATGTGTTAGACCTATTTTAACAATGAAACAGCTTTGTCTAAATTCAATTAAATTGCCCATGTTACATTGTTACACACAGGGATATACCATGACATTTGAAATACATAATTCAATAAAATAATCTTTAGAATGTAGTGTTTACAGTGCATTCAGACCCCTTGACTTTTTACACATTTTGTTACGTTACAGCCTTATTCTAAAAAGGATTCGATCCATTTAAAACACTTGTACAAATGTATTACAAATCAAAAACGGAAAGATCACATTTACATACACCAACTACTGTTCAAAAGTTTGGGGTCATTTAGAAATGTCCTTGTTTTTGAAAGAAAAGCCATTTCTTTGTCTATTAAAATTGATCAGAAATACAGTGTAGACATTGTTAATGTTGTAAGTGACTATTGTAGCTGGACCGGGGTCTCCCACTCCTCTTTCTATTCTGGTTAGAGACAGTTTGCTCTGTTCTGTGAAGGGAGTAGTACACTGTGTTGTACGAGATCTTCAGTTTCTTGGCAATTTCTCGCATGTAAATAGCCTTCATTTCTCAGAACATGAATAGACTGACGAGTTTCAGAAGAAAGTTATTTGTTTCTGGCCATTTTGAGTCTGTAATCAAACCCACAAATGCTGACGCTCCAGATACACAACTAGTCTAAAGAAGACCAGTTCATTGATTCTTTAATCAGAACAATATTTTTCAGCTGTGCTAACATAATTGCAAAAGGGTTTTCTGATGATCAATTAGCCTTTTAAAATGATAAACTTGGATTAGCTAACACAACATGCCATTAGAACACAGAAGTGATGGTTGCTGATAATGGTCCCCTGTAAAAAAAATAAAAAATTGCCTATGTAGATATTACATAAAAGATCTGCAGTTTCCTGCTACAATAGTCATTCACAACATTAACAATGTCTACACTGTATTTCTGATCAATTTGATGTTATTTTAATGGACATTTTGTTTTGCTTTTATATCAAAAACAAGGACATTTCTAAGTGACCCCAAACTTTTGAACGTAGTGTAAGTATTCACACCCTTTACTCAGTACTTTGCTGAAGCACCTTAGGCAGTGATTACAGCCTTGAGTCTTCTTGGGTATGACGCTACAAGCTTGGCACACCTGTATTTGGGGAGTTTGTCCCATTTTTCTCTGCTGGTCCTCTCAAGCTCTTTCAGGTTGGATGGGGAGCGCCTTTGCACAGCTATTTTCAGGTCTCTCCAGAGATGTTCGATCTGGTTCAAGTCTGGGCTCTGGCTGGACCACTCAATGACATTCAGAGACTTGTCCTGAAGCCACTCCTGCATTGTCTTGGCTGTGTGCTTAGGGTCATTGTCCTGTTGGAAGGTGGACTTTTGTCCCAGTCTGAGGTCTTGAGCGCTCTGAAGCAGGTTTTCATCCAGGATCTCTCTGTACTTTGCTCCGTCTTTCCCTCGATCCTGACTTGTCTCCCAGTCCCTGCCGCTGAAAAACATCCCTTGTTGCCTTGTTTCCTCCAGACGTGATGCTTGGCATTCAGGCCAAAGTGTTCAATCTTGGTTTCATAAGACCAGAGAATCTTGTTTCTCATGGTCTGAGAGTCCTTTACGTGCCTTTTGGCAAACTCTAAGTGGGTTGTCATGTGCCTTTTACTGAGGAGTGGCTTCCGTCTGGCAACTGTACCATAAAGGTCTGATTGGTGCAGTGCTGCAGAGATGGTTGTTCTTCTCGGTTCTCCCATCTCCACAGAGAAACTCTGGAGCTCTGTCAGAGTGACCATTGGGTTTTTAGTCACCTCCTTGACCAAGGCCCTTCTCCACCAATTGCTCAGTTTGTCCGGGCAGCCAGCTACGGACAATTCCTTCGACCCCATGGCTTGGTTTTTTGCTCTGACATTCACTGTCAACTGTGGGATCTTATATAGACAGGTGTGTGCCTTTCCAAATCATGTCCAATCACTTTAATTTACCACAGGTGGACTCTAATCAAGTTGAAGAAACATCTCAAGGATGATCAATGTAAACAGGATGAACCTGAGTTCAATTTCAAGTCTCATAGCAAAGGGTCTGAATACTTATTTAAATAATATATTTATGTTTTTTTAAATTCCTAAAAACATGTTTTTCTCTTTGTCATTATGGGGTATTGTGTGTAGATTGATGAGATTTTTTAATTTTATTTAATCCATTTTAGAATAAAGCTCTAATGTGGAAAAGGTCAAGGGGTCTGAATACTTACCGAATGCACTGTAAGCATTGAGCTAATGCTGCTTCAGACATCACGTGGCTTTGACAGTAGACTACATTGTTTACAGTTGCGCACTGTAAATGCAGCCTACAGTACTGAGAATGCACAAAGTGATTGTTTTATGTTAAAGCAAATGTTTCTATCTCATGGGCTATGGGTTATTATGGGTTGCGTTTGACATTAAAGGCATTTCACTATCATAATCCATTTAGCTCTCTGGCGAACCCTGACAACAGTATGCTATTTTCCCAACTTCAAATAGCGATTGGTCTACAGGCTAGGACCAATGGAGTCCTAGCAGACCTGACAGATCAATACAACACACTCACCAGAAAACTTTTTGGGAAATCGAATCAGTTCAAATGCCCAACCGTAGTATGTGTCTGTGTGTGTTACTGTGTTTTTTATGTGGATCAGTGTCTGTATGTATTTTGAGAAGGATACTTTTTTTTGTGTGTATGCACAAGGATGGACTGGGGAATTCAAACCCCCCACCCCTCGAGGTCCCCATTATTAGCCAGATAATGCTAATTCTGCACACAAAAAACCTGCGTTAGACTGGCCCACTAGGCTACAAATGGACCAGCCCATCTGGCATTTGCGCCTGTGTGTGCCCCCCAGTAGGTGTGAGCTCACTGTCAAAGACGAGCAGTCAGCCATCAGACTGGGACAGATGTTCGAGTGACTGCTGGTTGGCACCATCGCCATGGTGATTATAAGAGGGGGCTCGGTTAATTGGCATGTGCTAGCCCTCTCTCCTGGCTCTGTCTGTCTGTCTGTCTGCTCTCAATGTCACCTTTTGCTCCCTGAAGAGGTGCTTTATTCAATGCAGTCTGTGGAGGTCTGTGTGTATGGGAGGGGTGGAGGGTGGGGGGGGTAGCTAAATTAAGATCTGTCAGTCAAACAACGAGTCTAGCTGTGCAGGATTACATACCCCCGTCTCTTCCACAGATTCACACACACACACCTGCGATATCACATTCTTAGCATACTGTCGCTGTCGGATGAAAACCTTGTTACTCCAACTTTCCCAATTTTAAGTTTGACATCTATTGAAAGCAGTAACTCCTTTCCCAAAACAAGATGCTGTTTTGTCGTCCTGTGGAAGTGCTGTGAAGGATATGATATTTGGAAAGTCATTTTCTTGACTGCTGAAGCCAGTTTGTCTGATTTTTCGACAACGGCAGTCACAGTAGCTGTTGGCTTGTTTGTGTTTCATTGTTCTGTAGAACGCAGTTTGTCAACGCAAATGGTCCTTTGGGGATAATGAAGTCCCTACTCTAAAGGATGTTGTTGTCATTGGTGCTGTGTATGGGTGAGTTAGGGGTTGAGGAAATGGATACAGGCAAGCGGTAGTATTCTGTATTTGTAATTAAGTACGATGTTCGCATGAGTTGTCTGTGTGCTACACTCTTAGGAAAAAAGGTGCTATCTAGAACCTAAAGGGGTTATTTGGATGTCCCCATAGGAAAACTCTTTGAATAACCCTTTTTGGTTCCAGGTAGAACCCTTTCCACAGAGGGATCTACATGGAACCAAAAAAAAGGTTCTACCTGGAACTGAAAATGATTCTCCTATGGGGACAGCTGAAGAAGAAATATTAATTTCCACAAAGTTTGCTGCTTCAGTGTCTTTAGATATTTTTGTCAGATGTTACCATGGAATACTGAAGTATAATTACAAGCATTTCCTAAGTGTCAAAGGCTTTTAGTGACAATTACATGAAGTTGACGCAAAGAGTCAATATTTAAGACCTCTGCAATCCGCCCTGGCATGCTGTCAATTAACTTCTGGGCCACATCCTGACTGATGGCAGCCCATTGTTGCATAATCAATGCTTGTAGTTTGTCAGAATTTCTGGGTTTTTGTTTGTCCACCTGCCTCTTGAGGATTGACCACAAGTTCTCAATGGGATTAAGGTCAGGGGGAGTTTCCTGGCAATGGACCCAAAATATTGATGTTTTGTTCCCAGAGCCACTTAGTTATCACTTTTGGCTTATGGCAAGGTGCTCCATCATGCTGGAAAAGGCATTGTTAGTCACCAAAATGTTCCTGGATGGTTGGGAGAAGTTGCTCTCGGAAGATGTGTTGGTACCATTCTTTATTCATGGCTGTGTTCTTTGGCAAAATTGTGAGTGAGCCCACTCCCTTGGCTGAGAAGCAACCTGTCACATGAATGGTCTCAGGATGCTTTACTGTTGGCATGACACAGGACTGATGGTAGCGCTCACCTTGTCTTCTCCGGACAAGCTTTTTTCCGGATGCCCCAAACAATCAGAAAGGGGATTCATCAGAGAAAATGACTTTACCCCAGTCCTCATCAGTCCAATCCCTGTACCTTTTGCAGAATATCAGTCTGTCCCTGATGTTTTTCCTGGAGAGAAGTGTCTTCTTTGCTGTCCTTCTTGACACCAGGCCATCCTCCAAAAGTCTTCACCTCACTGTGCGTGTAGATGCACTCACACCTGCCTGCTGCCATTCCTGAGCAAGCTCTGTAATTGTGATGCCCCGATCCCGCAGCTGAATCAACTTTAGGAGACGGTCCTGGCGCTTGCTGGACTTTCTTGGGCGCCCTGAAGCCATCTTCACAACAATTGAACCGCTCTCCTTGAAATGGTTGATTTAGGTGCAATCTTACTGGCAGAAATATCCTTGCCTGTGAAGCCCTTTTTGTGCAAAGCAATGATGACGGCACGTGTTTCTTTGCATGTAACCATGGTTGACAGAGGAAGAACAATGATTCCAAGCACCACCCTCCTTTTGAAGCTTCCAGTCTGTTATTCGAACTCAATCAGCATGAGAGAGTGATCTCCAGCCTTGTCCTTGTCAACACTCACACCTGTGTTGACGAGAGAATCACTGACATGATGTCAGCTGGTCCTTTTGTGGCAGGGCTGAAATGCAGTGGAAATGTTTTTGGGGGGGGGATTCAGTTCATTTCCATGGCGAAGACGGACTTTGCAATTAATTGCAATTCATCTGATCACTCTTTTTAACATTCTGGAGTATATGCAAATTGCCATCATACAAACTGAGGCATCAGACTTTGTGAAAATTAATATTTGTGTCGTTTTCAAAACTGTTGGCCACGACTGTAGTACTATGTTAGGATAGGGTAAAAGGCAGTAGTATGTGTGTTGTGTAAGCTTAGGTTAGGGGTCAGGAGTTCGTAAACAGTAGTTTATGTATTGGTGCTATGTAGGTCTAAGAGTTATGGGGTGGATAAAGTGAGTTAGGAGTGGCTAAAATGGTTGTGTGCTTAGTGTATTAATACTGTATAAGAGTGAAATAGGGATGGGTAAAGACGGTTGTTGTTGTGCTTGGTGTTTACCGCCAGTCTCCGGGCTGGATGAATGTTCTAGACAGCCTCTGGACCAGGGCCAGTCTGGCCACACTGGGCTCTGTGTGTGTTGGAAATGTGGAAATGCCACAAACAGGACAGTCACTCAATAAGGCTGCAGGCGGCATGATGTGGCACTGAATAGAACAGACCTGGGCAAAGGCCGGCCCGGGGACCGTATGCGGCCCGCGACCTGATTTCAATACGGCCCGCGGAATCATGCTCGGATGACATAAAGAATTTGCGATGAGTAAAGTTTTGAAAAACGCATTTGTTATTCAAATTAAAAGCCCAATGAATACTCACCTTAGCATAATGATTTAACTCCCACCGCATGTGGGACATTTATTTTGAAGGCACCTATAAATAACTACTGCGCGAGGCCAGACAGTGACTGACAGGCTGACACACACGTCAAGTTTACAAATAGTAGCTAGCTAGAAATTGTGCAAGAATTTGTTTTCCAAAGAAAAGGAAAGTGGACAATGAATGTAGGGTGTTCCAGCGAGAGTGGACATTGAAATATTTCTTTATTGAGGTGTCAGGGAAAGCTGTGTGCTTACTGTGCAAAGAGATCATCGCTGTCTTGAAAGACTACAACTTGTCCCGACACGTCCAGACGAAGCATGTAGGAACATGTCTTCCGAGCAGAGGGCAAGTGCATCGAAAGAGTTGCTTTCTTCAGTTGCAAAAGCAGCAAGGACTTTTCATAAAACTGCACCCAGCAAACAGAGTAATGTACGGTCCCACAAAATTGCTAAACATAGCAAGCCATTCGCTGAGGGCGAATTCATTAAGGAATGTTTAATTGACTCTGCAGAAATACTTTGCCCAGACAAGAAAGAGCTGTTTGAAAAGGTTTCCCTGTCAAGATGAACAGTGACACGGCGTGTTGAGGACATTGCAGAGAATATGGGAACAACAGTTGAAAGACAAGGTAAAGGATTTCACCTATTTGTCCTTGGCCCTGGATGAGAGCAGTGATGGCGTCGTTGTTGATATTCTTACGAGGTCATAACCCCAGACTTAGAAATGACAGAGGAGCTTCAATGCAGTCAACGAAGAGCACAACCACAGGGAACAGATTTATTGGAGGAGGTTAATGAGTGTGTGGCAAAGCTGGGACTGAGTTTTTAAAAAGTTATCCAGTGTGACCACTGATGGGTGCCCAAACTTGACAGGAAAAAGCATTGGCCTTTTGAAAAGGATATACAAGAACAGGTAGCTGAGCTGAACCCAGTTCAGAAAATGATTATTAAGAGCAAAATCTTTAAACCACAGGCAGTTGGTCTCACTGTTGGAAGAGACAGTCGGGTCATGCACATCTCGCCTACCACAAAAACGTGCGATGGCTGAGTTTGGGGAAGGTGCTTTAAAGGATGTGGGACCTGAGGTCAGAGATTGCTGAGTTTTTGCAAATGAAAGACAAATATGTACATTTCCCTCAACTGCAAGATAAAGAATGGTTTGCTGAATTTGCCTTCACCATGGACATAGTGGCCCTCATGAATGAACTGAATGCCAAACTACAAGGGAAGGGCCTTTTTGCACATCAGATGTTCAGCTTTGTCAAAGCCTTGAAGGGAAAATTACTCCTCCTGACCCGCCAAGTAGACACCAACAATCTCACCCAACTACTGACACTACTAGTCTGTTCCCTATCAGATGACCTACTGACACTACTAGTCTGTTCCCTGTCAGATGACCTACTGACACTACTAGTCTGTTCCCTGTCAGATGACCTACTGACACTACTAGTCTGTTCCCTATCAGATGACCTACTGACACTACTAGTCTGTTCCCTGTCAGATGACCTACTGACACTACTAGTCTGTTCCCTATCAGATGACCTACTGACACTACTAGTCTGTTCCCTATCAGATGACCTACTGACACTACTAGTCTGTTCCCTATCAGATGACCTACTGACACTACTAGTCTGTTCCCTATCAGATGACCTACTGACACTACTAGTCTGTTCCCTGTCAGATGACCTACTGACACTACTAGTCTGTTCCCTGTCAGATGACCTACTGACACTACTAGTCTGTTCCCTAACAGATGACCTACTGACACTACTAGTCTGTTCCCTATCAGATGACCTACTGACACTACTAGTCTGTTCCCTGTCAGATGACCTACTGACACTACTAGTCTGTTCCCTATCAGATGACCTACTGACACTACTAGTCTGTTCCCTATCAGATGACCTACTGACACTACTAGTCTGTTCCCTAACAGATGACCTACTGACACTACTAGTCTGTTCCCTATCAGATGACCTACTGACACTACTAGTCTGTTCCCTAGATGACCTCTGTTCTGTTCCTATCAGATGACCTACTGACACTACTAGTCTGTTCCCTATCAGATGACCTACTGACACTACTAGTCTGTTCCCTATCAGACAGATGACCTACTGACACTACTAGTCTGTTCCCTATCAGATGACCTACTGACACTACTAGTCTGTTCCCTGTCAGATGACCTACTGACACTACTAGTCTGTTCCCTGTCAGATGACCTACAGATGACACTACTAGTCTGTTCCCTATCAGATGACCTACTGACACTACTAGTCTGTTCCCTGACAGATGACCTACTGACACTACTAGTCTGTTCCCTATCAGATGACCTACTGACACTACTAGTCTGTTCCCTAACAGATGACCTACTGACACTACTAGTCTGTTCCCTATCAGATGACCTACTGACACTACTAGTCTGTTCCCTATCAGATGACCTACTGACACTACTAGTCTGTTCCCTATCAGATGACCTACTGACACTACTAGTCTGTTCCCTAACAGATGACCTACTGACACTACTAGTCTGTTCCCTAACAGATGACCTACTGACACTACTAGTCTGTTCCCTATCAGATGACCTACTGACACTACTAGTCTGTTCCCTAACAGATGACCTACTGACACTACTAGTCTGTTCCCTATCAGATGACCTACTGATGACACTACTAGTCTGTTCCCTGTCAGATGACCTACTGACACTACTAGTCTGTTCCCTATCAGATGACCTACTGACACTACTAGTCTGTTCCCTATCAGATGACCTACTGTTCCCTATCAGATGACACTACTACTAGTCTGTTCCCTGTCAGATGACCTACTGACACTACTAGTCTGTTCCCTATCAGATGACCTACTGACACTACTAGTCTGTTCCCTAACAGATGACCTACTGACACTACTAGTCTGTTCCCTATCAGATGACCTACTGACACTACTAGTCTGTTCCCTATCAGATGACCTACTGACACTACTAGTCTGTTCCCTATCAGATGACCTACTGACACTACTAGTCTGTTCCCTATCAGATGACCTACTGACACTACTAGTCTGTTCCACTACTATCAGATGACCTACTGACACTACTAGTCTGTTCCCTATCAGATGACCTACTGACACTACTAGTCTGTTCCCTGTCAGATGACCTACTGACACTACTAGTCTGTTCCCTAACAGATGACCTACTGACACTACTAGTCTGTTCCCTATCAGATGACCTACTGACACTACTAGTCTGTTCCCTGTCAGATGACCTACTGACACTACTAGTCTGTTCCCTATCAGATGACCTACTGACACTACTAGTCTGTTCCCTATCAGATGACCTACTGACACTACTAGTCTGTTCCCTATCAGATGACCTACTGACACTACTAGTCTGTTCCCTATCAGATGACCTACTGACACTACTAGTCTGTTCCCTGTCAGATGACCTACTGACACTACTAGTCTGTTCCCTAGTCAGATGACCTACTGACACTACTAGTCTGTTCCCTAACAGATGACCTACTGACACTACTAGTCTGTTCCCTGTCAGATGACCTACTGACACTACTAGTCTGTTCCCTATCAGATGACCTACTGACACTACTAGTCTGTTCCCTATCAGATGACCTACTGACACTACTAGTCTGTTCCCTATCAGATGACCTACTGACACTACTAGTCTGTTCCCTATCAGATGACCTACTGACACTACTAGTCTGTTCCCTGTCAGATGACCTACTGACACTACTAGTCTGTTCCCTATCAGATGACCTACTGACACTACTAGTCTGTTCCCTAACAGATGACCTACTGACACTACTAGTCTGTTCCCTATCAGATGACCTACTGACACTACTAGTCTGTTCCCTAACAGATGACCTACTGACACTACTAGTCTGTTCCCTATCAGATGACCTACTGACACTACTAGTCTGTTCCCTATCAGATGACCTACTGACACTACTAGTCTGTTCCCTATCAGATGACCTACTGACACTACTAGTCTGTTCCCTATCAGATGACCTACTGACACTACTAGTCTGTTCCCTATCAGATGACCTACTGACACTACTAGTCTGTTCCCTGTCAGATGACCTACTGACACTACTAGTCTGTTCCCTATCAGATGACCTACTGACACTACTAGTCTGTTCCCTATCAGATGACCTACTGACACTACTAGTCTGTTCCCTATCAGATGACCTACTGACACCACTAGTCTGTTCCCTATCAGATGACCTACTGACACTACTAGTCTGTTCCCTATCAGATGACCTACTGACACTACTAGTCTGTTCCCTATCAGATGACCTACTGACACTACTAGTCTGTTCCCTATCAGATGACCTACTGACACTACTAGTCTGTTCCCTATCAGATGACCTACTGACACTACTAGTCTGTTCCCTAACAGATGACCTACTGACACTACTAGTCTGTTCCCTGTCAGATGACCTACTGACACTACTAGTCTGTTCCCTATCAGATGACCTACTGACACTACTAGTCTGTTCCCTGTCAGATGACCTACTGACACTACTAGTCTGTTCCCTATCAGATGACCTACTGACACTACTAGTCTGTTCCCTATCAGATGACCTACTGACACTACTAGTCTGTTCCCCTACTGTCAGATGACCTACTGACACTACACTACTAGTCTGTTCCCTATCAGATGACCTACTGACACTACTAGTCTGTTCCCTATCAGATGACCTACTGACACTACTAGTCTGTTCCCTATCAGATGACCTACTGACACTACTAGTCTGTTCCCTGTCAGATGACCTACTGACACTACTAGTCTGTTCCCTAACAGATGACCTACTGACACTACTAGTCTGTTCCCTATCAGATCAGATGACCTACTGACACTACTAGTCTGTTCCCTATCAGATGACCTACTGACACTACTAGTCTGTTCCCTATCAGATGACCTACTGACACTACTAGTCTGTTCCCTAACAGATGACCTACTGACACTACTAGTCTGTTCCCTATCAGATGACCTACTGACACTACTAGTCTGTTCCCTGTCAGATGACCTACTGACACTACTAGTCTGTTCCCTATCAGATGACCTACTGACACTACTAGTCTGTTCCCTATCAGATGACCTACTGACACTACTAGTCTGTTCCCTATCAGATGACCTACTGACACTACTAGTCTGTTCCCTATCAGATGACCTACTGACACTACTAGTCTGTTCCCTGTCAGATGACCTACTGACACTACTAGTCTGTTCCCTAACAGATGACCTACTGACACTACTAGTCTGTTCCCTAACAGATGACCTACTGACACTACTAGTCTGTTCCCTGTCAGATGACCTACTGACACTACTAGTCTGTTCCCTATCAGATGACCTACTGACACTACTAGTCTGTTCCCTATCAGATGACCTACTGACACTACTAGTCTGTTCCCTATCAGATGACCTACTGACACTACTAGTCTGTTCCCTATCAGATGACCTACTGACACTACTAGTCTGTTCCCTGTCAGATGACCTACTGACACTACTAGTCTGTTCCCTATCAGATGACCCACTGACACTACTAGTCTGTTCCCTAACAGATGACCTACTGACACTACTAGTCTGTTCCCTATCAGATGACCTACTGACACTACTAGTCTGTTCCCTAACAGATGACCTACTGACACTACTAGTCTGTTCCCTATCAGATGACCTACTGACACTACTAGTCTGTTCCCTATCAGATGACCTACTGACACTACTAGTCTGTTCCCTATCAGATGACCTACTGACACTACTAGTCTGTTCCCTATCAGATGACCTACTGACACTACTAGTCTGTTCCCTATCAGATGACCTACTGACACTACTAGTCTGTTCCCTATCAGATGACCTACTGACACTACTAGTCTGTTCCCTATCAGATGACCTACTGACACTACTAGTCTGTTCCCTATCAGATGACCTACTGACACTACTAGTCTGTTCCCTATCAGATGACCTACTGACACTACTAGTCTGTTCCCTGTCAGATGACCTACTGACACTACTAGTCTGTTCCCTATCAGATGACCTACTGATACTACTAGTCTGTTCCCTAACAGATGACCTACTGACACTACTAGTCTGTTCCCTGTCAGATGACCTACTGACACTATTAGTCTGTTCCCTATCAGATGACCTACTGACACTATTAATCTGTTCCCTGTCAGATGACCTACTGACACTACTAGTCTGTTCCCTATCAGATGACCTACTGACACTACTAGTCTGTTCCCTATCAGATGACCTACTGACACTACTAGTCTGTTCCCTATCAGATGACCTACTGACACTACTAGTCTGTTCCCTATCAGATGACCTACTGACACTACTAGTCTGTTCCCTATCAGATGACCTACTGACACTACTAGTCTGTTCCCTATCAGATGACCTACTGACACTACTAGTCTGTTCCCTGTCAGATGACCTACTGACACTACTAGTCTGTTCCCTAACAGATGACCTACTGACACTACTAGTCTGTTCCCTAACAGATGACCTACTGACACTACTAGTCTGTTCCCTGTCAGATGACCTACTGACACTACTAGTCTGTTCCCTAACAGATGACCTACTGACACTACTAGTCTGTTCCCTAACAGATGACCTACTGACACTATTCATCTGTTCCCTGTCAGATGACCAGCGGGAGAAGTGTACATGCGTGCTTTGAACAGTGAGTTTTCTCGTCGTTTTGAGGATTTCAAAGTGTTGGAAAATGACATGCTGTTGGTTCCTCTCCTTTCACCTTCAATGTGGATAACACTCCCACTGACCTGCAACCTGAGCTTATCGCTCTTCAGTCTGATGCAGTGATTGGAGAACTATTCAAAACAATGTAACTAACGAGGTTCTATGCATCTCTCGATGAACAAATCTTTCCAAAGATGACGAGTCATGCTCAGAAGGTGTTTGTACTGTTTGGGTCAACCCATGTAAGTGAACAGACATGTTCAGTGATGAAATATAACAAGTCAATTCACAGATCATCTCTTACTGACTTTCAGCAATCCTGCCCATAGCGACGTCAGAAACTATACCTGACTACACTGCTCTAGTCAATGCCCATCACAGACTTCACTCCTCACACTGATTGAGTAGTTTAAATGTAATGTTGAGCTTTCTCTTTCTTGTGTTTCTGTGCATGCCCGTTAACAAGAGTTCTGTCCGTGGTACTGAATGCACAGTGTACTTTTCCCTCTGTGTTGTTCCTTGCATGTTTTATAATGAAAATACCTACCGAAAGGAGAAGTAAGTTGCATAGCTGGATGTGATTTACAGTATATATATGTGTAAACACAGTCATACACATGATGTATAATCCTGTACTATGATTCTAGCCCAAGATGGCAAAAATATATTCTAATGTGGCCCTCCATGGAAAATCATTTCCGAGGCCTGGACTAGAAGGTGTGTGTGTGTGTGTGTTTGTGTACAGAGACAGCACCTTGTCAATCCAATATGACTTTCACAGACCATTCTAACCCCATTCCCACAGTATTTGGTCATAGGGCAGTTACTGGCCCTTAAAGGGGTAGTCCAATGATAGGGGCAGTAACTAGCCCTTTTAAGGTTCAGTCTGGTTATAGGGCAGTTACTGACCCTTAAAGGGGTAGTCCAATGATAGGGGCAGTAACTAGCCCTTTTAAGGTTCAGTCTGGTTATAGGGCAGTTACTGACCCTTAAAGGGGTAGTCCAATGATAGGGGCAGTAACTAGCCCTTTTAAGGTTCAGTCTGGTTATAGGGCAGTTACTGACCCTTAAAGGGGTAGTCCAATGATAGGGGCAGTAACTAGCCCTTTTAAGGTTCAGTCTGGTTATAGGGCAGTTACTGACCCTTAAAGGGGTAGTCCAATGATAGGGGCAGTAACTAGCCCTTTTAAGGTTCAGTCTGGTTATAGGGCAGTTACTGACCCTTAAAGGGGTAGTCCAATGATAGGGGCAGTAACTAGCCCTTTTAAGGTTCAGTCTGGTTATAGGGCAGTTACTGACCCTTAAAGGGGTAGTCCAATGATAGGGGCAGTAACTAGCCCTTTTAAGGTTCAGTCTGGTTATACGGCAGTTAATGGTCATAAGTTAGTAGCTGGTCCTTAAAGGGACGGTCTATTAAGTACACAGTACCATTCTCTCCTCTATAGAGGGTGGTCACAGAGTCGGGTCACACACTAAAACACGGGACAGGAATTCCACTGAACATACTGTTGAAGTCGGAAGTTTACATACACTTAGGTTGGCGTCATTAAAACTCGTTTTTCAACCACTCCACAAATTTCTTGTTAGCAAACTATAGTTTTAGCAAGTCGGTTAGGACATCTACTTTGTGCATGACACAAGTCATTTTTCCAACAATTGTTTACAGACAGATTATTTCACTTATCACAATTCCAGTGGGTCAGAAGTTTACATACACTAAGTTGACTGTGCCTTTAAACAGCTTGGAACATTCCAGAAAATTATTTCATGGCTTAGAAGCTTCTGATAGGCTAATTGGCATAATTTGGGTCAATAGGAGGTGTACCTGTGGATGTATTTCAAGGCCTACCTTCAAACTCAGTGCCTCTTTGCTTAACATCATGGGAAAATCAAAAGAAATCAGCCAAGTCCTCAGAAAATGAATTGTAGACCTCCACAAGTCTGGTTCATCCTTGGGAGCAATTTCCAAATGCCTGAAGGTACCACGTTCATCTGTACAAACAATAGTACGCAAGTATAAACACCATGGGACCACGCAGCCGTCATATCGCTCAGGAAGGAGATGCGTTCTGTCTCCTACAGATTAACATACTTTGGTGCGAAAAGTGCAAATCAATTCCAGAACAACAGCAAAGGACCTTGTGAAGATGCTGGAGGAAACAGATACAAAAGTATCTATATCCACAGTAGTTAAAGCTTGGTCGCAAATGTGTCTTCCAAATGGACAATGACCCCAAGTATACTTCCAAAGTTGTGGCAAAAGGTCTTAAGGACAACAAAGTCAAGGTATTGGAGTTGCCATCACAAAGCCCTGACCTCAATCCCATAGAAGATTTGTGGGCAGAACTGAAAAGTCATGTGCGAGCAAGGAGGGCTACAAACCTGACTCAGTTACACGAGCTCTGTCAGGAGGAATGGGCCCAAAATTCACCCAACTTATTGTGGATAAGCTTGTGGAAGACTACCTGAAACATTTGATCCAAGTTAAACAATTTAAAGGCAATGCTACCAAATACTAATTGAGTGTATGTAAACTTCTGACCCACCGGGAATGTGATGAAAGAAATAAAAGCTGAAATAAATCATTCATCATTCTTAAAATAATGTGGTGATCCTAACTGACCTAAAACAGGGATTTTTTACTAGGATTAAATGTCAGGAATTGTGAAAAACTGTGATTAAATGTATTTGGCAACGGTGTATGTAAACTTCCGACTTCAACTGTACGTGATCCAACGGAGAGCTCAACATTCCACTCATTCCTATGGGTGTGTGTGTGTGTGTGTGATACTGAAATCAGAGGTCACACGGAGTAGCATGTCATATGATGGACGTCAGATGCTATGTGGAATCGGTCTACTTTGATCCCTGTGTGACGTACATCAGCCTACCCTGTTAGTGGATCCGTGGCTGATGACGTGTCTTTGTGTATGTCAAATCAAATGTTAATTGGCACATGCTTCATTAACAACAGGTTTAGACTAAGAGTGAAACGCTTACTTACGGGCCCGTCCCAACAATGCAGAATACAAAACCCCAAAAAATAGAATTTAAAAAAATGTGTAACATGAGGAATAAACACTCAATGAGCAATGACAGCTTGGCTATATACACGGGGTACCAGCACAGAGTCGATATGCAGGGGTAGGAGGAAATTGAGTTAAATACACTACATGACTAGAAGTATGTGGACATCTGCTTGTCAAGTATCTCAATCCAAAATCATGGGCATTAATATGGAGTTGGTCACCTCTCTGCTGCTATAACAGCCTCCACTCTTCTGGGAAGGCTTTTCACTATCTGCTGGAACATGACTTGCTTCCATTCAGCCACGAGCATCAGTGAGGTCGGGCACTGATGTTGGGGCGATTAGGCCTGCCTCACAGACGGTGTTCCGATTCTTCCCAAAGGTGTTCGATGGGGTTGAGGTCAGGGCTCTGTGCAGGCCAGTCAAGTTCTTCCACACCGATCTCGACAAACCATTTGTGTATGGACCTCGCTTTGTGTTAGGGGCATTGTCATGCTGAAACAGGAAAGGGCCTTCCCAAAACTTTTACCACAAATTTGGAAGCACAGAGTCATCTAGAATGTAATTGTATGATGTAGCGTTAAGATTTCCCATCACTGGAACTAAGGGGTGATTCATCACTCCAGGGAATGCGTTTCCACTGCTCCAGAGTCGGTAAGCTTTACACTACTCCAGCTGATGCTTGGCATTGCACATGGTAATCTTAGACTTGTGTGAGGCTGCTCGGCCATTGAAACCCATTTCACGAAGCTCCCGACAAACAGTTGTTGCTTCCAGAGGCAGTTTGGAACTCGGTAGTGAGTGTTGCAACCGAGGACAGACGATTGTTGCTCCTAGACGTTTCCACTTCACGTTAACATCACTTACAGTTGACCGGGGCAGCTATAGCAGGGCAGACATTTGATGAACCTGTAGGAAAGGTGGCATCCTATGACGGTGCCACATTGAAAGTCACAGAGCTCTTCAGTAAAGTCCCTGGGACTGTAGTCCACGATCGATGCAGATTTTCAGAGTAGCTATTTGGTTAAATATTGAGCAGTCTTATGGCTTGGGGGTAGAAACTGTTCAGGAGCCTTTTGGTCCCAGACTTGGTGCTCCGGTACCGCTTGTCGTGCGGTAGCATAGAGAACAGTCTATGACGTTGGTGGCTGGAGTCTTTGAGAATCTTTAGGTCCTTCCTCTGACATCGCCTGGTATAGAGGTCCTGGATGGCAGGGAGTTTGGCCCCAGCAGTCGGATGCCGAGCAGTTGCCGTACCAAGCGGTGATGCAACCAGTCAAGATGCTCTAAATGGTGCTTCTGTAGAACGTATTTGGGATGTGAGGGCCCATACCATATCTTCTCAGCCTCCTGAGGTGGAAGAGGTGTTGTCATATCCTTTTCATGACTGTGTTGGTGTGTTTGGACCATGTTAGGTCCTTAGCGATGTGGACATAGAGGAACTTGAAGCTCTCGACCCACTCCACTACAGCCCCATCAGTTTCCTGTAGTCCACGATAAGCTATTTTGTCTTGCACACATTGAGGGAGATGTTGTTGTCCTGGCACCACACTGCCAGGTCTCTGACCTCCTTCCTATAGGCTGTCTCATCGTCGTTGGTGATCAGGCCCACCACCGTCATGTCATCAAACTTGATGATGGTGTCAGAGTTGTGCACGGGCACGCAGTCGTGGGTGAATATGGAGTACAGGAGTGGACTAAGCATGCACCCCTGAGAGGCCCTTGTGTTGAGGGTCAGCGTGGTGGATGAGCAGTTGCCTACTTTCACCACCTGGGGGTGGCCCGTCAGGAAGTCCAGGATCCAGTTGCAGAGGGAGGTGTTCAGTCCCAGGGACTTTAGCTTCATGATGAGCATGAAGGGGACTATGGTGTTGAACGCTGAGCTGTAGTCTTTGATCAGTATTCTCACATCAGCCTTCCTTTTGTCCAGGTGGGAAAGGGCAGTGTGGAGTGCAATAGAGATTGGATCTGTTTGGGCGGTATACGAATTGGAGTGGGCCCAGGTTTTCTGGGATGATAGTGTGGATGTGAGCCGTGGCCAGCCTTTCAAAGCATTTCATGGCTACTGATGTGAAGGCTACAGGGCGATAGTCATTTAGAGGTTACTTTGGCGTTCTTGGGCACAGGGACTATGGTGGTCTGCTTGAAACATGTAGGTATTACAGACTGAGAGAGGCCAGGGAGAGGTTGAAAATGTCAGTGAAGATACTACATGCTCCGAGTACCCGTCCTGGTAATCCGTGAATGTTAACCTGTTTAAAGGTCCTACATCGGCTTCGGAGATCCTTATCACACAGTCATCCGGAACAGCTGGTGCTCTCACTCATGGTTCAGTGTTGCCTGTCTTGAAGTGAGAATAGAATGCATTTAGCTTGTCTGGTAGGCTTGTGTCACTGGACAGCTCTTGGCTGAGTTTCCCTTTGTAATCCGTGATAGTTAGCAAGCCCTGCCATATCCAACGAGTTTCAGAGCTGGTGTAGTAGGATTCGATCTTAGCCCTGTATTGACGCTTTGCCTTTGTCATCAGAGGATGTAGAGGGATTTCTTATACGTTTCTGGATTAGTGTCCCACTCCTTGAAAGCGATAACTCTAGCCTTTAGCTCAGGCCTGATCTTGATTACGCCAGTCTTTGTTGACAAAGAGACACACCCCACGGATCTTACCGGACGGACGCTATGGTTCTGTCCTGCCGATACATGGAAAACCCAGATGACTGTATATTATCCGTGTCCTTGTCCAGCCATGACTCCAAAATGCGTAGTATATCACAGTTCTTAATGTCCCGTTGATCGGATGGTCTCGAAAAGAACTCATCCAGTTTGTTCTCCATTGATTGCACGTTCGCCGTAGTCTCCTCAATGTGCCCGCACGTCGACCTCCATGGACGCGTCCTACTCCTCTTCCGAGTGTCGAGGATTAGGGCCTGGTCCGAGGTGGGCAGTGTGCCCTGTGCCAAAGACTCATTGAAGTAGAAGCCTTCGTCCAGATTTAGGTGTGGGATTACTGTTCTGATGTCCAGAATTTGTTTTTGCCGGTCATAGGAAACAATGGTGGAAACATCATGTCCCAAAAAATGGCAAGATCAGTGCAAAATAAACACATAAAATAACAGAATTGGTCAGAAGCCCGCAATACGGCGGCTAAGCATCCCAGCGCCATCTTCAGCTATGTGGGCTGAAGGATATCAATAACATAAATGTGTTTCGGCTGTTCCAGTGTTTGGGTAAGCAGAAAGGGCATTAAACATAAACACTGAGACACACACGCTCCATGACGCTGCTTCCCTTGCCGTGGTCTCTAGGCTCTGCAATTTATCTGTCCAGACTTTGTTTAAACAGGTGTCACACACTCAACACAGACACACAGACTCCACATAATCCCAACAGATGCACACACACACACACACACAGCAGGGGGCCATTAAGACACACATTCAAGAAGGTGCATGCAGGCCTGCAGGTTCACCTCACACAGACCTGAGCGTTACCTAAAGCAGAGATCCATGATACTCCCTATAGTCCGCAGGTAATCACCATGACCTGACCAGCCCATGCCCAAAAGCAAATCATCGGGCTACTCCGCACGCATGCCAACTAGGCTGGATTAACCTTCAAAAAGCTTAGAATAGGCTAATAAGGGTACAGTATATCCATGGAAATAGAAGTCCACTGTTTTTCTTTTTGTTAAATACTTTTCTAAGAAACGTACACATCTGTGGTACTGAGCTTCCATGTTGCAATGAGTTTTTCCATTGCAAATGTGCTTACAGGAATGGTACAATAGCACATCAGTTGGCCCCTATAATTCCAAGGTCTCTACCATTTCTTAATTTTTTTCATCTTAGCCACATACTGTGTACACAGTCCACAATCATAGGGTATCTTGTAATGACAAAAGAGAGATTGTTTACTCCCAAGAGCCTGTTGTGTTGCAGTTGGGAAATATGAGGGGGTTTCGTGGCAAAGGAAAATATAATCTGTCTGCTATAAAGACTCCACCCTAATTCAGGATGTTCTTATATAGATTACTTGCATATTTGAAGGATTTAATCAAGACCCACAATGCAGCAGTGTCTAGTTTTTCTTCCACATTATAATCTACCAGATCTCAAGACGCACGCAGGCACACACTGATCTATCGTCACACGCCAGCTCAGATATAGGCACACGCAGATCTGTGGAAGCCCACATACACACATCTGTACTGATCCACACATACAAACAAACACTACCTCCCAGGGGAGTGTGTCAGGGCCCTGAATGATTAAAGCTTGGCATTGGTTGGTGGCTCTGTCAGCATCATAGAACACAGGCAGTTGTGTGGATGGCCTGCCACCCATTTCCCAGGTGACATATGATCTTATTTGTACATCTGCTGTGGACCGAGTTCTTGCCCCCCCAAAAAATGGTGGGACCAACAGCAATAAGGCATCAATAATAATAGTAGCAGGGTTGGGTAGGTTACTTTTTATAAATGTAATCCGTTAGTTATTAGTTACCTGTCCAAAATGTTAATTAGTAGTGTAACTTTTGGATTACCCAAAATTGGTAACGTAATCTGATTACATTCCGTTACTTATAGATTACATTCCCCTTAAGAGGCATTAGAAGAAGACAAAACTGTATGTTACCAATTGATCGACATCTATTGTAGGATAAATCAATGTTAAAGTTTACATAGCTGGTCATATATGGATGTTAAATGTTACTTTGTGGGTTGGTTATGTAGGCTTCTTCTGACACATCGCTTTCTACTACATATAATACTACGATTAAATTAGATCTTTACATTAAAAACCAAGTCCATCAGAATTCCAGTCGTTCCAATAAATGTTATACCCCTTGATCTTCAAGAATAGGACTTCGAAATATGGAAGTATAGATTCGCAAAAATAGTTTTACCTGAGCACAGCCAGCCCTACTCTGTTATGGAGGACTGATTGGGCTCCTTGATTTGAAAAATAAATGTTGCGCTCATCGAATATCCTGATTTAAGCACTACTGAACATTTCTATTGAACGTGTGAAAAATGAAAGGCAATTGCTATAGGCCTATTGTTTACCTTTGTGTTGGTGACACTTCGATATCTTGATAATATGCAGCTGGTTAATGGGCAAATCCTCCGATGAAACAATAGCAAAATGACCGCACAGCCTCTGTTTTGGTAAAAAGCAGAGGGATGGACCTGGAGAAAAGTAACCACTTTCAGATTAATAGACAGAGCTATGGATGCACGGACTGACCATCCATGATATCAAAATTATAGTTTTAACCATGTTATGAGGCTATATAATGTTTATTTACATTCACTTCGTTTACAAACATTGGATAAAAACAAGCTTGTATTTTTGGATTTTCATGGAGCGTGACAGTTGCACTACGCTCATGAGGCATTTATAAATTATGTTCTTCAAGAATCAATGAATATACAGTACCAGTCAAAAGTTTGGACACATCTACTCATTCCAGGGTTTGTGTTTATTTGGACTATTTTCTACTTGGTAGAATAATAGTGAAAACATCAAAACTATGAAATAACACATATGGAATCATGTAGTAACCAGAAAAAGTGTTAAACAAATCAAAATATTTGTTATATTCTTCAAATTAGCCACCCTTTGCCTGGATGACAGCTTTGCACACTCTTGGCATTCTCTCAACCTGCTTCATGAGGAATTATTTTCCAACCGTTCCGATTCTTCCCACATATGCTGAGCACTTGTTGGCTGCTTTTCCTTCACTCTGAGGTCCAACTCATCCCAAACCATCTCAATTGGGTTGTGGAGGCCAGGCCATCTGATGCCGCACTCAATCACTCTCCTTCTTGGTCAAATAGCTCTTACACAGCCTGAGGTTTGTTTTGTGTCATTGTCCTGTTGAAAAACAAATGGTAGTCCCACTAAGCCCAAACCAGATAGCATGGCGTATCGCTGCAGAATGCTGTGGTAGCTATGCTGGTTAAGTGTACCTTAAATTCGAAATAAATCATGACAGTGTCACCAGCATTGCACCCTCACACCTCCTCCATGCTTCACGGTGGGAACCACATATGCGGATATCATCTGTTTACCTACTCTGCGTCTCACGACGGTTGGAACCAAAAATCATACATTTGGACTCATCAGACCAAAGGACAGATTTCCACAAGTCTGTCTATTGCTCGTGTTTCTTGGCCCAAGCAAGTCTCTTCTTATTGGTGTCCTTTAGTAGTGGTTTCTTTGCAGCAATTAGACTATGAAGGCCTGATTGACGTCGTCTCCTCTGAACAGTTGATGTTGAGATGCATCTGTTACTTCAACTCTGTGAAGCATTTATTAGACTCAATGTGTTTAATGTCACTCATTTTGTTGGTGGGGGGATGGGCCAGTCACACCTCTCGCAGTCTATGTAGTGGGCGTTGAGGTTGGTGGTGCTGTGTCCATGGATGTGGGGGGGGATTGCTCCTCTGTTTTTGGGTGGAGAGTTTGGACTGCAGTTTAAAGCAATGTCCTTGAGAGTCTTGGCAAGGATGGGGACTGTCTCCCTGTACAGGTGAACATGGTCATAGAGACAGTCCTGATCGAGGGTGGGAGGGTGGGCCAGGTGTACATTGGGTCGCAGGGCACAGTCCCATGGAGAGACTGGCGTTTATTCTTTGGATTGTGGCAGGGTGGAAGTCCTTCCTCTGTAGAAGGGTTGACACCACGATCCTTGAGTTGGGGAAGATTGCGGAGGCCTTCTCGATCACTCCCCGTAGTGAAGTCGCCACCCTCTCCTGCTGAGCACGCAGGTCGTTGCTTCCGGTGTGTATGATTATGTGGCTTGGCGACCCGAGATGTGCCTTATCAAGCAGCTCCATGGCACCACACCTTTCTCCTGTCTAAGGAAAAGTTTATTCTCCTGAATAAACTTCCATTTGAGTCCATCAACAGGACAAATGTCACACAGTGTTTCTTCTGGACTGGGGGGGGGGGGGGGGTGCTGGTATGTGCCGGTGCTGCTGTCAGTGGGAGGCTGTTCTGTGGGATGGGGGGAGGTTTGCAGCAGGCAGGGCTGGGGAGGATTGGCTGGTTGGGGTTGGCTCCTCTGCTATGTGCGGGCTAGTCACAGGGTGGTACCCGAGCTTCTCCTGCAGTCTATCTGCTTTCTCCCTCTCTCCCGGCCTCTCTCTTTCCAAGATGAATGATTCATGTTGATGACCCCAACAGAACAACACATCTGCTTCATAACCATCACGTATGTTATTTTTGTCCTCTGTCCTCTTTTCTCTGCTTCTCCCAAGTCTGCACACGTCTAGATTGACTGAGTTGTTGTTTATTGCGCAATGTCTCTATTAACTAAGCAGCAGGAGCGCTAATCTAGGATCAGGTCATGTATTCTTACTCATTATGACATTAAACGCTAAACTGATCCTAGGCCTACTGTAGATCAGCACTCATACACTGAGATGGTTTAATGGCACTGCTGGCCCTGGCTGGTGGGGTAGCTGACGCAATCAAATGGGGGGGGGGATATATATATATATATATATGAGAGAGAGAGAGAGAGAGAGAGAGAGAGAGAGAGAGAGAGAGAGAGAGAGAGAGAGAGAGAGAGAGAGAGAGAGAGAGAGAGAGAGAGAGAGAGAGAGAGAGAGAGAGAGAGAGAGAGAGAGAGAGAGAGAGAGAGAGAGAGAGAGAGAGAGAGAGAGAGAGAGAGAGAGAACTAGGTTCAAACAACCACAGATGGTACTGATGAAATGAGAATATGAATGAATAGTAGCTTTATCTTGAGATGTTTCCATAAAACGCAGCCAGTCTATTTTCTGTGTGTAGTCGTTAAAGTTCGGGTCAACTCCATGTCGTGTCAGGAAATGAATCGAAGTTCATTGTGTATTTTTTGTTTCAGGAGTTTACAATGCTTGACTTATGAGTGGACTTGACCCATTTTTATTTAACTTTTTTTTTTACCAGGTAAGTTGACTGAGAACACATTGTCATTTACAGCAACGACCTGGGGAATAGTTAAAGGGGAGAGAAGTTTTGATGAATGAACCAATTGGAAGCTGGGGATGATTATGTGACCATGATGGTATGGGAATGGAGCCGGGACACTGGGGTTAACAACCCTACTCTTACGATAAGTGCCATGGGATCTTTAGTGACCACAGACAGTCAAGACACCCGTTTAACGTCCCATCCTAAAGAAAGCACCCTGGACAGGGCAATGTCTCTAATCACTGCCCTGGGGCATTGGGTTATTATTATTATTCTTTTTAGACCAGAGGAATGCTCCTACACCACTTCCAGCAGCATCTGGTCTCCCATTCAGGGACCGACTAGGACCAACCCTGCTTAGCTTCAGAGGGAAGTCAGCAGTGGGATGGTGTGCTACTGACTTGAATTGGAGTGGAAGTAGGTCCAATTCTAGTGACTGAGGTATCAACGTCTATCTCTTGCTATTATAAATTGATGGGTATTTACCGTGTTATCACTGAGTACCTAATAGGAATGTTGCAAATACTGTTTATTTTGTTTTTTTTATTCTTCTTAAGTGTATACATGTCAAAATAGTTCTACCTACGGTATGTAATGTGCTCATGCTTTGCTCCCTTAGTGTACAACTTGAAAGCGGCGACGCTAAGTGACAGTCGGTCAGCTTTTGTTATGCCACCACCTGTGGACGAGCGGTCCAGCTCCCATCAACCACTATTCATACAGCTGCTCCTGTGTTATAAGGGCGGCTTCATTTGTATAATGCCAAAATAGGCCTAACGAATGGTCCTTTCAAAGCCGGCGCAGTCATTGATGGGTCAATGATTGTCTATCTGTTTATCTACTATTATGCTGTATTGGGTTTGAGGTCTATAGGTGGTCTGCTAATGATGACCGGCCTGTTGACGTTGCTCTGGTTTGGTGTGGCTTTAGGGGTGAGTGGTTTTTAATGCGTAAGGAGGATTGCAGACAGCTGTTGGTTTCTGTCAAGACGAGGGACTCTGGGTAAAGAGCGTCTGGCTTTGTTTTTTTTTCTTCAAGATGTTGGACACACACACACACACACACACACACACACACACACACACACACACACACACACACACACACACACACACACACACACACACACACACACACACACACACACACACACACACACACACACACACACACACACACACACACACACACACACACAGGCTACACAGAAAAATGCCCACACCCATAGATGGAGACACAATTTGTCTCTCACAATCACAATCACGCTCGCGCAGACAGGCACGCACACACACACTCCACAGTGTTGTGCTGTGTGAGCCTGCAACACTTACTTATTCGCGAGCAGCAGGGAAAAAAACTGTCAGTGATGTGTAAATTCACTATAAATTATTCAACACCGTTTCCATCACCCAAAAGACGGCCAGTTTTCTAAATTCTCTCTGTCCGTCAACCTCCCCATACCCCCCCCCCCGCTCCCCCTCTCCCTATAACAGATAAACCAACTACAGACAGTCTGCTTTTTCTTTTGTAGTCTCCAAGTCTGTGATGGACATGAGAGATAGAGCGTTTAAATCTAATGGAAAATGAAAATAGCGATTTAGACTCCTGCCCCCCCCCCCTCCGATTTAGACTCCTGGCCAATCTAGTGGAAATCGCTCAGCTCTGCCTCCAGGACAAGATTCCTCCTAATAGACCTGCTTCTCTTTCCACAATCTCTCTCTTTGCCCCTCTCCACCTTTTGTGCAGACCACAGGAGGCTGGGGAGGGGAGGACGGCTCATAATAATGGTATCAAACACATGGAAACCATGTGTTTAATCCCACGCCGTTCATTCCGTTCCAGCCATTACTATGAGCCCGTCCTCCCCAATTAAGCCACCTGTGGTACAGGGCCCCCAATCTCTTGCTCCCTCGTCCAATCTGTCTCCTCTTCCTCTTGTCACAGAGGGACTGTGCTTCTGCGCTGCGCTACACTGTCTGTTCTTTTAGCCTAATGGACAGCTGTGGTCTCATTTCTACATTTAACATCCTATGATGAAGTTTCTCATACTCTCAGCCCTGAGTGTGTGTGAATGGTTAGGAGTGTGTGCGTTTGTGTGTGTGTGTGTGTGTGTGCTAGGTTGAAGAGTAAGTAATAGTACTAAAGGATCAGCTGGTGGTCCGGTCGTATCAGTCCAGATTATAGAGCTTAGTCCTTTATCCACATCTCACTGTAATTAACAAAGAGAGAGAGGGGGAGGGAGGGAGTGATGGAGAGAGAGAGAAAGTGAGATGGAGAGAGAGAGAGAGAGAGAGAGAGAGAGAGATGGAGAGGGGTATTAAAAGAAGCACGCAGGCACGCACTAATGTACGGGGACACACACTGATCCCCCTCCCCCTCCACAAACACACACACACACCAATAGAGGAGAGTGGATTGTGTGTAATGACAGAGTGTGCTAGTGGACTGTGTATTTGTGTACATGATTGTACATGTGGTCCTAAGTACTATGTCCAGAACAAATAGCAGTAAGGATATGAACCTAAGCTCTGTGTGGTTTATACTAGAGAGCAGTTACAGTTCAAGACCTCTATAATATCCCAATTTGTGGGTAGACGACACAGACTGGGTGGGATCCACCGGGGGCGCTGGACTGGACATGTCACATAGGTCTGCCTGCACAGTGGTGAATCACTCTCTACCATATATTTAGGTCAGAGGTTGAAGAGGAAGAAATGTCGGGCCCTATGAACGCGTGTATAAATTCATGCACGTTCGTGTGACATGTGGGGCAAACGATGTGTGTGCAATGAAGTTGTCCTACGTTGCCAATACACGATATCTTGTGTTCAATGCTGGAGCTCCTATATACGTATGTGTGACTAAATCCACAGTGCTAAAATGATAAAGGGTTTTAGTCAGGCAGTGCTAAGCACGTAGCCTCAAATGGCTTTTACTTCACTTCATAAACAACCGAGGGTCACATTGTACATTCATTTGAACACCCAACCACTAATACGGTAGATGGTGTTGTATTGTGTAATGTATGCGTGGATAATATCCAATTCAATATGACTTTATTATCCCTCATGGGGAAATTGGCTACGTCTTTACGTGTAAAAAAAAAACTAACTACAGGGGAACATTGCAATTAGCGTAGCTCCTAGGTAAAATAATCACAGAGGAATAACAGGGCAGTATCAAGGAATACCGTAGCTACAAAACACATCAATAGCAGATATCCTAGAGGCTACACGCGGAACTGAGCTAACTTCGGCGCGATCACATCTCCCGTTCCTTCTTTGATGTTGATCAGTGAAATGATTTAAAGAAATAATTGCCATACATCATTTCCCTTTTAGAGAAATGTTGTACAAGGAAATCAAAGTAATACAATAAAAAAATAAAAATAAGATACTGTCTATAAGCTTTGATATTTTGGCTGTTAGCCTTGTCTCCGTCTGAGTGATGCATTTGAGTAATATATAAATCATAGTGTGTCAATGGAGGATTTGGACAGAAGCCATACAGACAGAGAGATAGATGGGGGGGGACATGAGACAGGCTTATCTGTCCGTCTGCTGCAACTGTTGTGATGGGGGGGTGTATCCATAGAAACAAAAATGCACACGTACAAGATGGGATTAAACATCTGCACACACCGTAGACTTACACGCAGCAGGAGAGGATGCCCTGCCACGTGCACACATACAGTATAGACATGCACGCCAACACACACCGAGCGCGACATGCACCTGTCACTCTTAAAGTCTGAGTGATGACACACAGCAGCCTGTTGGCATTTTCTGTTTACAATGGAGAGAGAGAGATGAAGGGAAAGAGAGATGGGTGATGGAGGGGAAAATGAGTTGCATATTAGGGATATTGTTACTGCTATAGTAAAGCATTACTAGCATGGGGACTGGGACCATCCTACTTTCTCTCTCTCGCTCTCTCATGTAAGAGAATACTTGGAGAGCTCGTTCCTCCTCACATTGAAACCTGAACTGCATATTAAGCCTTGCACTGTCTCTCTCTGCCTCTCTCTCTCTCTCTGCCTGTCCCTCTCTCTCTCTCTCTCTCTCTCTGTCCCTCTCTCTCCCTGCCTCGCGCTCTCTCTCTCTCCCTATGTCTCTGGCTCTCTGGCTCTTTCTCTCTCCCTGTCTCTTTCTGTCTCTCTTTCTCTGCTCTTTCTGTCTCTTTCTCTCCGCCTCTCTCTCTCCCTGTCTCTGCCTCTTTCTCTCTCCTGTCTCCCTGTCTCTCTGCCTCTTTCTCTCTGCCTCTCTCCCTCTCTTTCTGCCTCGCTCTCTCTCTCCCTTTTTCTCTGTCTTGCTCTGCCTCGCTCCCTCTCTGCCTCGCTCTCTCTCTCCCTGTCTTTCTCTCTCTCTCTCTCTGTCTCTCTCCCTCCAACTGTATTCTCTTAGGTATTTTCTGTGTAGGGTGTAACCCTAATCTTGACCCATAGCCTTCAGTTATAAAATGCTACAAAATTATCTCCTGCTCACACACATCCTGTTCCTCTCTTTCTTCTGTCTAGTTTTCTATTCCTTACTCTGTCTCTCCCACACATTTTTCAGACTTTCTATCCAAATTTCTCTCCCTCCCTTTCTCACTCATTCCCCCTGCCTCTCTCTTTCCTCTGTCTCTCTCTTTCCTCTGTCTCACTCATTCCCCCTGCCTCTCTCTTTCCTCTGTCTCTCTCTTTCCTCTGTCTCACTCATTCCCCCTGCCTCTCTCTTTCCTCTGTCTCACTCATTCCCCCTGCCTCTCTCTTTCCTCTGTCTCTCTCTTTCCTCTGTCTCACTCATTCCCCCTGCCTCTCTCTTTCCTCTGTCTCTCTCATTCCCCCTGCCTCTCTCTTTCCTCTGTCTCTCTCTTTCCTCTGTCTCACTCATTCCCCCTGCCTCTCTCTTTCCTCTGTCTCACTCATTCCCTCTGTCTCTCTCTTTCCTCTGTCTCACTCATTCCCCCTGCCTCTCTCTTTCCTCTGTCTCTCTCTTTCCTCTGTCTCACTCATTCCCCCTGCCTCTCTCTTTCCTCTGTCTCACTCATTCCCTCTGTCTATCTCTTTCCTCTGTCTCACTCATTCCCCCTGCCTCTCTCTCTGTCTTCCTCTGTCTCTCTCTTTCCTCTGTCTCACTCATTCCCCCTGCCTCTCTCTTTCCTCTGTCTCTCTCTTTCCTCTGTCTCACTCATTCCCCCTGCCTCTCTCTTTCCTCTGTCTCTCTCTTTCCTCTGTCTCTCTCTTTCCTCTGTCTCACTCATTCCCCCTGCCTCTCTCTTTCCTCTGTCTCACTCATTCCCCCTGCCTCTCTCTTTCCTCTGTCTCTCTCTTTCCTCTGTCTCACTCATTCCCCCTGCCTCTCTCTTTCCTCTGTCTCTCTCTTTCCTCTGTCTCACTCATTCCCCCTGCCTCTCTCTTTCCTCTGTCTCACTCATTCCCCCTGCCTCTCTCTTTCCTCTGTCTCTCTCTTTCCTCTGTCTCACTCATTCCCCCTGCCTCTCTCTTTCCTCTGTCTCTCTCTTTCCTCTGTCTCACTCATTCCCCCTGCCTCTCTCTTTCCTCTGTCTCTCTCTTTCCTCTGTCTCACTCATTCCCTCTGTCTCTCTCTTTCCTCTGTCTCACTCATTCCCCCTGCCTCTCTCTTTCCTCTGTCTCTCTCTTTCCTCTGTCTCACTCATTCCCCCTGCCTCTCTCTTTCCTCTGTCTCTCTCTTTCCTCTGTCTCACTCATTCCCCCTGCCTCTCTCTTTCCTCTGTCTCTCTCTTTCCTCTGTCTCACTCATTCCCTCTGTCTCTCTCTTTCCTCTGTCTCACTCATTCCCCCTGCCTCTCTCTTTCCTCTGTCTCTCTCTTTCCTCTGTCTCACTCATTCCCCCTGCCTCTCTCTTTCCTCTGTCTCTCTCTTTCCTCTGTCTCACTCATTCCCCCTGCCTCTCTCTTTCCTCTGTCTCTCTCTTTCCTCTGTCTCACTCATTCCCTCTGTCTCTCTCTTTCCTCTGTCTCACTCATTCCCCCTGCCTCTCTCTTTCCTCTGTCTCTCTCTTTCCTCTGTCTCACTCATTCCCCCTGCCTCTCTCTTTCCTCTGTCTCTCTCTTTCCTCTGTCTCACTCATTCCCCCTGCCTCTCTCTTTCCTCTGTCTCTCTCTTTCCTCTGTCTCACTCATTCCCCCTGCCTCTCTCTTTCCTCTGTCTCTCTCTTTCCTCTGTCTCACTCATTCCCCCTGCCTCTCTCTTTCCTCTGTCTCACTCATTCCCTCTGTCTCTCTCTTTCCTCTGTCTCACTCATTCCCCCTGCCTCTCTCTTTCCTCTGTCTCTCTCTTTCCTCTGTCTCACTCATTCCCCCTGCCTCTCTCTTTCCTCTGTCTCTCTCTTTCCTCTGTCTCTCTCTTTCCTCTGTCTCTCTCTTTCCTCTGTCTCTCTCTTTCCTCTGTCTCACTCATTCCCCCTGCCTCTCTCTTTCCTCTGTCTCACTCATTCCCTCTGTCTCTCTCTTTCCTCTGTCTCACTCATTCCCCCTGCTCTCTCTTTCCTCTGTCTCTCTCTTTCCTCTGTCTCTCTCTTTCCTCTGTCTCACTCATTCCCCCTGCCTCTCTCTTTCCTCTGTCTCTCTCTTTCCTCTGTCTCTCTCTTTCCTCTGTCTCTCTCTTTCCTCTGTCTCACTCATTCCCCCTGCCTCTCTCTTTCCTCTGTCTCTCTCTTTCCTCTGTCTCACTCATTCCCCCTGCCTCTCTCTTTCCTCTGTCTCTCTCTTTCCTCTGTCTCACTCATTCCCCCTGCCTCTCTCTTTCCTCTGTCTCTCTCTTTCCTCTGTCTCACTCATTCCCCCTGCCTCTCTCTTTCCTCTGTCTCTCTCTTTCCTCTGTCTCACTCATTCCCCCTGCCTCTCTCTTTCCTCTGTCTCACTCATTCCCTCTGTCTCTCTCTTTCCTCTGTCTCACTCATTCCCCCTGCCTCTCTCTTTCCTCTGTCTCTCTCTTTCCTCTGTCTCACTCATTCCCTCTGCCTCTCTCTTTCCTCTGTGTGTGGTGCTGGGGCCTCCCAAAGGCATCAACAGCTGGCCTCATTCTCTCTCTCTCTCTCTCTCTCTCTCTCTCTCTCTCTCTCTCTCTCTCTCTCTCTCTCTCTCTCTCTCTCTCTCTCTCTCTCTCTCTCTCTCTCTCTCTCTCTCTCTCTCTCTCTCTCTCTCTCTTCTCTCTCTCTCTCTCTCTCTCTCTCTCTCTCTCTCTCTTTCTCTCTCTCTTTCTCTCTCTCTTTCTTGGAGCAGGAATGGCCAGTCTACTGCAGTATGGAAAATGAATAGAGGCAGCACTGTGGGCTGTAGTGATGTATGTAGACTGAACAGACAGTGCATGGTTGGAGTATGAGTAGTACTTCTCAGACTGTATCATTCCAAATACATACTGGCAGTGTGGCCGGGATGGCTGTTGTATGTGTTATGCTTTAACCTTTAACATGAATCCTATGTTAACTGTATGACGGGTGTAGAAGTACTGTATGCCAGTGATGTGGAGAGGAAGTGTGTGTCTGTGTGCATGCGTAGGTGTGTGTGTGTGTGTGTGTGTGTGTGTGTGTGTGTGTGTGTGTGTGTGTGTGTGTGTGTGTGTGTGTGTGTGTGTGTGTGTGTGTGTGTGTGTGTGTGTGTGTGTGTGTGTGTGTGTGTAGCCCTGTGTGTGTTCGCTGTGAACAGAGCATGTGTCTCATTAGCCCTTCAGTCTGTTTTGTGTTCGCTGAGGTGAACAGAGCATGCACACTATTGACTATTTAGCCGAACAGCTAATCCATACCGCCTGTCAGACACACACACACACACACACACACACACACACACACACACACACACACACACACACGTCATTGACAACTGACCTTTGCACACTGCTCGTGAGAAATTGTGGGATCAACTGACCAGCAGCCGCTGTCAATCAAGCGGTCCTGCTCGATACTCTCCCCTTCGTTCTGCTTCATTACCTTATTCATGTTTTAATACGGGGACTGGGATTGGATGGAGGGATTGGGTAGGGAGGAAGGAAGGAAGGAAATAAATATTTTGGGGAAGAGAGAGGTAGAAGATGAGAGGGAGAAGAGAGAGCCAGAGGTAAAAAGGAGAAGCTTACATTGAAATGTACAGTGCCTTGCGAAAGTATTCGGCCCCCTTGAACTTTGCGACCTTTTGCCACATTTCAGGCTTCAAACATAAAGATATAAAACTGTATATTTTTGTGAAGAATCAACAACAAGTGGGACACAATCATGAAGTGGAACGACATTTATTGGATATTTCTAACTTTTTTAACAAATCAAAAACTGAAAAATTGGGCGTGCAAAATTATTCAGCCCCTTTAATTTCAGTGCAGCAAACTCTCTCCAGAAGTTCAGTGAGGATCTCTGAATGATCCAATGTTGACCTAAATGACTAATGATGATAAATACAATCCACCTGTGTGTAATCAAGTCTCAGTATAAATGCACCTGCACTGTGATAGTCTCAGAGTTCCGTTAAAAGCGCAGAGAGCATCATGAAGAACAAGGAACACACCAGGCAGGTCCGAGATACTGTTGTGAATAAGTTTAAATCCGGATTTGGATACAAAAAGATTTCCCAAGCTTTAAACATCCCAAGGAGCACTGTGCAAGCGATAATATTGAAATGGAAGGAGTATCAGACCACTGCAAATCTACCAAGACCTGGCTGTCCCTCTAAACTTTCAGCTCATACAAGGAGAAGACTGATCAGAGATGCAGCCAAGAGGCCCATGATCACTTCTGATGAACTGCAGAGATCTACAGCTGAGGTGGGAGACTCTGTCCATAGGACAACAATCAGTCATATATTGCACAAATCTGGCCTTTATGGAAGAGTAGCAAGAAGAAAGCCATTTCTTAAAGATATCCATAAAAAGTGTTGTTTAAAGTTTGCCACAAGCCACCTGGGAGACACACCAAACATGTGGAAGAAGGTGCTCTGGTCAGATGAAACCAAAATGGAACTTTTTGGCAACAACGCAAAACGTTATGTTTGGCGTAAAAGCCACACCCTGAACACACCATCCCCACTATCAAACATGGTGGTGGCAGCATCATGGTTTGGGCCTGCTTTTCTTCAGCAGGGACAGGGAAGATGGTTAAAATTGATGGGAAGATGGATGGAGCCAAATACAGGACCATTCTGTAAGAAAACCTGAAGGAGTCTGCAAAAGACCTGAGACTGGGACAGAGATTTGTCTTCCAACAAGACAATGATCCAAAACATAAAACAAAATCTACAATGGAATGGTTCAAAAATAAACATATCCAGGTGTTAGCACACACACACACCCACAGTGATGATAGCCGTACCACATTGAGCCCTGGGCCTCAGCATGCTGGCAGACGCTGCCATGTCTGTGTGTGTCTGTGTGTGTCTGCGTACCGTCTGTGTACTGTGTGTACTGTGTACCGTGCATTTGTGTGTGTGTGGTCTGTCTGGTGTGTTAACATAAACTCTTTTTTAGCATCTCCAGGCCTTCATTCCGGAGCGAGTGTGCATATAAAGTGGCTGTGTTGAGCGTAAGAATGATGATTTGAAACAGATCCTATAGGGTAGATGGAGTTATTTGGCAACTTTAAGTGACTTGAATGATACACACCTTTTGAATGTCTTTAGAAATCAAATCATATACGGGCTGCGTGGTGCGACTATAGGCTGTTGATTAGAGAAAGTAGCAAAAGAAGCTTGCGCTCTGGACCTTGCCTCCAGGCTGGACAGCTGTTCTCTCATCAAGTGACAATATTATCACCCAATCAAACTATTCTCAATTGGTCACGTTCTGACCTTAGTTCCTTTGTTATGTCTTTGTTTTAGGTCGGTCAGGGTGTGAGTCGGGGTGGGTAGTCTATGTTCTATTTTCTATGTGTTTGGCCTGGTATGGTTCTCAATCAGAGGCAGGTGTTGTTCATTGTCTCTGATTGAGAATCATACTTAGGTAGCCTGTTTTCCCCATTTTGAGTGTGGGTGTTTCATTTTCTGTTTAGTGATTTTCTGCACCTTACAGGACTGTTTTTTTTTCGTTTACTCACGTTGTTGTTTTGTATTTCAGTGTTCCGTTATTAAAATCATGAACACGTACCACGCTGCGCTTTGGTCCACACCTTCTTCTACCTACAACAGCCGTTACACAATTTCATATTTTTCTTTACTAACATGTCAAATTAGTTTTGATTTAGAATGGCCATCATCAAATGGGCAGGAACAGGGGCAGGGGGGGAAATACATGTAATCTGTGTGCACTCAAATATGGAAAGGAGGCCATGCGCTTCCCGCCAGTCACTTTATCAATGATGCCGGGGAGGCTACTTTGTTTTTTCATGATACTGTTTTGATGATAAGAGTTTGTGATTTTCGATAGCATTTACATTGATGCCAGAGTGGTTAGAGAGACAATAGAGCCCTGAGTACCAGGCCATTTCCTGATGGTAGTTAGTAGTGATGCACCGATATTACATTTCTGCCCGATACCGATATCCAATATTTTCCTTGCTGTAAAAACCCCGATACGATAACCAATATAAACAAAGATTGCGGCCTTTTAAGCATTCTAGTACAGTTAAATAGTTAACACACAGACTGCTGCGTCCATGTGTAAGGCACTGCATCTCAGTGCAAGAGGCGTCACCGGTTCGAATCCAGGCTGTATCACATCCGGCCGTGATAGAGAGTCCCATAGGGCGGTGTACAATTTACCCAGCGTCGTCCGGGTTTGGCCGGGGTAGGCCGTCACTGTAAATAAGAATTTGTTCTTAACTGACTTGCCTAGTTAAATAAAGGTTAGACACACACACCACACTAACCAAAAAGTTATTTTGTTAGCATTAAGTATGTCCCCATTACCAGTAAAACATCATCAAAACGTATTTCTTTCACTTACTTGCTGTGCTATTTCGTCGTTCATTTGTTCAGTCATTTCATTCTCAACCAGGATTTCTATGGAACACCTTTTGGGTCTTTGCTATGGAATGCCTTTTGGGTCTTTGCTATGGAATGCCTTTTGGGTCTTTGCTATGCCTTTTGGGTCTTTGCTATGGAATGCCTTTTGGGTCTTTGCTATGGAATGCCTTTTGGGTCTTTGCATGTCAAGAAATATACTATTTAATGTGTCAAATAACACTATTTGACCAATCAGGACCTGAATATGACTGCACGTCACATAATTATTAAACGGGTTCATAAATTTTTTACGTAGTTATTACACTATCACTCGTATTTCATATGTCATAACGATTCATCGATACGTATGCTATGATGCTGGTAGAGTTGTCTCGCACACCTACAGTGCTGGTCATAAAAAAAGCTAGCTAGCTCATGGATGCAAACAATGTTCTTCACCAAAAACATAGCAAAACGACAATCGGTTTCAGTAGCTATATAGTTAGATAACTATATAGCTAGGTGTCAGCATCTAAAATAACTCTAATTTACAAGAGTTCGTATTTGATTAATGGTGGTTGGACCCATCTATGTGAAGCTAGCCATAATAAGGATTAGCCACAATAGTGGACTTTGCGGTAAGCCTTCAACATAAAAGTATGGCATAATTCTACTATTTGTATTAATTTGCATTACTGTCAATGTCACTTTTATTTTGAAGGCTTACCGCAAATTCCACTTGTGTCTAATTCTTATTGTGGCTAGCTTCACAACACAACCCGGTGAGGTCAATCTTCACTAGCCAGATGAAGCTAGCTGCCTGCTTATAACATTAGCTTTGGGCAACAGGGTTAAGTAGCTGGCTAGCTATTTATTTTCATGAACTAAACAGTCACCTGGAATTTTACTGCGGTCATGACTCATGACTGCTGGTGTGGAGGTAATATGGTCACCGCAACAGCCCTACATGTGAGTGTGTGTGTGTGTTTATGAGAGAGCAAAAGATACAGACAGAGGACAAAGACGTGTGTGTGTGTGTGTGTGTGTGTGTGTGTGTGTGTGTGTGTGTGTGTGTGTGTGTGTGTGTGTGTGTGTGTGTGTGTGTGTGTGTGTGTGTGTGTGTGTGTGTGTGTGTGTGTGTGTGTGTGTGTGTGTGTGTGAAGGCTGGAACAGTGTGTGTGTGTGTGTAGGCTGGAACAGTGTGTGTGTGTGTCGCCCCAACTGCTCAATTAGATCCTGTTTTCCTCCGACATGTATTTCCTCCATATTTCATGTGTAATATCTAACAACCTCAGCCCCCTCGTGGCACAGTACATGTATAGTGCACCCAAAGTGCAGAGAACACACACACACACACACACACACACACACACACACACACACACACACACACACACACACACACACACACACACACACACACACACACACACACACACACACACACACACACACACACACACACACACACACACACACACACACACACACACACACACAGTACACTGTATTAGAGTCATACTGCAGTGCACACGTTCACACTCTGTACATAGGCTTACTCTCTGTATGACATCCGTCAGCTATCCACATGTAGCGCTTCAATAAAGGTTGTAGGGTGCTCTACGTGTAACCCACACCCTCACACTGATCAGAGCACATTTCAATGAGGGCTCGTTGAAAATAATCGTACAATCAGACAAACTACCCTTTCATACATTCCAGTGCATATGCATGCATAGGGGAGAGTGTGGTGACTTGAGCCAAAAGGGTAAGTTGAGCCACCCCTTGTTTCTAGGAAACCAATATGGAAGATGAATCATTTGACCACATATTTTGGCAGCAGTCATCATTTCATGGAGTGTGTGAAGGATGAAACCAACATGGGAAAAGTGGTAAGCAAGTTAGGTCCCCAGAAATATGAATTTGTTGAGTTTGAGGTTTCGTGATGCTTGTATCATTAAGTTAATTAACCAAAGTAGACCATTTTAAGAATCTTCTATACATCAGTTTGGGTCCCTATAAGCTTCAATATGAGGTCCTAAACCAGTGGTCACCAACCAGTCGATTATGATCTCCAAGGCATTCCTAGTCGATCACCAAACGTGTGTAAAAATACAACGATAAAGCCTCGCATTCCAATTTTCTCTTTTTTGTTTCCGCGCTGTTGGTCGGTAGGTGCACTTGATTCGGCAGCCCTGGCGCAGCCCTGAAAGCAAAATCTTGAACCATTTGGTATGTCTGAAGGTAGATCTCCACATAGCTACCCGGCAGGCTCAGAGAGCAGATCAAATGCACGTATAGGCCTGCCGCTGGCCAATCAGATAGCTCAGATCACCGTGTATGCCCAGTTTCCTTGAGTCACACACTTGAAAGAAAATAAACCATCTAATGCGCGTTCTCCCTACTTCCACTCGCACTACAACCAGCACTGCAGCTGCGATTAATGAGCACAGCAAAGTGTTCTGACAAGCTTGCGTTGTTAACTTCCTCTGGTCACAGGAGTAACAACATGAATTGGTGCATGAGGCAGAAATAATGCTGTGCGACTTGAGTTTCACCATCAGCTTGAAGACTGTGTCCCCTTTTCCCAGCGGAGGGAGGGAGACAGGAGGGACAGCGAGTCAAATGAGGCAAAAAAAGCAAATTATTATGCTCACTCAGCTGTACCTCACAAATCATACAACAAAGTATCTATTACCAGTGTGATCATATGCTTAACATTTTTAAATACAGCATCATTTCAAAAAGGTCTGATAAGAACAACATTGGCAGGGCAATTCAAGCATATAGCCAATATACAGTGATAACGTATTGGGCCTATCGCCAACTGCACAAACCTCATTGCTACAGAACTGTTTTTAATTGGTTAATGTTACGTTCCTTAAGTCATGTTCAAAAAAGAAGATCTGAGCGGTAGATCTCGGCATGTATCTTGACAGAGTGATTTCGACTCAAGAGAAGGTTGATGACCACTGTCCTTAACCGAGAACGTGCATCCTTGTAGCTGTGTGAGCTAATATAGTCTAATAGAGTTTCACCTCAGGGTAAGTTGAGCCAATGGAAGTGTTTTCTTCCCCGGCTTAATGCAAGGTATAATCGCTGGGATATGAGGTAACAACAGGGCCTGTGTTGTGTTAAAATAGTTTTCTTTTTTTTAGGTACAATGTGTTTGTTAGGTGTTAAAGGGATATTTTGGGGGATTTTGGCAATGAAGCTCTTTATCTACTTCCCCAGAGTGAGATGAATTCGTGGATACCATTTGTGTATGTCTCTGCGTGCAGTTTGAAGGAAATTGCTAATTAGTGTTGGTGCAGAGACTGAAAGTCCCTTTCAGCCTGTGTTAAAAGATGCATAAAATGATTAAGAGACAACAACAAAAAAAGCGAATTGTGCTTGTGAAATAAAGATACACATGGTTTAAAAATGGCAGTGGTAACGTTTCATTCAGTACAGAAATGTGTAGGCTGCTTAACTTACCCTGTCCTGCGGCTCAACTTACCCAATACCGGGGTAAGTTGTGCCAAGCGACCACTTTGTCTTCAAAACTGTAATGTTTACATTCATTCGGATTATTTCCAGGGACACACAACATCCTGAAATACTCCTGCTCTTTCCGCGACATAGGCTCACCCAGGTGAATCCAGGTGGAAGCTGGGATCCTTTATATATGCCACCTGTTAAATCCACGTTGAGACATGGATCGTGTATGTGTGACATTCAGAGGGTGAATGGGCGAGACAAAAGGGGTATGGTAGTGGTTTGTTTCAAGAACTGCAACGGTGCTGTGTTTATCAGCTCAATAGTTTCCTGTGTGTATCAAGAATGTTCCAACCCCCCAAAGGACATCCAGCCAACTTGACACAACTGTGGCAAGCATTGGAGTCAACATGGGCCAGCATCCCTGTGGAAGGCTTTCGATACCTTGTAGAGTCCATGCCCCCAATGAATTGAGGCTGTCCTGAGGGCAATATTAGGAATGTGTTCGGTACACTCAGTCTATATGTAGATATCTTTGTTAGAAAGAATGGTGTGTTTCCCTTGACAGATTGATGCTGAATGTACAAAATGGCTCAATTTACCCTACTCTCCCCACCCACCTACATACAGACAGAAAAATTAATGCATATTTCACACACATTATTACATATTAAATCACAGTACTGTACATCCCACACCCATAATAAGCATGAGACAAATGCTCACATACACTTAACATACCCCTTTAAGTGTACACACACTCACATTCAATGGATCATGAAGATGGCGTACAGAGAGGAGACATGCTCCATGTACTTCTGGACCTGCTCGAGAGAGAGAGAGAGAGAGAGAGAGAGAGAGAGAGAGAGAGAGAGAGAGAGAGAGAGAGAGAGAGAGAGAGAGAGAGAGAGAGAGAGAGAGAGAGAGAGAGAGAGAGAGAGAGAGAGAGAGAGAGAGAGAGAGAGAGAGAGAGAGAGAGAGAGAGAGAGAGAGAGAGAGAGAGAGAGAGAGAGAGAGAGAGAGAGAGAGAGAGAGAGAGAGAGAGAGAGAGAGAGAGAGAGAGAGAGAGAGAGAGAATTTGTTATTGGAAACAAACTGCTGTTAAATGATTTCTTTGTTCCCTTGCTTTAAGTAAATTATCTCATTAAAAAACAGCAACAAACAAATCTGTATGACCCAGAGTGAGAGGAGGCAGGTCGCCAGGAACATGCTCACTCCACTCCCACCACATGCTGGGGAGAGATCTCTCCCTGTCTCTCTCGAATGGTGAAGTGGCTGTGCAAGTTCATCCAAAGACATATTATACGCACTCAAATGATAAATAACACACATCGGCTCGTATCCACTAACTATCGGACACAGCCTCCGATTTGAGTAGATATAAGCATGTACACGAGCAGAGACAGAGACACACACACACAGAGACAGAAACACACACACACACACACACAGACTGTAGTTTCAGCAGAAACTGGCTACGCTCCGTCAACAGGTGGAAAACAGCACAACATCGCAGTACAGCGGTGGCTAATGGAAAACAATGCACCCTTTCACTCCTCTAATTCTCTAGTGTGTGTGTACATTATGTGGTTGTATATGCGGATTTTGTGTGGGAGGGTGCAATCTTCATTCTGTATGTATGTGCACTTGCATATGTGTGTGTGAGCCTCTATCGAATAGCTGGTGGATGTTTGCCTACAGTATGTGAATGTGTGTATTACTGTAAGTGTGTGTGCATTTGTATGTATATTACCAGTTTTTTTTAAACTATTTTCTACATTGTAGAATAGTAGTGAAGACATCAAAACTATGAAATAACACATGGAATCTGTAGTAACCCAAAAAGGTTTACACAACTCAAATTATGTTTGAGATTCTTCAAAGTAGCCACCCTTTGCCTTGATGACAGCTTTTAAAACTCTGGGCATTCTCAACCAGCTTCATGAGGTAGTCACCTGGAATGCATTTCAATTTAACAGGTGTGCCTTGTTCAAAGTTAACTTGTGGAATTTATTTCCTTCTTGGTGCGTTTGAGACAATCAGTTGTGTTGTGACAAGGTAGGGGTGGTATACAGAAGATAACCCTATTTGGTAAAATAAGCAAAGAGAATCGACAGTCCATCATTACTTTAAGACACGAAGGTCAGTCAATCTGGAAAATTTCAAGAACTTTGAATGTTTCTTCAAGTGCAGTAGCAAAAACCATCAAGCACTATGATGAAACTGGCTCTCATGAGTACCGCCACAGGAAAGGAAGACTCAGAGTTACCTCTGCTGCAGAGGATAAGTTCATTAGATTCGCCAGCCTCAGAAATTGCAGCCAAAATAATTGCTTCACAGAGTTCAAGTAACAGACGTCAACTATTCAGAGGAGACTGCGTGAATCAGGCCTTCATGGTCGAATTGCTTCAAAGAAACCACTACTGAAGTATACATATAAGAAGAAGAGACTTGCTTGGGCCACGAAATACGAGCAATGGACACATTAGACTGGTGGAAGTCTATCCTTTGGTCTGAGTCCAAATGTGAGATTTTTGGTTCCAACCACCGTGTCTTTGTGAGACGCAGAGGAGGTGAACGGATTATCTCCCCATGTGTGGTTCCCACCGTGAAGCATGGAGGAGGAGGTGTGATGGTGATTTGCTGGTGACACTGTCAGTGATTTATTTAGAATTCAAGGCACACGTCACCAGCATGGCTACCACAGCATTCTGCAGCGATACGCCATCCCATCTGGTTTTCACTTAGTGTGACTATCATTTGTTTTTCAACAGGACAATGACCCAAAACACACCTCCAGGCTGTGTAAGTGCTATTTGAGATGGTATGGGATATGTTGGACCGCAGAGTGAATGAAAAGCAGCGAAAAAGTGCTCAGCATATGTGGGATCTCCTTCAAGACTGTTGGAAAAGCATTCCTCATGAAGCTGCTTGAGAGAATGCCAAGAGTGTGCAAAGCTGTCAGCAAGGCAAAGGGTGGCTACTTTGAAGAATTTCAAATATAAAATACATTTTGAGTTGTTTTAACACTTTTGGTTACTACATGATTCCATATGTGTTATGTCATAGTTGTGATGTCTTCAATATTATTCTACAATCTCAAAAATAGTAAAAAGAAAGAAAAAACCCTTGAATAAGTAGTTGTGTCCAAACCTTTGACTGGTACTGTATGTATACATGTATACACCACAACCCTGAAAGTGACACTCATTCAACAGCTCGCCGATAAATCCACATCAACATCCCAATCAAAGCAAACATCAGCCATTTTCACATGTTAAAACCCCGAGCGTGTGTCTCATCACTCACAGAGGGGTAAATAAACGTAGGTCTGTACAGTCAAGACAGAGACAGGCTAGATTAACGGCAGCCATATTTTACGCTGACGCCCCTTGGGCAGGTAAACAAGACCGTTGCCAGCAGGAGCAGAGGAGAGACGAGGCTACAGGAACTCTTTCATGAGAAACGTGTTTATGCTGTCTGTCTGTTGACGGCTCTTAGAGGAGTGAGAACCATGATGGACCGTTAAACGGTTCCACTGGCTTGATAATGGCTTGCATTCACGAGGTCCTTTTTGCTGCTTTTCAACGTGCTTCACATTTAGGTGGTTGGGGGTGTGGGGAGTAGGACCAGGACGATACAGGTATTGCAATATTTTGTCTGCGGCTGACATTAATATGCAAAAAGCAGACCAAACTCTTTGGTCCTTTAAAAATCTGCTCTATGTAAAAAAAATATTGTGTCTTTTATACAGTAGCTTGGAGAATAAATCAATGTGACTGGATGACAACATATTGTGTTCTATAGTTGTAACATATTGTGTTCTATAGTTGTAACATATTGTGTTCTATAGTTCTAACATATTGTGTTCTATAGTTATAACATATTGTGTTCTATAGCTGTAACATATTGTGTTCTATAGTTATAACATATTGTGTTCTATAGTTGTAACATATTGTGTTCTATAGCTGTAACATATTGTGTTCTATAGCTGTAACATATTGTGTTCTATAGCTGTAACATATTGTGTTCTATAGTTATAACATTTTGTGTTCTATAGTTGTAACATATTGTGTTCTATAGTTATAACATTTTGTGTTATATAGTTGTAACATATTGTGTTCTATAGCTGTAACATATTGTGTTCTATAGTTGTAACATATTGTGTTCTATAGTTGTAACATATTGTGTTATATAGTTATAACATATTGTGTTCTATAGTTGTAACATATTGTGTTCTATAGCTGTAACATATTGTGTTATATAGTTGTAACATATTGTGTTCTATAGCTGTAACATATTGTGTTCTATAGTTATAACATATTGTGTTATATAGTTGTAACATATTGTGTTCTATAGTTATAACATATTGTGTTCTATAGTTATAACATATTGTGTTATATAGTTATAACATATTGTGTTATATAGCTGTAACATATTGTGTTCTATAGCTGTAACATATTGTGTTCTATAGTTATAACATTTTGTGTTCTATAGTTGTAACATATTGTGTTCTATAGTTCTAATATATTGTGTTCTATAGTTGTAACATATTGTGTTCTATAGCTGTAACATATTGTGTTCTATAGTTATAACATTTTGTGTTCTATAGTTGTAACATATTGTGTTCTATAGTTATAATATATTGTGTTCTATAGCTGTAACATATTGTGTTCTATAGCTGTAACATATTGTGTTCTATAGCTGTAACATATTGTGTTCTATAGTTATAACATTTTGTGTTCTATAGTTATAACATTTTGTGTTCTATAGTTATAACATATTGTGTTCTATAGTTATAACATATTGTGTTATATAGTTATAACATTTTGTGTTCTATAGTTGTAACATATTGTGTTCTATAGTTGTAACATATTGTGTTCTATAGTTGTAACATATTGTGTTCTATAGTTGTAACATATTGTGTTCTATAGTTATAACATTTTGTGTTATATAGCTGTAACATATTGTGTTATATAGTTGTAACATATTGTGTTCTATAGTTGTAACATATTGTGTTCTATAGCTGTAACATATTGTGTTCTATAGTTATAACATTTTGTGTTCTATAGTTGTAACATATTGTGTTCTATAGTTCTAATATATTGTGTTCTATAGCTGTAACATATTGTGTTCTATAGCTGTAACATATTGTGTTCTATAGCTGTAACATATTGTGTTCTATAGTTATAACATTTTGTGTTCTATAGTTATAACATATTGTGTTCTATAGTTATAACATATTGTGTTCTATAGTTATAACATATTGTGTTATATAGTTATAACATTTTGTGTTCTATAGTTGTAACATATTGTGTTATATAGTTGTAACATATTGTGTTCTATAGTTGTAACATATTGTGTTCTATAGTTGTAACATATTGTGTTCTATAGTTATAACATTTTGTGTTATATAGCTGTAACATATTGTGTTATATAGTTGTAACATATTGTGTTCTATAGTTGTAACATATTGTGTTCTATAGCTGTAACATATTGTGTTCTATAGTTATAACATTTTGTGTTCTATAGTTGTAACATATTGTGTTCTATAGTTCTAATATATTGTGTTCTATAGTTATAACATATTGTGTTATATAGTTGTAACATATTGTTCTATAGCTGTAACATATTGTGTTCTATAGTTGTAACATATTGTGTTCTATAGTTGTAACATATTGTGTTCTATAGTTGTAACATATTGTGTTCTATAGTTCTAATATATTGTGTTCTATAGTTGTAACATATTGTGTTCTATAGTTGTAACATATTGTGTTCTATAGCTGTAACATATTGTGTTATATAGTTATAACATTTTGTGTTCTATAGTTGTAACATATTGTGTTCTATAGCTGTAACATATTGTGTTCTATAGTTGTAACATATTGTGTTCTATAGTTGTAACATATTGTGTTCTATAGTTATAACATTTTGTTTCTATAAACATATTGTGTTCTATAGTTGTAACATATTGTGTTATATAGTTATAACATTTTGTGTTCTATAGTTGTAATATATTGTGTTATATAGCTGTAACATATTGTGTTATATAGTTGTAACATATTGTGTTCTATAGTTGTAACATATTGTGTTCTATAGCTGTAACATATTGTGTTCTATAGTTCTAATATATTGTGTTATATAGCTGTAACATATTGTGTTATATAGTTATAACATATTGTGTTCTATAGTTGTAACATATTGTGTTATATAGCTGTAACATATTGTGTTATAACATATTGTGTTCTATAGTTATAACATATTGTGTTATATAGTTATAACATATTGTAATATATTGTTATATAGCTGTAACATATTGTGTTATATAGTTGTAACATATTGTGTTCTATAGTTGTAACATATTGTGTTATATAGTTATAACATTTTGTGTTCTATAGTTGTAATATATTGTGTTATATAGCTGTAACATATTGTGTTATATAGTTGTAACATATTGTGTTCTATAGTTGTAACATATTGTGTTCTATATAGTTTCTATAGTAACATATTGTGTTCTATAGCTGTAACATATTGTGTTCTATAGTTCTAACATATTGTGTTATATAGCTGTAACATATTGTGTTATATAGTTGTAACATATTGTGTTCTATAGTTGTAACATATTGTGTTCTATAGTTATAACATATTGTGTTCTATAGTTATAACATATTGTGTTATATAGTTGTAACATATTGTGTTCTATAGTTGTAACATATTGTGTTCTATAGTTATAACATATTGTGTTATATAGTTGTAACATATTGTTCTATAGCTGTAACATATTGTGTTCTATAGTTGTAACATATTGTGTTCTATAGTTGTAACATATTGTGTTCTATAGTTGTAACATATTGTGTTCTATAGTTCTAACATATAGTGTTCTATAGTTGTAACATATTGTGTTCTATAGCTGTAACATATTGTGTTCTATAGCTGTAACATATTGTGTTCTATAGTTATAACATATTGTGTTCTATAGTTGTAACATATTGTGTTCTATAGCTGTAACATATTGTGTTCTATATTGTTTCTATAGCTGTAACATATTGTGTTCTATAGTTATAACATTTTGTGTTCTATAGTTGTAACATATTGTGTTCTATAGTTCTAATATATTGTGTTCTATAGCTGTAACATATTGTGTTATATAGTTATAACATTTTGTGTTCTATAGTTGTAACATATTGTGTTATATAGTTATAACATTTTGTGTTCTATAGTTGTAACATATTGTGTTCTATAGCTGTAACATATTGTGTTCTATAGTTGTAACATATTGTGTTCTATAGTTGTAACATATTGTGTTATATAGTTCTAACATATAGTGTTCTATAGTTGTAACATATTGTGTTCTATAGCTGTAACATATTGTGTTCTATAGTTCTAACATATAGTGTTCTATAGTTGTAACATATTGTGTTCTATAGCTGTAACATATTGTGTTCTATAGCTGTAACATATTGTGTTCTATAGCTGTAACATATTGTGTTCTATAGTTATAACATTTTGTGTTCTATAGTTGTAACATATTGTGTTCTATAGCTGTAACATATTGTGTTCTATAGCTGTAACATATTGTGTTCTATAGCTGTAACATATTGTGTTCTATAGTTATAACATTTTGTGTTCTATAGTTGTAACATATTGTGTTCTATAGTTCTAATATATTGTGTTCTATAGCTGTAACATATTGTGTTATATAGTTATAACATTTTGTGTTCTATAGTTGTAACATATTGTGTTCTATAGCTGTAACATATTGTGTTCTATAGTTGTAACATATTGTGTTATATAGCTGTAACATATTGTGTTCTATAGCTGTAACATATTGTGTTCTATAGTTGTAACATATTGTGTTATATAGTTGTAACATATTGTGTTCTATAGCTGTAACATATTGTGTTCTATAGTTGTAACATATTGTGTTCTATAGTTCTAACATATTGTGTGTTCTATATATTGTTTCTATAGCTGTAACATATTGTGTTCTATAGTTGTAACATATTGTGTTCTATAGTTGTAACATATTGTGTTCTATAGTTCTAACATATTGTGTTCTATAGCTGTAACATATTGTGTTCTATAGTTCTAACATATTGTGTTCTATAGTTCTAATATATTGTGTTCTATAGCTGTAACATATTGTGTTCTATAGTTGTAACATATTGTGTTCTATAGTTCTAACATATTGTGTTCTATAGTTCTAACATATTGTGTTCTATAGTTCTAACATATTGTGTTCTATAGTTCTAATATATTGTGTTCTATAGCTGTAACATATTGTGTTCTATAGTTCTAACATATTGTGTTCTATAGTTCTAATATATTGTGTTCTATAGCTGTAACATATTGTGTTCTATAGTTGTAACATATTGTGTTCTATAGTTCTAACATATTGTGTTCTATAGTTCTAATATATTGTGTCTTTTATACAGTAGCTTGGAGAATAAATCAATGTGACTGGATGACAACATATAATGATGTTTGTTTCCAAAATTGGGGCTGTTTTCCTAAAGAAGTTAAAAACCGCTTCATGTTTCATTTCCTTGCCACGATAATAACGAGTATCGCAATACTGGTATCGTCCCAGCCCTATCGGGGAGGTCACCTGACCTACCTAGCACAGAACTTTGAAGGACCCAACTAGGTGTTGCATGGTACCCATTTTGCAACAGAATGTTCTCTATACATTCAATTGACACAGTTGGGAACATAGGACTCTTTTAGTAGCTCTGTGGGACTTTCTTTTGCTCAGATATGCACTGATTTCAGGTCAGCTCTGTCCACCCCCATCACAACCTGAACAGTTCATTTAAACCCTTAACAACTCATTTATGATCAGTTATCTCTACCCACAGCCTTAACCCTCTCTATTATAAACATAACAACAAAACTGTCCCCATGCCAGTTCTTAATTTAACAACACAAAACCACACTCACCTCAACCGTCAAATAGAGGGAATGCTGGTGCCTGAGCTAATCATGGCCTTTCACACCCAAACCACTGTAGGAATGATATCCAATCAGATGCCAGAATGACCACAAGCGTAAACATACATTGAGGGCAAATGTGTTGCTGGAATGAAGCAACCCATTGTAACGTGTCAAATGGTCATAATGCACGTCAAATAAAGCTGGATTTGATTAAAAGCCATGAACTCCATTCCACTGCTATCATCCCCATCTGCCTATACCAGAGAGGACAAAATATGGCACTTTTTGACCACCAATGCAATTATAACCACAATCCACTAACCTTAACAGAAACCATTTACCCTTACTTCTATATTAAATAAATGAAGAAAAAAAACAAATAAATAGTTCATGTACCAGGTCATCTTAGTTGACAATATTGCCACTTGTGTCAGATCCTTTCTAACATGGCTTTCTAGCATGGCTTTCTAGCATGGCTTTCTAGCATGGTTTTCTAGCATGGCTTTCTAGCATGGCTTTCTAGCATGGCTTTCTAGCATGGTTTTCTAGCATGGCTTTCTAGCATGGCTTTCTAGCATGGCTTTCTAGCATGGCTTTCTAGCATGGCTTTCTAACATGGCTTTCTAACATGGCTTTCTAGCATGGCTTTCTAGCATGGCTTTCTAACATGGCTTTCTAACATGGCTTTCTAGCATGGCTTTCTAGCATGGCTTTCTAACATGGTTTTCTAGCATGGCTTTCTAGCATGGCTTTCTAGCATGGCTTTCTAGCATGGCTTTCTAACATGGTTTTCTAGCATGGCTTTCTAGCATGGCTTTCTAGCATGGCTTTCTAACATGGTTTTCTAGCATAGCTTTCTAACATGGTTTTCTAGCGTGACTTTCTAGCATGGCTTTCTAGCATGGCTTTCTACCAACAGTCTATCAACAGCCTCATGCCAAGTCCTGAGAGGAATGTGTACACAGAATATGGGCACTGTTATGTTGCAGTTACACAGTTGGATTGGCTAGAATGTCTTTCAGTGTGACTGACTGTACTTTTTGAAATGGAAACTACAGAAGCTGACACTGACCCTGTGTGGGTCTAACCAATGGAGAGGGTTTTCTTTTGCCTTTCTTCTTCACAACACAGTCATCTAGTTCATGCAGCGGTCATTGGCAATATAATGGCGCGGCTATGTCTTCCTATTGTGCTCTCTAACGCAACACAGCACTCTGTTATATAACAGGTCCAGTCATTCCAACCATATTGAGTGTGGGCTTGTGTCCCAACCCCAGCATGAATTGTGCCCAGACACACTGTTGTGTAGGCATCTTTACAGAAGCCTAATGTCAATAAGACCCCCTTTGACCCGAACATAATAGTCTTTTGCCTCTAGAACTGCTACCTTCATGGTCGAAAACGGAGCCTTTGTAAAAGTAAAGGATACATTTCTTTGTCCTCCAACACCAACTCTCCATTCCTCTCTCTCTCTCTCTCTCTCTCTCTCTCTCTCTCTCTCTCTCTCTCTCTCTCTCTCTCTCTCTCTCTCTCTCTCTCTCTCATTCCTTTCTCTCTCTCCATTTCTCTCTCTCTCCATTTCTCTCTCTCTCCATTTCTCTCTCTTTCTCTCTCTCTCTTTCTCTCTCTCTCTCTCTCTCTCTCTCTCTCTCTCTCTCTCTCTCTCTCTCTCTCTCTCTCTCTCTCTCTCTCTCTCTCTCTCTCTCTCTCTCTCTCTCTCTCTCTCTCTCTCTCTCTCTCTCTCTCTCTCTCTCTCTCTCTCTCTCTCTCTCTCTCTCTCTCTCTCTCTCTCTCTCTCTCTCCCAGGTTTGATTATCAGGAGCTGCTCCACAACTCCACCTTCTGCCTGGTTCCCCGGGGTCGTCGCCTGGGCTCCTTTCGCTTCCTAGAGTCTTTACAGGTAGGATGCCAAATACGGATCACAATGCACTAGCATGGTCCTAGAAGAATGCCAAATACTGCACCCAATACGCTAGCCTGGTCCCAGAGATATGTAACCTGCTTGTGCTGTCTTGTCAACTCCTATGACCAACTCCTGGGACCAGGCTACGAGTACGAATCCACCTCTGAACTATCAAGATGATGGATTTGACGTGGATCGTGTTAGCTATTAGCAGTCATAGCCACACCCTGCCCAACTATCGGATGAATATCCTTATGTTCTGTTCCAACGTGTACAATTTAAGGTTAACACTTAGGATGGTGTTGACTGATTTGCGATAAGAAAAAATATATATATATATTTGGAAAGTATAACATTGAAAGGGTTTACCTTTCATCAAACTCTGCTTCAATAAACCATGTAGTTCATGAAATAATGGTCTTGGACAGACTGTGTGGAATTACCACCCACGTTGGTGTTTTGGCGAAGGAGCTGTCTTCATGGTTTTTACCTACCAATAAACCTCACAGACTCTTGTGTTCCCTGCCCATCTCTCTCTCGGAGTCTCTCAATGGTCCGGAAGCTTCCATAGGGTTGCCAGCCTGCCACACTGCTGATCTGAGCTGAATGGGCAAATCCACTGAACGCGGGGCTTGGCAGGGAAGCTCACTCTCACACAGCTAACTCACTCCTCCTCCGCACTCACTCCCCCGCTCTCTCCCTCCTTCTCCCTCTGTTTCTCTTCCCTCTCTTCCTCTTGTCTCCTTTGCTTTTCCATTTAGGCCAGTCTGAGATTTGTAAGATCTCCTTTTCTCGTTGTGCCAGCCCAAGCCCACAAAAGAATGTGCAATTACCCGTGTGGTATGAAACTTACTGCCAGCGTTCCAACTCTCGGTGCATACACTCCTGCGGGGGCACACACACACGGACAAATGCCTGAGTACACACACACATACACACAGACACACACACAGACAGACACACACACACACACACACACACACACACACACACACACACACACACACACACACACACACACACACACACACACACACACACACACACACACACACACACACACACACACACACACACACACACACACACACACACACACACACACACACTACCCCTGATGCTCCTCTCTTCATCTCCCAATGCAAACAACCAAAAAACAACAACACACATATTCCCACATGCTGAGCACTGGGATGCAGTCAGAGGAATACTTATTAGTCAGTCCGCCTCAAAGCACCCCATCTTTGGGGAAGTGGCTCAGGCGAGCCCCAGGCTTCACGTCAACTCTGGAGGCCTCAACCCTGTTACCTGGAGCGTAGCCTAGTGTATCTTAGTGTTGTCTACATGGCTGCCTGAGTAAGGGCCAGTCTCTGGTGAGGCAACTAGTGAAGCTTCAGACCGCCAGAGGGGGAAGTCATCTGATATCAGTCTGAAGCTGGTTCTGGCTGCTCTCCTGTGATTTAATTAGAAAAAGAAATAAAACCAACAGCCAGGACCGCAGCAGAGAGAGAAGGAGAGAGCTGAAAAAAGAAAAGTACAACAACATCAAAAACCCGGCTGTCAGTAAACAAGGGGATATGGCAACATCAAACTGTTATCCCCCCTCCTCTCCCCATTTCTCTCCTACTCCCTCCCTCTCACCATCCTCCCTGTGGAGTGTACTTAATTAGCAGACTAGGAGTTTGTTAAATCGGTGTGTGTGTGTGTGAAGGAGTGAGTGATGCAGCAGAAGTTTTGTCTCTTTCTCTCTAGGGCCACAAAGGGCTCCTGGGAATGGCAAGATAGTAGCTGTGCCCCATGCAACCTCCCCAAGAGAGTGTCTCACACACACACTGCGTCATTGATTTCATTATCTTCTTAGACTGCCTTATTGAAGTACCACCTGCTAGTATACGGTGCTATGTGTCAGAGACGGAGACTGGAAATCTAGACTACATTTTTTTTTTCTGAACGTCTACCACATGCAGAGCACATGGACAACAGTATAGCATTACCAATTACCCTGTCCGTTTGCCTGTCTTTGTCCACTTGTCACACTGACTCAGCCTTTCTCCTTCTGTTTCCACTCGCTCGCTCGCTCTTTCTCTCTCTCTCTCTCTCTCTCTCTCTCTCTCTCTCTCTCTCTCTCTCTCTCTCTCTCTCTCGCTCTTTATCTCTCTCTCTCTCGCTCTTTATCTCTCTCTCTCGCTCTTTATCTCTCTCTCTCTCTCTTTATCTCTCTCTCTCTCTCTTTCTCTCTCTCTCTCTCTCTCTCTCTCTCTCTCTCTCTCTCTCTCTCTCTCTCTCTCTCTCTCTCTCTCCGTCTAGGCGGCATGTATTCCAGTGTTGCTCAGTAATGGTTGGGAGCTGCCCTTCTCTGATGTCATCCAGTGGAACCAGGCTGTCATAGAGGGAGATGAGAGATTGCTACTGCAGGTAACACCCGATGCACCGCACCGACCCACCGCACCGCACCGACGCACCGCACGTTTCCAGCAGGCCTGGAAGCAATACTGTTTGAACCCAGTTGATACAGGAAATAACGTGACATCCAGCTAGCTAATGAACTGAGAGACAAAATAACATTTTTGGAAAGGACGAATTATGAAATTGAAATTCAAAATGGATTTGACCCAAAACAACGTTAGGCCGCAATGTGCACACACACACACACACACACACACACACACACACACACACACACACACACACACACACACACACACACACACACACACACACACACACACACACACACACACACACACACACACACACACACACACACACACACACACACACACACGCTCGCATGTACGCACGCGCGCACACACTCTTTCCTCTCCCTCACACACTCTGACCACCCACAAGTATACACACACACACGCCCCGGGGTTAGGGATGTGGAAATTGAGTTTTGAGGGAATAAAGCTGGTGACAGGAGGTTGAACGAGGCCAAGCACATCAGAGAGACAGGATATCATTGAGGGGTGAATCTCTCGTTCAGAAATAGAGATGTGAGAGAGAGAGAGAGAGAGAGAGAGAGAGAGAGAGAGAGAGAGAGAGAGAGAGAGAGAGAGAGAGAGAGAGAGAGAGAGAGAGAGAGAGAGAGAAAGAGAGAGAGAGTGAGAGAGAGTGAGAGAGAGAGAGAGAGAGAGAGAGAGAGAGAGAGAGAGAGAGAGAGAGAGAGAGAGAGAGAGAGAGAGAGAGAGAGAGACGGGAAAGGAAAGGAGGAGGGAGGCCCTTTGCTTCCTCAGATTCCAATCATTAGAAGACCTGCTATAGACTAGGTTCTAGGGGAGTCAACCGGCTACCCGACTGGCCTTTAAACATCACTGTAGAAGATGCAGACTTCCCTGCTAGGCTAACTTGATTTAATCATAATCAAATCACATGGCCATTTAGCAGATGTTTTTATCGAAAGTAATCGCCAGTTGTAGACTTACAGGCTAGGTGAGTCAACTGGGTATATATTTAGTCCTTCTCTAGCTAGCTGACACATTCATGGTATTTAGTTTAGGAGAGTGAACGGGGTGAGTGTGGGCTATTTTCATTTGGTGCCAAGGGCGTGACCCCACCCCCCCCTTTATTTTCCTCCAGTACAGCGTAGTGTCATCACGTAACTAGCCTGAAATGTTGGGTTCATGTAAACCGTGTGTGAAGTAAGAGTCCTACCTCTGATGGAAGTAGTCTGCACTATAGACCCAGCTAGGTGAGCTAGGATAGCTGCTGGGCACCTGTCCTGAACCCTAGCTCTCCCTCTGACAAAATAATACCCTTTGTAGTGGATTTTCCTCTGGCTGGGATGAAATAATGTAGCTAGTGTCAGACCTGTCTTCGTCAATAGTACGGGTTATTGACTGTCAGAGCGGGTTGAGTCGAAAATAAACTGTTAGAGGCTGTTTCGGTGGTTCAAAGGGTTTACAAACTTTCAGGTAAAAATGGAGCATTATACTGTAGGAAACAGCTACATTTCATCCTGATGGTTTTATCCTGTTAAATATGTGATTGACCTTGTCTGCTATTCCCTCCCTTTTCTTTATCTCTCGCCCTTGCTCTCTCTACCCTCCTATCCTCTCTCTCACCTTCCACCTTCCCTCTCTCCCTCCTTCCCTCGCTCTCAACTTCCACCCTCGCTCTCTCTACCCTCCTATCCTCTCTCTCACCTTCCACCTTCCCTCTCTCCCTCCTTCCCTCGCTCTCAACTTCCACCCTCGCTCTCTCCTACCCTCCTATCCTCTCTCTCACCTTCCACCTTCCCTCTCTCCCTCCTTCCCTCGCTCTCAACTTCCACCCTCGCTCTCTCTACCCTCCTATCCTCTCTCTCACGTTCCACCACTTCCCTCTCTCCCTCCTTCCCTCGCTCTCAACTTCCACCCTCGCTCTCTCTACCCTCCTATCCTCTCTCTCACCTTCCACCTTCCCTCTCTCCCTCCTTCCCTCGCTCTCAACTTCCACCCTCGCTCTCTCTACCCTCCTATCCTCTCTCTCACCTTCCACCTTCCCTCGCTCTCAACTTCCACCCTCGCTCTCTCTACCCTCCTATCCTCTCTCTCACCTTCCACCTTCCCTCTCTCCCTCCTTCCCTCGCTCCCAACTTCCACCCTCGCTCTCTCTACCCTCCTATCCTCTCTCTCACGTTCCACCTTCCCTCTCTCCCTCCTTCCCTCGCTCTCAACTTCCACCCTCGCTCTCTCTACCCTCCTATCCTCTCTCTCACCTTCCACCTTCCCTCTCTCCCTCCTTCCCTCGCTCTCAACTTCCACCCTCGCTCTCTCTACCCTCCTATCCTCTCTCTCACCTTCCACCTTCCCTCTCTCTCTCCTCCCCTCGCTCTCAACTTCCACCCTCCCTCTCGACCTCCCTCCCTTCTCCTCCTCCTCCTCTCTCTCCCAGGTCCCCTCTACAGTGCATGCGGTGGGAAATGAGCGAGTCCTAGCTCTGAGGCAGCGGACCCAGATGCTATGGGATGCCTACTTCTCCTCCGTGGACAAGATAGTCCTCACCACACTGGAGGTAGCTGATAAGGAGTGTAGGGTCATTAGGCACCAAACGGGAGGAAACGTACTGAAACAGGGAAGGACTATCTGGACCTTGTCCAATAAGAAATGCCTGTTTTTAGTTTTCTGTTGAAAAATGTTTTGCTACCTGGTGTGCTCTAATGAACGCCTCAGAAACTGAGGGAGAGATGGATTCACCTCACGTTCAATTGTATGGGATTGGATTGGATGTTTTGTTCTTGTACTGACGCCAGCTGGTCAAAGTGAGGAAGTGCATGTACTTAAGCAACAGATAACTGCATTTGTATTCTTGAGGTGATTACTTCAGTTTTACACACACACACTTGGCCAGCCCACATGATCATAGATAATTATGGTTTGAACATATGGGTACTTCAGGGTGTTCTAACAGATTAAAATACGTAGCTCCCCTAAATACTCACCTTGTCATATCTCTCTCTCTCCCCTCTCTCTCTCTCTCTCTCTCTCTCTCTCTCTCTCTCTCTCTCTCTCTCTCTCTCTCTTTCTCTCTTTCTCTCTCACTATCTCCCCCCTCTCTCTCTCTCTCCCCCTCTCTCTCTCTCGTTCTCTCTCTCCCCCTCTCTCTATCCCCCTCTCTCTCTCACTCTTGTTCTCTCTCTCCCCTCTCTCTATCTCCCCCTCTCTCGCTCTCTCTCGTTCTCTCTCCCTCCCCTCTCTCTACCCCCCCTCTCTCTCTCTCTCTCTCTCTCTCTCTCTCTCTCTCTCTCTCTCTCTCTCTCTCTCTTCTCTCTCTCACTATCTCCCCTCTCGCTCTCTCTCTTTCTCTCTCACTATCTCCCCCTCTCTCTCTCTTTCTCTCTCACTATCTCCCTCTCTCTCTCTCTCTCTCTCTCTCTCTCTCTCTCTCTCTCTCTCTCTCTCTCTCTCTCTCTCTCTCTCTCTCTCTCACTATCTCCCCCTCTCTCTCTCTCTCTCTCTCTCTTTCTCTCTCTCTCACTATCTCCCCCTCTCTCTCCCCTCTCTCCCCCTCTCTCTATCCCCCTCTCTCTATCCCCCTCTCTCTCTCACTCTCGTTCTCAATCTCTCCCCTCTCTCTATCCCCCCTCTCTCTCTCTCTATCCCCCTCTCTCTCTCGTTCTCTCTCCTCTCTCTCTCACTATCCCCCTCTCTCTATCTCTCTCTCTCTCTCTCTTCTCTCTCTCCTCTCCCCTCTCTCTTCTCTCCTCCCCCTCTCTCTCTACCCCCCCCCTCTCTCTCTCTCTCTCTCTCTCTCTCTCTCTCTCTCTCTCAGATAATTAAGGACCGGGTTTTCTCTCACGTCTCCAGAAATAAGTACATGTGGAACGCCCTGCCAGGGGGCCTACTGGTCCTGCCAGAGTACTCCACACACCTGGCCCACTTCCCCTTCTATTACCTGAGCCTAGGTAAGGAACCACACCAAACTGGACTCGACCGGTTCTGACTAGTTCATACCTACCTCACTAGACTGGCTCATCCATATATCCTCTATAGGGTCTCCTCTGATAAAACAAAAATAGACATTTCATAAAGTTTTTAATTATCTAATATTTGTCTGCTTCAGTAATATGTTACTACTTTCATACTGTATATGCAACGCTGTACTGTGCAAGGTAGATCGTAAAAGTGTTGTTTCCCTGATACATAGCCGGTTGGGATAACTAACTTGGCAGGTTAGGATAAGTAACGTGGCAGGTTAGGTGAATTACGTGGCAGGTTAGGTGAATTTAGCGTGACACGTTATTAGACTGAGGTTAAGGGTAGGAGAAGGGTTAGGGTTAGGCTTACCTACAATGATACAGCTACGGACCAATAGCGAGCATCAATGGGTAGAACTTGACATCAAGAGAGGCCAATATCAGAAAACACACCTAATTGCGGTCGGCAATTACACCCTTGTAAAAGTAGAAATTATTCTCTTTACCTTCTCCTCTCTCCTCATTCCTTCCTGCAGGGGTCAGTCCAGGTCAAGAGTTCACCGCCATCATCCATGCCGTCTCCCCATTGGTCTCCCAGTCTCAGCCAATCATGAAGCTGCTCCAGGTGGTCTCCAAGTCCAAATACTGTTCACAGGTGAGTGTGTTTTAGCGTGTTGGTGAATAAGAGGTCATAGGTAGCAAACAGATTGCTCTACATTGCTTCATTAAGCCTAATAACCCTTATGCTTACTGTGTCACACTCTATTCCCTCCCCCTCTAGATCATCATCCTGTGGAACAGTGAGAAACCACTGCCCCCCAGGAGTAAATGGCCCCCCATGCCTGTCCCCCTCACTGTGACAGACGGTAGGAGGAAGGTGAGTGACAATGACGAGTCACCAAATCCAGGCCACGAGTGTCAAAATGACACACTGTCATTCCTGTCTGCCTCTCTCTGTCTGTTTAGCTCTCTGCCACCACCCTCTGACCGTGAATCTTTGTCACTGCTTGTCATTGACTCGTCCTCTCTCTCCCCATACCAGACCTCAGGGGAGCAGACAGTGTCCCCTGTCATTCCTTCATTCTCCCAACGCACAAACCAACCACATGCAAACTTAACAAGGAATGGAAATGACCATCTCTCTCTCTCTCTCTCTCTCTCTCTCTCTCTCTCTCTCTCTCTCTCTCTCTCTCTCTCTCTCTCTCTCTCTCTCTCTCTCTCTCTCTCTCTCTCTCTCTCTCTCTCTCTCTCTCTCTCTCTCTCTCTCTCTCTCTCTCTCTCTCTCTCTCTCTCTCTCTCTCTCTCTCTGCAGACGAGCAGTCGTTTCCTGCCCAACGTGGCCATAGAGACAGAGGCAGTGCTGAGTCTGGATGAAGATACAGTCCTGCTGACCAGTGAGGTATGACCTTCCTATGCAACGACACACTGTGGTAGAAAACACACACAGACACACGCTTAACCCATCTAACTGTACTCACTCTTCCCGCAGGTGAACTTTGCCTTCTTGGTGTGGATGAGTTTTCCTGAGCGCATCGTGGGCTACCCCCCCAGGAGTCACTTCTGGGACCCAGTGAAGAACGCGTGGGGGTACACCTCCAAGTGGACTAACGAGTACTCCATCGTTCTGACAGGGGCAGCCTTCTACCACAGGTGCTGTAGCCATAGAATCGGCCTCCCCATTCAAGTCACCCGGTCAAATTGCCAGGGTTAGAGGTTCCAAGCCCTTTCTATGCATTCTGTTTCTATGGCTGCAACCTCATGTAGAGCTGAGCAGTAGATCTACTGACCCACAATAGAACCTAGTCAACAAACTAAGAACATTCAACAGATGGTCTATGGGCTGTGACTACTGCATGGGGACCCATAACCCCCATGCTTCGTGTACAGTTCAATATCAATACCCCCAACCGACGACATCTGACAAGTAGATACATACATTGTCTACATCACCTATTTACATCACCTTTGCTGTCTCTCAACCTTCCATTTCCTCTCCATCAGGTACTACCACTACCTGTTCTCCCACTACCTGCCCCCTTCCCTGCGGGCGCTGGTGGACCGCACCTCCAACTGTGAGGACATCCTCATGAACTTCCTGGTTTCCGCCGTCACCCACCTGCCGCCAATCAAAGTGGCCCAGAGGAAACAGTACAAGGAGCTTCCCAGCCCACAGGTGAGGCCACACCCATCAACGGTGAATCTGACCAATGAGCTGCCCAGCCCACAGGTGAGGCCACACCCATAGATGGTGAATCTGATCAATGAGTGCTCATTATGAGTTTTTTTTTCTTTCTTTTCGATATCAAAGCATGACCAGTTGTATTGGTGTCCAAAACAAAGACAGTTAAATCACATTTTAACGAGGGTTAGACAGAGTTACATCACCTTTCCTGCGCTCTCAGGCACAGAATGAAGTTGAATGTTATTGCAGCGAGAACACACAATACTAATCAAGAGCAAACCTTTATGTTCAGATGACCTCGGCTGAAAGTCAGCCCGTTGAACAGCCTCAACAAAACCCTTTCCTGTAAATGTCTGCTGCCAATAATTGACAGTTGCTGATAAGAATGACAACTCTCTTTAAAACGTGACAATACCTTTACTCCAGTCTATTTTAGTGAAGATGAGATTGTCCCAGAAAGACAGACAGTGCATGTCAGCCTGTACGTCACAGACTCAAGGTTATTCCTTCCTACTCTATCAGACTGTCAGACTGTTATTCCTTCCTACTCTATCAGACTGTCAGACTGTTATTCCTTCCTACTCTATCAGACTGAACGACCCTATCTGTCCGACGTGAGATTGACTAGCCATGCTAATTGTAACAGTTCCCTAGTTTTCTGACCGGCAATATACGCATCAGCCACATATCTTTATCAGCCTATAGATAAGATTGAGTTATGACGCCGCCAGTAATTATCTATGGTATACATTCCCACGGTATACAGAACCATAATTCCATTTGTTCATCCCGTCTGTACATTGATGTGATGTGCCATTTTGCGTGCGACGGCGACCTTGGTTTCAAACTCTCCCTCTTTCTCTCTCTCTCTCTCTCTCTCTCTCTCTCTCTCTCTCTCTCTCTCTCTCTCTCTCTCTCTCTCTCTCTCTCTTCCATGTCCTCTTTTCCAATCTCCTCCTAGGGTACGAAGATGAGTGCTCCGTGGGCCAACCCGGAGCACTTTGCCCAGAGGCAGGAGTGTGTGAACAGCTTCGCCAGCTGGTTCGGATACATGCCCCTGGTCCACTCCCAGTTCCGCCTGGACCCCCTGCTCTTCAAGGACCAGGTGTCTGTCCTGCGAAAGAAGTACAAGGACCTGGAGCGTGCCTGACGGACCAACAGACGGATAGAGGAATACAGTGTGGAGGCCTGGTCTGGCGGTTAAATGTAGACAGACAGACAGACCCTGGTGGACTGATCTGATGACGAACGAGGGAGAAAGGGGACCTAAAGCCAAGAGCTAGACTCCACCTCCAGGGGTCTGAGACAGCGCGCTATTTGAGGAGGAATATATGGAGGAGGCCTTATGTCTCTTGTGACTGGTTCTCCGTTGGTAATGGACAATGAACACTTGTTGAAGATGTCAACCACTCCCATTGTAGTCTGAATGGAGGCGGACAGTATTTCACGTCGAAGGAAGGCGCCAAACGGACAGTTGCTGGTGCAGTGCACTGCAGCCGGTGTATTTCTGCAGTACATCTGGGAGTTGGGACAGTCGTAAAGCAATTGATTCATTTCGCATCACGTAACTGTAAGACCAATAAAAACATTTCCCAAGTGCAATTGGTGGTATTCAACTCGCATGTAGACCTTTTCACGTCACAAAGCATTACTCCGACTGCATTCACCCAACCCTCCAAGGTATCAAAGGCAAAGCAAACATTTCTCACAAAATCAGTGTGTTTACAATGTGTTTATTTTGCGGGAAAAGTCTCACCTATTGCTTGTGGTTTCTTTCGAGATCCTGCGCAGTGTTCAAAAATGGACTCCTCAGCAGTCAGCATGCAAGGTTCTCAACCCTTAAGGTAAACAGGTGTGTTGCCCAGCACTCAGGAAGTGAATCGCATTAATGATGCTAAGACACGCACACCTGAGATAAATAGCTGCCATGAGCTAATTTACGATGAGATCCCATTGTCTTCTACTCAGGTCACAGGTGACACTCACTAGTGTTGGAACACGAAGAATAAGGGTAGATGTTAAGCACTGACACTAGATCAGCCTCTTGTTCACTGAGTGGACTTCATAACACTGAATTCAAGTTTATTTAGCTGGTCCTGAGTCAGTGATTATCACCCCCAAAAAAGGCTGAGGAAAACATATGTAGTTAAAAAGATAAGTTAACTCAGTTCGGCCTCCCGGGTGGCGCAGTGGTTAAGGGCGCTGTACTGCAGCGCCAGCTGTGCCACCAGAGTCTCTGGGTTTGCTCCCAGGCTCTGTCGTAACCGGCCGTGACAGGGAGGTCCGTGGGGCGACGCACAATTGGGCTAGCGTCGTCCGGATTAGGGAGGGTTTGGTCAGTAGGGATATCCTTGTCTCATCGCGCACCAGCGACTCCTGTGGCGGGCAGGGCGCAGTGCACGCTAACCAAGGTTGCCAGGTGCACAGTGTTTTCCTCCGACACATTGGTGTGGCTGGCTTCCGGGTTGGATGCGCACTGTGTTAAGAAGCAGTGCGGCTTGGTTGGGTTGTGTATCGGAGTACGCGTGACTTTCAACCTTAGTCTCTCCCGAGCCCGTACGGGAGTTGTAGTGATGAGACAAGATAGTAGCAACTAACAATTGGATACCGCGAAATTAGGGAGAAAAGGGGGTAAAAAATTCAACAAAAACTTTTAAAAAGTTAACTCAGTTCGTTCAATGTCTCTGAAAGCACCACGCTCTAAAGGTAGAAGTTTTGGGTGATCTATCTCACACCAGAACAACAATGGTTGGAAGTACTAGGGCCTAGAGTTTTCTGGGTCAGGAAAAACTCATGGCCCCTAGTGGGAGGGCATTGTGAAGTGCAGTGAGAGAGGGTTGGCGGGAGGGGTTGAGGTCATCTGTGATGTTATTTCCTGAGTGTCAGCAAGGCATTGACGTCCCATAGCAAGTTCCTCATCTGGTCCAGAATCTTAATATCCTAGTTCTTCTGCCTTACCTCCTGTGGGTGGGACCAAGACACACAGAACCCAATTAGAATCAATGAAATGTGCTAGCTGTTGGTTTTCATTCCACAAACAATATTGAAATCAGTGACATAGAGGGGGAGTGGACTTGTCACAAACCTCCAGCACTTCTTGTCTCTCCGGGTTTACAGCTGGACTGCAGGGCTCCACTCTCACAGGGCTCCTCTCCTCTCCTACATATGGCACCAGCTGGAAAGAAGATGCGTTATACACTAAGTTCCTCACGTCACTGACACACGTCAAAACAACTGCACAACAAGTAATATTGTCAAATGTGACATAGACAGAAAAACAGATAGAGCTTGTGTATAGACAGAAAGACAAACCTGTGCTTGATTCACACTAGAGGGCTGACCCGAATCGTACTGTACTGGCTAGGATATTTTATTTTGACATGATCCATTCCAGCATGGTTCCAGCAACTATGGTGAATGCATAACCACGCCAGCCCAGTACAGCTTGGACAGGGTTAATGGAGTGAAAGGGTAATGGAGGGATGCTGTACATAGACCAAAATTGAATTGAGCCCTACCTCTGGGAGTTCTTCCTGCAGGTCAGAGGTCATCTCCACACAGAGCTCATAGAGGAGGCGGAGCTTGCGGAGGAGCAGGGCCAGCGGATGGAGGTGCTCCTGGAGTTTCCCGAAGCGGTCCTGATACACAGCCTGGCTCTGGGTCACCCCGTTAGGCAGCTGACAGACAGGGGGGACAACCACAGAATGAGGCTAAATACTATATTGTATAAACAGTATTACTGTATATTGAATCTCTATGGGGAAACGCTTGATGAGACCGACAGACAGCACAACTCAGTACATCATTCTTTAATGAACCCCCCCCCCCCACACTCAAGACAGATATGGTGGTCAATTTAACAGCAGACATTTAAATGTGACAAGGATTAATACAGATCATATGAAAGCATCATGTATATAATTGATGTGTCCGTCCTTTGGTGAACACGCTATTATATTACCTGTGTGGCTCTTGTGATCTGGAAGATCTTCCATAGTGAGTGTGATGACGTCCTGGACGGTCTCCTCGCTGATGCGACAGAGTAACATGGGGGATCTCTCTCAGGGCTCTCTGAGGGGGCATAGGGAGCTGGATGGGGCCTGAGACGGCACCTAGGGGCAGGTGGTACTGCTGCTGCTGGGGGAGTATCCCAGCCAGACCAAGCCCCTTCTGAAGTAAGGGTGTAGCCATATCGGATCTAGGGAGAGAAAAGGGGAGGTCAAAGGGCAAGAGGGGGTGTGGCACAGGTAAGCACTCTTTTTTTTTGTGTATTTTACCCCCTGTTTCGATCTTGTCTCATCGCTGCAACTCCCCAATGGGCTCGGGAGGCAAAGGTTGAGTAATGCGTCCTCCGAAACATGACCAGCCAAACCACGCTTCTTAACACCCGCCCGCTTAACCCGGAAGCCAGCCGCACCAATGTGTCGGAGGAAACACTATTCACCTGACAACCGAAGTCAGCCAGCAGGCGCCCGAACCGCCACAAAGAGTTGCTAAGACGCGATGAGCTTATTAAAGCCCCCCCCCCGGGCCAAACCCTCCCCTAACCGGGGCAATTGTGAGCAAGCCTACAGGACTCCTAATCATGGCAGGTTGTGATACAGCCTGGGATCAAACCCGGGTATGTAGTGACGCCTGTAAGTCGCTCTGGATAAGAGCGTCTGCTAAATGACTTAAATGTAAATGTATTAGACTGCTGCGCCACTCTGGAGGACTCGCACAAGAAGCTTTTATCAAACATGAAAATCAAAGTAATACTGCTTACTTAACTAACCAAAGATTTGTTAAACCAAGCTAAAGATATTTGGAGAGGCATTTATACTCGTGTGGCTCAGTTGGTAGATAATGGTGCCTGCAACACCAGGGTTGTGGGTTCGATTCCCACGGGGGACCAGTACGAAAAAGTATAAGTCTATGCACTTACTACTGTATAAGGATAAGAGTGTCTAAATTACTAAAATGTAAATAATAACAACAGCGCCCTTGTTATGCTAGCTACCCCAATAATGGACTAATGGAACCTAACGTTACTCCTTATAGCCAAATAGTCCATCTAAACACGAATCGATTGTCAATTGCGGTACGGTTCTAGAAACATATATCCTTCTACTTTCATATCACATTAAAATAATCTCACAAATGTAAAATATAGACTTACCATTTTAACCGATTTTAACAGTGGCAGCCGACAGTCTTTTGTCAGTGACATGTTTGTGGCGTTCTTTTGTTTACACACAAGTGTGTAATTCTATATGGTTATTCTATATTATAAACTGGGTGGTTCGAGCCCTGAATGCTGATTGGCTGACAGCCGTGGTATATCAGACAGTATACTGTACCACGGGGATGACAAAACATGTATATTTATTCCTCTAGTTACATTGGTAACCAGTTTATAATAGCAATAAGGCACCCCAGGATTTGTGATATATGGCCAATATACCGAGGCCAAGGGCTGTGTCTCGGCACTCCGTGTTGTGTCGGATGCCACACCTCATCGAGACTTATTGCTTTATTATAGCATGGCATTGTTGAATAATCCTTTTTGATTGGCTTGAAGGGCATTCTAGAGCCTGCATTATTTCACTATAACGCACGGTATATTTGCGAGATAGAATTCAATGGCTAGTTCATTTTTACATGCATTGTTTGAGCTGCTTTTGAAAGCAAAAGTCAAATTGAAAACAAAATTGGTATTGTTGAATATGATTTTCATAATAGCAAGCTTGGACTGATGGTTTGTTTAGCTAAACTAGCAAGTCTGTTAGCTTCAGTTTGGTAACCACAGCAACTACTATCTATTAAGCTTATCATCTACTTCAGTGGATGTTGAACACATAGTGGCCAATGTGTTAAATTATTGCCATGGCAGAAAAGAGAGAGTCCTCTCTCGTGGCTGTATGTGTTCTCTGGAGAATAATGCAACTCCGTGGAAGGTCAACTTTAACAACTGACAACAGGGTCCAAGGAGTGACGGAGAAGAGCCAGTGGGACCTGAAGCACCATCTATCTTCCAAGGCGTTTTACAAGCCTGGATGACTGTAATGGCATACCAGGAAACACACACAGCTCTTCAGAGAGAATACAAGGGCCCCTCAAAAATAACACAGAGTTTTCATTGCGTATAGCGTACCTGAGTCGTAGATGAAAACACACGTTGTAACGTATTTGTGAAATAAGGCATTTATCTAGTCAATTTTAAGATTTGTTTTTATTCTTTCACAACAATAATAAACATATATATGTTGACATAACTGTAATGTTTTTATATAATTATTTGAAATGTGTTTTTATGGCACAAATAGGGACCAAAGATACTATACTGAACAAATGTATAAAATGCAACATGTAAAGTCTTGGTAACATGTTTCATGAGCTGAAATAAAAGATCCCAGAAATGTTCCATATGCACACAAAAAACTAATATTTCTCTCAAATTTGGTGCACAAATTTGTTTACTTCCCTGTTTGTGAGCATTTGTCCTTTGCCAAGATAATCCATCCACCTGAAAGGTGGCATATCAAGAAGCTGATTAAACAGCATGATCATTACACAGGTGCACCTTCTCCTGGGGACAACAAAAGGCCATGAGCAGTTTTGTCACACAACACAATTCTACAGATGTTGAGGGAGCGTGCAATTGGCATGCTGACTGCAGGAATGTCCACCAGAGCTGTTGCCAGGGACCTGATTGTTCATTTTTCTACCATAAACCACCTCCAATGTCTTTTTAGAGAATTTGGCAGTACGTCCAACCAGCCTCACAACCGCAGACCACGCGCCAGCCCAGGACCTCCACTGAGGATTATTTCTGTCTGTAATAAAGTCCCTTTTGTGGGGAAAAATTCATTCTGATTGGCTGGGCCTGGCTCCCAGCTAGGTGAGACCATGCCCTCCCAGGCCCACCCATGGCTGCTCCTCTGCCCAGTCATGTGAAATCCATAGATTAGAGCAGAATACTTTTTTTTTCAAGTTACTCATTTCCTTATATGAACTGTAACTCAGTAAAATCGTTGAAATTGTTGCATGTTCCGTTTATATTTATGTTCAGTATAGTAAAACAACAAAGGCTAGGGTCTATTTTACTCAATTTCCGCCTAACTGACATGCCCAAAGTAAACTGCATGTTGCTCAGGCCCTGATGCCAGGATATGCATATAATGGAACATTGGAAAGAAAACACTCTGACGTTAGTAGAAATGTTAAAATAATGTAGGAGACTATAACACAATAGATATGGTAGGAGAACATCTGAAGAAAAACCAACCAGATATTGTTTTTGAGAGACCATGCTCTTCCATTGGAACATATAGGGAAATAATTCAATCTAGCTCCCAGTATGCAATTCCTAAGGCTTCCGCTGGGCGTCAGTAGTCTTTGTTCAAGGTTTCAGGCTTGTTTCTTCCAAAACTAGTAAGAAATATGAGTTTTACTATAGGGACACAGACTTGGAAATTCGACGAAGAGGATACGCAGCTGCTAATATCATTTTCCTATTGAACATACTTCTTTCCTTATTTAATATTATAGTTTAATTACATTTTAGGGTATCAGAGGATTAAATAGAAACGTATTTTGACTTGTTGAAACAAAGTTTAGGGGTACATTTTCAGATTCTTATCTTGGCATGTGGAATGAGTGGATTACTCAAATCGTGGGCGCCAACAAAACAGACTTTTTGGGGTACAAAGAAGGATTTTATCTAACAAAACAACACTACATGGTATATCTGGGACCCTTTGGATGACAAATCAGAGGAACATTTTTAAAAAGTAAGTGAATATTTAATCGCTATTTGTGAATTTATGAAAACAGTGCCTGTGGAAAAGTATTTTGATATGGGGCGCCGTCCTCAAACAATTGCATGGCATGCTTTAGCTGTAAAGTCTACTGTAAATCGGACAGTGCAGATAGATTAACAAGAATGTAAGCTTTTAACCGATATAAGACACTTGTGTCATGACTGTCCTGATCAGGTCAGGTTACAGGAGATCATAACCCTACAGATTATCTCTCACCCCAACAGAGGAGGAGAGATCTAGGGGTCTGAAGATGTGGTGGTTTTATGACCCCTCACACCCTTGGTAAATCTTAGGCCACAGACAACATTCCATTGTCCTGTTACTATGGAGAACCAACCTCAGAACATTAAACATGAAATAAAGGGACTTTGGAACAATGCTTTCCGTCAGCCACAATGGTGGTCATGACGATAGATGGAATATGGAAATGTATGTCATTTTTGTTTTGTTATTAAAAGTTAATAGATGACGTTATTACGAAAACATTGTAACTGTAAGAGCTTTCCTAGGATATATTTGATGTTTATATATTGTACTTTGTGTGGAAAATTTCCAAATCAATCAGGACTCCTGGACATGGGAGGAGATTCTGAACGGTAAGGGACCCTGGGCACAGGCTGGAGAATATCGCCGCCCCAAGGCTGAGCTGGAGGCAGGAAATCCGAGAGGCGGTGGTATGAGGAGGCAGCCCCAAAAATGGCGTGGCGAAGTCAGGTAGGAGACCTGCGCCAACTCCCCGTGCTTACCGTGGAGAGAGAGGGACCGGGCAGGCACCGTGTTATGCCGTGAGGCGCACACTCATAGCCCGGTGCAGAACATAGCAGAGCCTCGTATCGGCTGGGCTAGAGTGGGCATCGAGCCAGGTGCCATGAAGCCGACTCAGCGCATCTGGTCTCCAGTGCGTCTCCTCGGGCCAGGGGACATGGCACCAGCCTTACGCATGGTGTCCCCGGTTCGCCAGCACAGCCCAGTGCGGACTATTCCACCACGCCACACTGGCCTGGCTACGGGGAGCATTCAGCCAGGTAGGGTTGGGCAGGCTCGGTGCTCGAGACCTGCAGTGCGCTTCCACGGTCCGGTCTATCCGGTGCCGCCTCCACACACCAGCCCTCCGGTGGCAGCCCCCCGCACCAGGCTGTCTCTCCGTCTCCTCCCTATAGGTGCTCCCGTCTGTCCTGAGCTGCCAGAGTCGCCCGTCTGTCCTGAGCTGCCAGATTCGCCCATCTGTCCTGAGCTTGCCAGATTCGCCCGTCTGTCCTGAGCTGCCAGAGTCGCCTGTCTGTCCTGAGCTGCCAGAGTCGCCCGTCTGTCCTGAGCTGCCAGAGTCTCCCCTCGGTCCTGAGCTGCCAGAGTCTCCCGTCTGTCCTGAGCTGCCAGAGTCTCCCGTCTGTCCTGAGCTGCCAGAGTTGCCCATCTGTCCTGAGCTGCCAGAGTCGCCCGTCTGTCCTGAGCTGCCAGAGTCGCCCATCACGCCGGCGCTGCCGGAGTCTCCCGCCTGTCCGGTGCTGCCGGAATCTCCCGTCCAGTCGGGACCCATGGCTTGGGTCCCCAGTCCGAGGTCGGCGGCGTGTGTCGCCGCTCTTAACACCCACACAGAGCCTCCCCTATAGGTTCAGCTTTTGCGGCCGGAGTCCGCACCTTTGGGGGGGGGGGTTGTACTGTCATGTTCTGACCTTAGTTCTTTTGCTATGTCTTTGTTTTTGTATGGTCAGGGCGTGAGTTGGGTGGGTGGTCTATGTTCAGTTTTCTATGTTGTATTTGCGTTTGGCCTGGTATGGTTCTCAATCAGAGGTAGGTGTCGTTAATTGTCTCTGATTGAGAATCATACTTAGGTAGCCTTTTCCCACTTGTGTTTCGTGGGTGTTTATTTTCTGTGTCTGTGTGTTCCACACGGAACAGTTTCGGTTGGTTATTTCACGTGTCGTTTATTGTTTTGTTTCAGTGTTCGATTGTTTTAATAAAGAGCATGAACACGTACCACGCTGCGCATTGGTCCTCCGATCCTTCCTACACCTCCTCGTCAGAGGAGGAGGAAGACAGCCGTTACACAGAGAATTGCCCTAAAGGCGGTTACGCCCGCTTCTGACCCGAGGGTATAAGACCTGTGAGATAAGAATGAACATATCAGACAAAGTGACCCAAGCCGCAGCCAAGGTCTAAAAAGTCAACAAACCCAAAACGCAACACAAGGTTGAAAACAAAGAAATCTTTTTTTCTATCCAAGCTACGGATGAGTAGCTGTGTCTAAGCGGGTGAATTCAAGCCGGACCATCTAGCCTCCACTCGCCATGGAATCGTGGTATCTACACTGTTTCATTCCTACGCTGTGAGCTCTGCGCTACAGAGCTGTCTGTCCTCAGAAGAGCCCTTCCAGAACAAGGGCGAGGAAACAGAAGCCAAAAGGACACTGACATCATGAGGACAACCAGAGAGTTGCGCCGGAGAAGTGCGTCATTGAGAAGCCTAAACGACCCACGCGGAGCTTCCCATCTGAGACCTCCCACACGTAATTACATCATTATATTCTGACCCATAAGAGCGGCAGCTTGGGGCAAGGCTAGGGTTAAAATAAGCATAGCTGACAAATGCATCCAAATGTACTGTATATTTATCTTGTGTACTTTCTCTTTTTCTCTCTCTTTTAAATCCCCATTTTGGGTGACACGCGCCATAGTGTGTTGGCCCGTTATACTAAGTTCTAACTAATAGCATAGACTGTGTTTTGTGTATGTATATCTTTTTATCATCATTTTGGCTTTCTAGTAAATAAATAATCAACTAAGATTGGTGTGGTACGAACTCATTGGTGGGACCCGGGTCCGTGCAGTTTCCCGGATTATGCGACGTTCAGAATGAGATTGTAGAGGAAACTGATTAATTAGCGACTGTTGTAAAATCGATATTCTGATATTCTTTGAGTTGGTTTGGGAAATAGAAACTCAATAAAACTATTTTTCCCATGGTGCCCCAGGTTAATGAGGTAATAATTGCTCGATTCATTTAATCACGCAATTAGAAACCTTTAATCATTCGATGAGCAACAGTCGTCACATTTACTAATACAACGTCACGGCACTTGTATGTACTTAGATGTTTAATATCCATCATTTGTTTGATTATTTATTTGAATTGCGCGCCCTCCAGATTCCCCCGGAAGTTGCCCCGCCAGCGGGACGCCTAGCCTTATGCAACAGAATATCTGAACTTCATCGTCTGATCTGATTGGCAACGACGTTCAGATATTCTGCGGCATTCAAACGTTTATCTACCAGTATCACTGGGGCCCATGTCTACAACTAAAACACACCCTACAACCTCAAACTGCCACCACAGTAAGTACGTTAGGTTTCAGCAGGTCACTCTATTTCATGGAACTGCCACCACAGTAAGTATGTTAGATTTCAGCAGGTCACTCTGTTTCATGGAACTGCCACCACAGTAATTATGTTAGATTTCAGCAAGACACTCTGTTTCATGGAACTGCCACCACAGTAATTATGTTAGATTTCAGCAAGTCACTCTGTTTCATGGAACTGCCACCACAGTAATTACTTAGATTTCAGCAAGTCACTCTGTTTCATGGAACTGCCACCACAGTAATTACTTAGATTTCAGCAGGTCACTCTGTTTCATGGAACTGCCACCACAGTAATTATGTTAGATTTCAGCAAGTCACTCTGTTTCATGGAACTGCCACCACATTAATTACGTTAGGTTTCAGCAGGTCACTCTATTTCATGGAATTGGAGGTCTACCACGTGAAGTGGCCACTCATTTATTGAAATGTTTTTACTCCAAACACACAGGCTCCCAGTGGAGAAATGGAAACAGTGCCAACGAAAGAGGAGAGGTGTTAATGTTACCTTGATTAAGCAACTCTTTGTGTTTAAACACAAAATGAGACTGAAGGTGACAACTATATTGACATGTACTTTAGCGGGCAAATTGTTCGAAAACAATATTCTGACTGAAGTAGTTATCTTGAAAGAAGTAGCCATCTTTCAGCTAGCATAATATGGACATGTTACGCTTTGCAATGTTAGTGACAATGGATCTAATAGCGCCAGACGTGACAAAATGTTTAGCATTCAATTTTACTAAGTTAACATGTAATTACATTAGGTCAAAGTTCACTGTAATATCCTGTAAACTAGTGTTTTCCATAACTCGTAGCTGGTGTAATATGGACATGTTTTGCATTGTTACTGACAATGTATTTTTCAGATTTTTCAGGGGGGTGCTCAGCACCCCTACTTCCCACGGCTATGTGCTGATCTGAAAGATGAGGTCATTATGCTTCCATAATGTACTGCTAGCGATGAGTGTTAATGTTCTGACTGAGAGTTGGGTCTCTTAAAACTCTCCAGAAGACGCCTTTGTACAATTACTTGTGTTTCTCAAAGTCGGATTTAGCGTTTACTTGTGTAAATTACAGTTAAAAAACAAAGAAAATCAGGAATTCTGTCTAGATATGGATAGCGTTGAATTAGCAAAATAAACCAAGTTGAGTGAATGATTGTTTGTTAGCCATACTGTTACATAGCTAGCTAGGTTAGTTAACGTTGGCTTGCTAAATAATGAATGAAATACTATGAAGCAAGTTAGGTAGTGAAATAAAAACATACATTTCTTTGTTTTTTTAAACTAATTTAAATGTGTTTAGAGTCAACACACTTGCCGTGTTCCAAACGACTGGGATCTCGGAAAACGAGCTCCAACTGGGAAAAAATCGATTTGATACGGTCATCCAACTCAGAATTCCAATATGGCTGCCAATGCAATGCCATATATGGGTATATTTGTGTGAGACTTCTGAACTCAGTAGCTCTACTCTCATTGCGCCTAATGATTTGTTTACATTTTTTGCATCCTCACCCATCTAGTTATTTGTAGCTAGCTAGCTAGTGTTAGCTAGTTAGTGTTAGCTAGCTAGTGTTAGCTAGCTAGTGTTAGCTAAACAATTGCCAGCAGATCGTTTTGTGAATAGAACTTGTGTGTATCGCAATCAGATTAAATTGTATTAAATCTTTTTTGTTGCAAACTAGCTAAGTAGCTATCTATACCTATTTCTAACGAGACATATCTCTTGACTGTGTTGCAGGCTACATGCATATTTATGGTGTTAAACAGGTGTTAGACTAGGTTTTATATTACATTTACCTGCACATGTACCTAGCTACCAGCCTGTAACTATATTGCAGAGTCTTTCAGAGTCAATATCAGAGATTCAACAAGGTTGTTTTGAGACCTAACAAACATTGTTTACCAAAACCAATTTAAAATACAAAAACAACAAACCACAAGATGGAACCACCAGCAAATTGCTTTAGTCACAGTAATTAGCCTTCTCCAAGCTCTGATGCTGCTGCTGGTCATTAGTAGCCTACAATACTTGCTAACTGCCTGGTACTCAGCACTCTATTGTCCCTCTAGTCACTCTGACATCAATGCAAATGTAATCGAAAATCTAATAAAACATTTAACATGAGCCCATGAGCTCATGTTGAGCGACATTTCTATAGGCCTCTATTAAAAAGAGGAGGATCTCATCAGCTTTCTATGGGCTAGGCCTACTATATTTATTTCTCAACTTTCCTGATATTAAGCACATTGCTTATCTTGTAAACAGGAGTATAGCCTACATGTCTGGCATGGAAATGGAAAAGCGTTCTCCGTTCACTAATTACAATTATAATACTAGTGGTAGTTACAGATCGCTGCAACTCCCCACAGACTCAGAAGAGCCATGCGTCCTCCGAAACACAACCCCGCCAAGCCGCACTGCTGCTTGACACACTGCTCGCTTAACTCGGAAGCCAGCCTCACCAGAAAACACTGTACACCTGGTGACCGTGTCAGAGTGCATGCGATCGGCCCACCACAGGAGTCGCTAGAGCGTGATGGGACAAGGACATCCCGGCCGGCCAAACCCTCCCCTAACCGGAAAGACGCTGGGCCAATTGTGCGTTGCCTCATGGGTCTCCCGGTTGAGGCCTGCAGCGGCAAAGCAATGGATCGAACCCAGATCTGTAGTGATGCCTCAAGCACTGCAGTGGCTTAGACTGTTGCTCCACTCACTATTTAAGTGCACAGATGGCATGCATTTTCTCCCGCTGGCCCCGTTTCCAGACAGGTGCATGATAATGGTCCACTCTAAATCAAAACAGATTTCACTCATATTATTTAGTATATGTAAAGACAAGATTAAATCAAGAATAGTCTGAAGGGTAACGATATCACTTGTGAATTATATATTACCACTCGTTGTCACGTTCTGATATTAGTTCTTTGATTTATGTCTTTGTTTTAGAGCGATCGGACCAATATGCAGCGTGGTAAGTGTCCATGTTAATTTATTAGAACAAAATAACTGTCAGGAATTACTAAGGTGGGTGGAATCAGGCGCAGAGAGCAGGTTTCAGTTATCAGACAGTTTATTCTCCATCGCACAAAACAACGGTCAACCCAATACACAGGGTGAATAATCCAATGCAGGACCAAAATAATCCGGAGAATAAAACTCATGAACACCACCAAATAACAGGAATACAAAAACAATCCCACACAAAACAAGGGCGGGACAACCTGCTAAATATGAGGACGCTAATTAAACTAAAATACACACAGGTGAAACTAATAAGACAAAACCAACAGACAAACGAAAAAGGGATCGGTAGTGGCTAGTAGGACGATGACGACGACCGCCGAGCACCGCCCGAACAGGCAGGGGAGCCAACTTCGGCGGAAGTCGTGACAATAGCAAAGTGAATGAAAGAAACGAAACAGTCCTGTCAGGTGAAACAGAAAATAACTACCCACAAATCATAGTGGGAAAACAGGCTACCTAAGTATGGTTCTCAATCAGAGACAACGATCAACAGCTGCCTCTGATTGGGAACCATACCAGACCAAACACAGAAATACAAAACCTAGAACAAAAACATAGAATGCCCACCCCAACTCACGCCCTGACCAAACTAAACCAGAGACATAAAAAAGGAACTAAGGTCAGGACGTGACAGTACCCCCCCCCCCCCCAAAAAAAAAATCTAAACCCATAGGGGAGGGTCTAGGTGGGCGTCCCGGCTCTGCGTACTGGCTCTGGCGCGGGATGTGGACCCCACCATAGTCTTGGCCCACTTAAGTGGCGCCTTTGGGGCGGCCGCCGACCTCGGTCTGGGGACCCTTGCAGCGGGCCAGGAATAGACGGGAGACTCTGGCAGCGCTGGAGTAAAGGAGGACTCTGGCAGCGCCGGAGTGACGGGCGGCTCTGGCAGCACCGGAGTGACAGGCGACTCTGGCAGCGCCGGAGTGACGGGCGGCTCTGGCAGCTCCTGGCTGACAGGAGGAAGACTCTTGCAGCTCCTGACTGACAGGAGGGAAACTATGGTCAGGGTGTGAGTTGGTCAGGGCGTGAGTATGGTCAGGGCGTGAGTTGGGTGGGTTGTCTATGTTCCTTTTTGCTATGTTGTGTTTTGAGTTTGGCCTGGTATCTCAATCAGAGGCAGGTGTCGTTAGTTGTCTCTGATTGAGAATCATACTTAGGTAGCCTTTTCCCACCTGTGTAGCGTGGGTGTTTGTTTTCTGTCTCCGTGTCTTCACCAGAGAGATCTGTTTAGTTTTCGTTCGTTCTACATGTCATTTTGTTTTTGGTGTTCAATGTTAATAAATTATAAACATGGACACATACCACGCTGCATATTGGTCCGATCCTTCATACTCCTCGTCAGAGGAAGACAAATATTGCTACACTCGTGAATGATGCCCAGCATAAGGCACGAAACAATGCCTTTTTTGTGTGACTTTTTCTAATCATAATCGCACACCTCATGTAGCCTAGCCCGTAGGCCTATATGTTTTGATAAGTGGTCAACTAAAATGGCCAAATAATTTCTTAAAATATAGCACATTGATCCGTTTCAATGTTTCAAGTTTGGGGAAGTTAATTTTCACCATAAAGAATGTACCTTTATAATAAAAGCATTACATGCAATATTCTGTCTGCGGTCACTTTTGATAATGGTGTTTTACGCTAATGGAACATTCGCGTTTAGAAGGGCACAACGCAGCACTCCGCAAAAGGCATGGATTTTTTTAGGGTGCATTACAGTCACACGAAGGGGATGCCACCGTGAAATTTGAGGCATTATGAAGTGCTTGTCACATTTTTTCCGATCATCATTGGAGTCGCATCTTGCAGCCTTACAATGTATCAAAAATCGAATCATATAGCCCAACGTTTGTAGCACAACATTAATAACACTAAATGAAGCTTATAGGATGGAGTCAGTTCCCTGTTTCTTTGTTTTAACCGCTCAACACACAATAGCCACGCACGCACTCCATCAAATCATTTTGAGTAAAAATCCTTTCTATTTTATTCAGCTTTGTTCAATTCTATATACTAAAAAATCATATAAAATAAGCAAATATTGTCTGTTAAATGGTTGGGATGATGGGTTGTAGGAAGCTCCTGTTTTCTGATTGGAGACGATGGGCAAAATGATGGGGGGGGGGAGGTCAACGTTATTATGACCGTTTCTATTCCACAGTAGCCTGTCAAGTACAATATTATTATGTTATTTGACAGATATAGTGACAATATAGGTCTGTAAAGAAAAAGGATAAATTAAGGCTAACGTATAATTTGACTTTATCGAACTGAGAATATGTTCAAATAGAATATTGCCTATATTTGTGACTTTATAAGTGTATAAGTGTATTCACAGTGATAAAAGGACTGGATATCTTGTGGTTAACCGGGTCTGTGAAGTCTACAGTGTGCAACCCTTTTGGGTAATGTAGAACAGAAAAGCATTCACACATTTCTACAAATTCTCCAAAATAAGCCATGATCATCTTTGGGGTAAGGGTTTAGTGTGTAATAATTATGCAATAAGGCCCGAGGGAGCGTGGTGTATGACCAATATTCCACAGCTAAGGGTTGGTCTTACTACAACACAACGCGGAGTGCCTGGACACAGCCCTTAGCCGTGGTATATTGGCCATATATCACAATCCCCGAGGTGCCTTGTTGCTATTATAAACTGTTTACCAATGGAATTAGAGCAATAAAAATGAGTGTTTTGTCATACTCGTGGTATACGGTCTGATATACCACAGCTGTCAGCCAATCAACATTCAGGGCTCGAACCGCCACGTTTACAATGGAGAATATACTACATTTGCATTACATTTAGTCTTCATTTCAGCTACCTCTCTTACTAGCCCCTGGGCTTGTTGAGTTGTACTCATTCCACAACCTCTTCTGCAAAATGTTATGATTTAGCTCCTTACCCAAAACCATCTCACCAGGTGCATAATGCCTGCAATCTTTCTGGACTTGCGAGAGGCAGAGTGACCTGATAATGGTGTTCTGGTTCCGCAACCAGAAAAGACCGTGCTTATCTGCTACGATTGCCTCATCCGAGCTCAACAATCTGTATAAGGTTTATCAACATACCGGGCACAAAAATGTTTTTTTAACCTTACTGGAGTCAGGTCCAAAATTATTGGCACCCTTGATTTAAAAAAATGAGCAAAAAAGACTGAATAAAATGAATAATAAAAAACTGAGCTATATTGAATGCTAGAAAAATATGGGGGAAATGATATTCTTTTCGATATTTGCTTAGAGAAAAATATTGATTTTCGATACCTTTCAATACCTCACCTTGCGAGGATAACGGCACTGAGCCTTTACCTAAAATGTTTTATGAGATTGGAGAACACATTGGGAGGGATCTTAGACCATTTCTCCATACAGAATCTTTCCAGATCTTTGATATCCTTCATCTGCGTTTATGGACTGCCCTCTTCAATTTAAAACCACAGCTTTTCAATGGGGTTCAAGTCCAGAGACTGAGATGGCCATTGCAAAATGTACATTTTTTTGTGGTCAATTAACTATTTCTTTGTGGATTTTGAGGTATGCTTGGGGATATTGTCTTGCGGAAAAGTGCCTCCTGGCAGAGGCAACTAGGTTTTTTGGCTAAAATGTCCTGGTACTGGGTAAAGTTCATGATGCCATTGAGCACATCTTGATCAAGGGTGTCAATCATTTTGGACCTGGCTGTCGTGGTGGGGCAGCATGCGTCACGTGTCTCCATGACCCTGTTGGCCGAACCCTCAGTGTTGTCGAGGTCATATGCTCCCCCTTAAGAGTTCAAATGAAAGCAAGTCATATGTCTCCACCAGCCTATATATGATTTTACAAATTTCAAGCTTATTGAAATTACATCTTGAATACTCAGTGTCTCTCTCCCCCCCCCCTTAATGGCCCCCTTACTCACTCAGGTTGTACCACTGATGAACAAAGATTTTAGACAACAGTTTTGTAAATATTTTGTGCCTAACAACTGTTGTGTTAAATGTGTTGTAGAACCTAAGCGTGATTGTGTTTGTTTTTCAGGTTGAAGATGCCCTACATCCAGCCCTCCTCAAGAGTAGAGTGTGTGTATATTTACAGGTATGTTATTTCCTGTGGCTGTAGACCCCTGCTGAATTGGGGTTAGGTTAGGATATTGTGGTAGAAAATACATTTTTCACAGGTTTAGGTGAGGCAGACTCTTCAATGCCACTTTTCTCAACATCTTAGAACCCAAATGTTGTTTAATAAACAATTTGGCTTTGTATTCGCACACATCTATTCCCTGCTCTTAAGCAAGAGGACTGAGCTCATTACATCCCACATGGTCATAATAACTCAAATGAATTCAGCTTTGGCCCGTTCAAAGCCAGGCTGAAACTCTCCTCCAAAATAGTCTTTATCAACAGGGTCATATTGCCCTTTGAGGGTAGAATGTGGTTTATTAAACATCAAGGAGTAAAACTGTGGGTTAACTGAGACCTCTATGGGTTAACCTACTCTTTGGTTTTTGGAGGAACGGTTCTGCATGTAAGTCCATCTCTCGTGAGTTATTAGCTACAATATCTGCTGTACAGAGACTGTTCCACAATGGGGGGGGGGGACTAAAAACACCTGTTGCCAGTCAACGTATATAAGGACCGGTCTAATGGGAGCCCTCTGATCATGCAGGTAACATCAGTGGATCAATTCTCTATATGTTGTCAAGGGGGAAGGATACTGACGATCAAAAAACAACATGTACAGAAATACTGAGATTTTTAAAAAGTACATTTTTAAAAAGCACGAGTGAAAAACACTGACCAAGCTCTGTCCCACTCTCAAAATAATATCACCCAGTAATAAACTGGGTAAGTACAACACCGCTCATTCCGCTCTCCTCTCCTTCTTTCCAGCTCATCCTCCACTCTCACCCCAATCTAGGTCAAGTTAACTTCAACCATTGGCAATGGCATCATCAAGTCCTTCTTCCCTTCTCCAAACATAGGTTCTTAATATGACTGCCCCATCTGGTGGCGGAGTGCTGGAACAACAACTCTTTTTTTCCCGGGCCAGACTGGGGAGTTTCTCTTGAATCCACAGGTAAATTGTGGGAAGGTCATTGGTTGGCCACACTCCAGGTGGCCGGGGGGATCAAATGCAGCTGGTTGGATGGCAGGGGTGGGTACAGTTGGTAGCCCCCCTCAAATGGAGACTCTGAAACAGAAGAGACGGAAAGAGTTTAGGACGAGACACACTGTGATCTTGGAAGTCAAAGCTCTTTACTAAAACTTACTTGTTTTAGTGAGTGAGAACGATCAAGTTTTAGTCCGGGGTAAGACACTTGTTTTGCTGTTCCACTACATGCCATTCTAATATGTCGTGCTGTGAGCCACTGACCTGTGTCTTCCTCAAGCAGCAACAGGTGTCTTCTACAGGGGCAGGGTGGTCTGGCTGGGAGTCTCATGACCTGTGTGTTCCTCCTCAGCCAGCAGCAGGTGTCTTCTACAGGGGCAGGGGGGTCTGGCTGGGAGCCTCCTGACCGGTGTGTTCCTCAGGCAGCAGAAGGTGTCTTCTACAGGGGCAGGGTGGTCTGGCTGGGAGCCTCCTGACTTGTGTGTTCCTCAGGCAGCAACAGGTGTCTTCTACAGGGGCAGGGGGGTCTGGCTGGGAGCCTCCTGACTTGTGTGTTCCTCAGGCAGCAACAGGTGTCTTATACAGGGGCAGGGTGGTCTGGCTGGGAGCCTCCTGACCTGTGTGTTCCTCAGGCAGCAGCAGGTGTCTTCTACAGGGGCAGGGGGGTCTGGCTGGGAGCCTCCTGACTTGTGTGTTCCTCAGGCAGCAACAGGTGTCTTCTACAGGGGCAGGGTGGTCTGGCTGGGAGCCTCCTGACTTGTGTGTTCCTCAGGCAGCAACAGGTGTCTTCTACAGGGCAGGGTGGTCTGGCTGGGAGCCTCCTGACCTGTGTGTTCCTCAGGCAGCAGCAGGTGTCTTCTACAGGGGCAGGGGGGTCTGGCTGGGAGCCTCCTGACCTGTGTGTTCCTCAGGCAGCAGCAGGTGTCTTCTACAGGGGCAGGGGGGTCTGTCTGGGAGCCTCCTGACTTGTGTGTTCCTCAGGCAGCAGCAGGTGTCTTCTACAGGGGCAGGGGGGTCTGGCTGGGAGCCTCCTGACCTGTATGTTCCTCAGCCAGCAGCAGGTGTCTTCTACAGGGGCAGGGGGTCTGGCTGGGAGTCTCATGACCTGTGTGTTCTTCCTCAGGCAGCAGCAGGTGTCTTCTACAGGGGCAGGGGGGTCTGGCTGGGAGCCTCCTGACTTGTGTGTTCCTCAGGCAGCAGCAGGTGTCTTCTACAGGGGCAGGGGGGTCTGGCTGGAAGCCTCATGACCAGTGTGTTCCTCCTCAGCCAGCAGCAGGTGTCTTCTACAGGGCCAGGGGGGTCTGGCTGGTAGCCTCCTGACCTGTGTGTTCCTCAGCCAGCAGCAGGTGTCTTCTACAGGGGCAGGGGGGTCTGGCTGGGAGCCTCCTGACCTGTATGTTCCTCAGCCAGCAGCAGGTGTCTTCTACAGGGGCAGGGGGGTCTGTGACCGAGTCGAAGATATCGCCGAGAAAGGGGGGTGGAGAGAGAGGAACGTGAAAAAAAGAATACATCCAGTTAAACAAGATGTAAAAGACTGAAGACTGGACATACTTAAATTAGGAGTTGTGATGAGGGGGGGGAAATCGATACAGTTACATATCGCAATATTATTTTAAATATGTATCGTATTATTATGACAATGTCCCTTTATTATTTTTGCGCTAATTAGTTGTACCTGCACCAAAACTCCAGTGTTTTTCCATATGCTGAGCAATATGTTTGACACATGGAGTTGCAATAAAATCACAGTATCAAATCGCAATACATACAGAATTGCGAGAATCGCAATACATATTGTATCGGCACCTAACTATCATGATACTTATCCCTGACCGCTGGCTACGTCCCTTCCGTCTTCAAGAGAGCGAGAGTTGCACCCCTTCTGAAAAAACCTACACTCGATCCCTCCGATGTCAACAACTACAGACCAGTATCCCTTGTTTATTTTCTCTCCAAAACTCTTGAACGTGCCGTCCTTGGTCAGCTCTCCCGCTATCTCTCTCAGAATGACCTTCTTGATCCAAATCAGTCAGGTTTCAAGACTAGTCATTCAACTGAGACTGCTCTTCTCTGTATCACGGAGGCGCTCCGCACCGCTAAAGCTAACTCTCTCTCCTCTGCTCTCATCCTTCTAGACCTATCGGCTGCCTTCGATACTGTGAACCATCAGATCCTCCTCTCCACCCTCTCCGGGTTGGGCATCTCCGGCGCGGCCCACGCTTGGATTACGTCCTACCTGACAGGTCGCTCCTACCAGGTGGCGTGGCGAGAATCTGTCTCCTCACCACGCGCTCTCACCACTGGTGTCCCCCAGGGCTCTGTTCTAGGCCCTCTCCTATTCTCGCTATACACCAAGTCACTTGGCTCTGTCATAACCTCACATGGTCTCTCCTATCATTGCTATGCAGACGACACACAATTAATCTTCTCCTTTCCCCCTTCTGATGACCAGGTGGCGAATCGCATCTCTGCATGTCTGGCAGACATATCAGTGTGGATGACGGATCACCACCTCAAGCTGAATTTCGGCAAGACAGAGCTGCTCTCCCTCCCGGGGAAGGACTGCCCGTTCCATGATCTCGCCATCACGGTTGACAACTCCATTGTGTCCTCCTCCCAGAGCGCTAAGAACCTTGGCGTGATCCTGGACAACACCCTGTCGTTCTCAACTAACATCAAGGCGGTGGCCCGTTCCTGTAGGTTCATGCTCTACAACATCCGCAGAGTACGACCCTGCCTCACACAGGAAGCGGCGCAGGTCCTAATCCAGGCACTTGTCATCTCCCGTCTGGATTACTGCAACTCGCTGTTGGCTGGGCTCCCTGCCTGTGCCATTAAACCCCTACAACTCATCCAGAACGCCGCAGCCCGTCTAGTGTTCAACCTTCCCAAGTTCTCTCACGTCACCCCGCTCCTCCGCTCTCTCCACTGGCTTCCAGTTGAAGCTCGCATCCGCTACAAGACCATGGTGCTTGCCTACGGAGCTGTGAGGGGAACGGCACCTCAGTACCTCCAGGCTCTGATCAGGCCCTACACCCAAATAAGGGCACTGCGTTCATCCACCTCTGGCCTGCTCTCTTCCCTACCACTGAGGAAGTACAGTTCCCGCTCAGCCCAGTCAAAACTGTTCGCTGCTCTGGCTCCCCAATGGTGGAACAAACTCCCTCACGACGCTAGGACAGCGGAGTCAATCACCACCTTCCGGAGACACCTGAAACCCCACCTCTTTAAGGAATACCTAGGATAGGATAAAGTAATCCTTCTCACCCCCCCCTTAAAATATTTAGATGCACTATTGTAAAGTGGCTGTTCCACTGGATGTCATAAGGTGAATGCACCAATTTGTAAGTCGCTCTGGATAAGAGCGTCTGCTAAATGACTTAAATGTTAAATGTAAATGTAATGATAATATTATATTGTGACGTCCCTGGAAATTCCCAGCTCTAACCAGGAGTGGACAATCTTAGGCCAATTTATGACTAGTCCATAATGTAATTACTGCCAATAACATAATAGTTGTTTACATTGCTAATGTAATAACCAGTCTCCTGGCCCCGAGCGAAAGATAAAGAGAAAAATAAATAGATAGCTGTAGTACCCATGATACTATAATCCACACCAGCCTCCCCGGTTAGGTGGTTGTCCATCAGACGGTACATCAGAGAGCTCAGACCACATAAACAGACTGAAGGAATGAGTGTGTGTGTGTGTGTGTTCACCAGGTAGGTGGAGGCAGCAGGTGGCTGTGTGTGTGCAACTGCGTGCTGGTGTATGTGTCTATATTAGGACTAACCAGAGACTTGGAGGCTGCGGGATGATTGTAAAGGCACCACCACACGTTCATTTAGATGTCGATGTACTGAACGAACAGCGCCGCCCGCAGGTCGAGGACGAGCGAGGAACTCAAACAGTTGGCCGCTGTCCAACGTTGAGGTCATGGATCCGGGAGGGACGGACATGTTCCGGAGTGATGATGGCCGAGGGGGGCATAGCCGAGAGACCCACATAAACCTATGTGTCTGTAGCCTGGTCATAGATTTGGGCTCTTGCCAAGTGAAATGTAAAGGCCACTACAGAGACGGACAGAAGAAGAAATCAATAAAGGACAGGGTGATGTTCCGAAGGCACAACACGTGAGAAAAACAGTGAAACGGGAGGTACTGTCTGAACTTGTGCAATATCAAATGCTTGTTTCGTTTTTTTCCCGTTGCAACACGTTTTGTTATTGTGTGTGCTCTAATGAACACAACCCAGCTTCAGTAAACATCAATATAGGACAGCATCAACAGGGTTGAGTTCAGGTGGATGACAACGTACACGTTGAAGATAGTAGTAGGCCTAATGTAATGAGTAGAGATGATATGATTAATTGCTAGATCTACTTGGCAGAGACGCATAAGATAATATCTAGACAAATCATTTCTTTCTGAACTTTCAACAATGTTGTTTTCTACTGAACACAGCCTGGGCACACACACACCAATGAGAGTAGACCTACTGTGTTCGGACGTTACACATAACATGTCCATATATGTCATTTCGTTGGCAGCATTATTGGATTTTCTATCCGGTGATGTCCCTGGAACCCGGACTGCGTTATATATACCTCACCTTCCAACCTGAAGATCACTGGAGTCATGATTGAATTTAGAATTTTTTCAGAGTTCCCAGTTCTTTTGATCACGGCCACTGACTCTTTCCAACAAGACAACCGTGTTAGCTTTTCTAACACATCACTTCCTGCTTCTAGGGGACTGCAGTAGTACATTTCTTCACTAGGGGGTAGTAAAAGCATAGGGAGCAAGGATAGTGAGGGACAGCCCATATTTTTGAGTTTGAGGGAAAGCATAAGAAAGAAAAGGGGGTGGAAGACGGACATTGGCGGTAAAATGGCAGACAGGAAAGAAAGGAGGAAAGAGGAACGTTTGTTTAATTATGGAGTGTTGGAGTGCACAAGCCTCCTAGAAGATGGTGGACAGAAAAAAAGTGGATCCTTGCCTAATGGCGGATCTCTTTGTGGTTTCAGGGTGGGTGAGGAAGGAGTTGGGCGCAGTTGAATCAGTGAAGGTAACCTGTAGTGCTTGTGATATTTGTTTGTGTCTCTTCTGATCAGAGGGAGCGGGCGTTCCGTGTCACGCAACTTGGGCAAGATCTGTTTCTTGCTTTGCTATTAGGAGCAGGGCACCATTGAAAGGAGTGACTTCTGGGGGTAGCGTTAATTGTGTAGATGGAGCAATTGAAGTTGAAGATCCCTGGTGTTTGTGACGTCCGCCGTTTGGTGCGTCGCAGACCTGGTGGGGAGCGTGGTGAAACAGCAGTGTCACTGTCAGTCCTTTTTGAGTTCTGAGTCAGAGTCTCTACCTGACAAAGTCATGTTAGGATTCATCAGTTATCCTGTTAGACTTTTTGTGCCAAATCCGCTGCGTTGTTTCCGGTGCAACATTTATGGTCATGTCGCAGCAGTGTGTAGGAAGGAGATTCCAAAATGTGGGAATTGTGCAGGCGGGCATGGGGACAGAGGATTCGGTCGTTTTGGTGGACAAAGCTGTGTGTTTTAACTGTAGGGGTACTCATGCTGCTGGGGAGTCAGAGTGGTGGCCAGAGTGGCCAGAGTCAGGGTAGTGGCCAGAGTCAGAGTAGTGGCCAGAGTCAGAGTGGCCAGTCAGGGTAGTGGCCAGAGTGGCCAGAGTCAGGGTAGTGGCCAGAGTCAGAGTAGTGGTCAGAGTGGCCAGAGTCAGAGTGGCCAGAGTCAGAGTAGTGGCCAGAGTGGCCAGAGTCCGAGTGGCCATAGTCAGGGTAGTGGCCAGAGTCAGAGTAGGGGCCAGAGTGGCCAGAGTCAGAGTAGTGGCCAGAGTCAGAGTAGTGGCCAGAGTCAGAGTAGTGGCCAGAGTCAGAGTGGCCAGAGTCAGGGTAGTGGCCAGAGTCAGGGTAGTGGCCAGAGTCAGGGTGGTGGCCAGAGTCAGGGTGGTGGCCAGAGTCAGAGTGGCCAGAGTCAGAGTAGTGGCCAGAGTCAGAGTGGCCAGAGTCAGAGTAGTGGCCAGAGTCAGAGTAGTGGCCAGAGTCCGAGTGGCCAGAGTCAGAGTAGTGGACAGAGTCAGAGTGGCCAGAGTCAGAGTAGTGGACAGAGTCAGAGTGGCCAGAGTCAGGGTAGTGGCCAGAGTCAGAGTAGTGGCCAGAGTCAGGGTAGCGGCCAGAGTGGCAGAGTCAGAGTAGTGGCCAGAGTCAGAGTAGTGGCCAGAGTCAGGGTAGTGGCCAGAGTCAGGGTAGTGGCCAGAGTCAGAGTAGGGGCCAGAGTGGCCAGAGTCAGAGTAGTGGCCAGAGTCAGAGTAGTGGCCAGAGTCAGGGTAGTGGCCAGAGTCAGGGTAGTGGCCAGAGTCAGAGTAGTGGCCAGAGTCAGAGTAGTGGCCAGAGTCAGGGTAGTGGCCAGAATCAGGGTAGTGGCCAGAGTCAGGGTAGTGGCCAGAGTCAGAGTGGTGGCCAGAGTCAGAGTGGCCAGAGTCAGAGTAGTGGCCAGAGTCAGAGTAGTGGCCAGAGTCAGGGTAGTGGCCAGAGTCAGAGTAGTGGCCAGAGTCAGGGTAGTGGCCAGAGTCAGGGTAGTGGCCAGAGTCAGGGTAGTGGCCAGAGTCAGGGTGGTGGCCAGAGTCAGAGTGGCCAGAGTCAGAGTAGTGGCCAGAGTCAGAGTAGTGGCCAGAGTCAGAGTGGCCAGAGTCAGAGTAGTGGCCAGAGTCCGAGTGGCCAGAGTCAGAGTAGTGGCCAGAGTCAGAGTGGCCAGAGTCAGGGTAGTGGCCAGAGTCAGAGTAGTGGCCAGTGGCCAGAGTCAGAGTAGTGGCCAGAGTCAGGGTAGTGGCCAGAGTCAGGGTAGTGGCCAGAGTCAGGGTAGCGGCCAGAGTGGCCAGAGTCAGAGTAGTGGCCAGAGTCAGAGTAGTGGCCAGAGTCAGGGTAGTGGCCAGAGTCAGGGTAGTGGCCAGAGTCAGAGTAGTGGCCAGAGTCAGAGTAGTGGCCAGAGTCAGAGTAGTGGCCAGAGTCAGGGTAGTGACCAGAGTCAGAGTAGTGGCTAGAGTCAGAGTGGCCAGAGTCAGGGTAGTGGCCAGAGTCAGAGTAGTGGCCAGAGTCAGAGTAGTGGCCAGAGTCAGAGTAGTGGCCAGAGGCCAGAGTCAGGGTAGTGGCCAGAGTGGCCAGAGTCAGAGTAGTGGCCAGAGTTAGAGTAGTGGCCAGAGTCAGGGTAGTGGCCAGAGTCAGGGTAGTGGCCAGAGTCAGAGTAGTGGCCAGAGTGGCCAGAGTCAGGGTAGTGGCCAGAGTCAGAGTAGTGGCCAGAGTCAGAGTAGTGGCCAGAGTGGCCAGAGTCAGAGTAGTGGCCAGAGTGGTGGCCAGAGTGGCCAGAGTCAGAGTGGCCAGAGTCAGAGTAGTGGCCAGAGTGGTGGCCAGAGTGGCCAGAGTCAGAGTGGTGGTCAGAGTGGCCAGAGTCAGTGGCCAGAGTCAGAGTAGTGCAGAAGGTTCTGAGGCAATGAAGAAAGTAGAGGAGGATGGGTCAAGGGTGTGTGATTCTGAGAGGATTCCAGTGAGAGGTAGATTGGTGCCTGTACAGAGGGATTGGCCAACGAGTGATTTATGCCTTGGTAAGGTTGGATTCTTAGCGTTCATAGCAATGGTTATCAACTGTACCACAGAAATGGAACGTAAATCACAGAAAATAGATGGTGGCAGCTGTATTTGGGTATGTGAGATTTGACTACAGAAAAGACGTGGGGTGAGGGGTTGTGTCCCATCGTCCCATGCCGTCGGCATGGTGCAGTAGCAAATAGGGTCAAAATAGTGGAATGGGGTAGTGGGTTTTTAATGAGTGTAGGTGGTGGTGTCTAGGGCCATATTTCACTTTCTTAGAGGAACAATACTAATGAAGAGAATTGAATGTAGGAAGGCCGTGACTGGCCTCACACTCCAGTGCCGTTGGTGTCGGTGCACGCACCTACTAGTTGGATGGGATCCACCAAACAAATCCCAAAGAAGAAGAAGCATAAAGAAGAAGCATAATAAATCACAATTTCCAGGCGCAATGGGTCCGATCCGTGTACTGTTCGTTCAATCTATATTCAAACTTAAACAACAAAGATGGATAATCACCCTGGACAACACCCCGTCGTTCTCTGCAAACATCAAAGCAGTGACTCGCTCCTGCAGGTAGAGTACCACCCTTCCTCACGCAGGGAGCGGCGCAGGTCCTAATCCGGGCACTCGTCATCTCACGTCTGGACTACTGCAACTTGTTGGATGGGCTACCTGCTCGTGCCATCAAACCCCTGCAACTTATCCAGAACGTTGCAGCATGCCTGGTTTTCAACCATCTCAGGTTCTCCCATGTCACCCCGCTCCGTCGCACACTCCACTGGCTTCCAGTCGAAGCTGGCATTCCACAAGCTTGCAGCAATAGGAACTGCCCCTCCCTACCTTCAGGCTATGCTCAAACCCTACACCCCAACCTGAGCACTCCATTCTGGCACCTCTGGTCTCTTGGCCCTCCCACCCCTACAGGAGGGCAGCTCCCGCTCAGCCCAGTCCAAGCTCTTGTCCGTCCTGGCAACCCAATGGTGGAACCATTACTCTCTGGTGTCGGCAGGGTTAGCATCGACTACTCTCTGGTGTCGGCAGGGTTAGCATCGACTACTCTCTGGTGTCGGCAGGGTTAGCATCGACTACTCTCTGGTGTCGGCAGGGTTAGCATCGACTACTCTCTGGTGTCGGCAGGGTTAGCATCGACTACTCTCTGGTGTCGGCAGGGTTAGCATCGACTACTCTCTGGTGTCGACAGGGTTAGCATCGACTACTCTCTGGTGTCGGCAGGGTTAGCATCGACTACTCTCTGGTGTCGGCAGGGTTAGCATCGACTACTCTCTGGTGTCGGCAGGGTTAGCATCGACTACTCTCTGGTGTCGGCAGGGTTAGCATCGACTACTCTCTGGTGTCGTCAGGGTTAGCATCGACTACTCTCTGGTGTCGGCAGGGTTAGCGCAAAAGCACTCTGTGACAACTGCCGACGTAAAAACAAAAAAGGCTGTGGGTAATTTTGATTGATTGTAGTAGAAGTAGAAGTGATGTCCTCTTAGGAAGTAGCAGTGTCAAAATGGCTGGGATGTCCACCGTCCTCTCCCCCCTGAACACCTCCCCTCCCACCGTCTTCTGTCTGCCGTCTGCACCCCAGCAAATCAAACATAACCTCATCCCCAGGCTATTGTGCACAGCGCATGTTAGCCTGGGATATCAACCACTCAAGGTTGGCCTTACAGGGAGTGACCATAGAATTCCACGGGACCTACTGAGTAAAGTACTTGTCAATATTTCATTTTAGCGAATTACACGAATACCTCTGTGCTTTTGGTGTGCCTGTGTACAGGGGAGAGTTTGTTGGTAGATTGAGCAAATGTCTATATCCTGGGACATTCTCCCGGCACTCTGTATTGGCTAACGAAGGAAGGCCAAGTTGGACACGTTGGCCCTCCAGACTCTTCGCGGTTGTGGGGCGGAAGTGTCTGTGAACGAAGGCAACAGGCAACAGTAAAAGTGTTGATACAGCGTGCAAGGGTATGACACAGTCTGCCTCCTCACCTTCTCACCTCCTACACACACATATAAACACACACAAACAAACACACAGTTAGTGCCTACATACACCTTACAGACCATGCAAACACACACAAAGAAACATCAGTAAATCGAATCGGTTTATCGGTGCAAAACTTTCAGCCTTTCTATGTGGAAAATGATGACCAAGTGTGTGTCTGTGTGTGTCTGTGTGTGTCTGTGTGCTCAGGGATTGTAAGGGACTGTACTTCAGCATCTAGCAGCTCTATGGAGAATGAAGATTCCACACAAAGAGTCAAATACAAAATCTATTTAGTTAAACGCACACTGCACACTGTCCCTGTCCCTCTCTAGAAAAACAGAGGGAAATACGCTGAGCGTACCAAACATTAAGAACACCTGCTCTTCCCATGACATAGACTGACCAGATGAATCCAGGCTCTTATCCCTTGGTGCCTCTTGTTAAACCCACTTTAGTCAGTGTAGAGGAAGTGGAGGAGACAGGTTAAAGAAGGATTTTTAAGCCTTGAGGCGATTGAGACATGGATTGTGTATGTGCCCTTCAGAGGGTGAATGGGCAACACAAAAGATTGAAGTGCCTTTTATTGGGGTGTGGTAGTAGGTGGGTGCCAGGCGCACCGGTTTGTGTCAAGAACTGCAATGCTGCTGGGTTTTCCCCACTCAACAATTTCTTGTGTGTATCAACACGGGCCAGCATTCCTGTGGAACGCTTTCGAAAACTTGTATAGTCCATCCCCGACGAATTGAGGCTGTTCTGAGGGCAAAAGGGGGGCGGTGCAAGTCAATTTTAGGAATGTGTTCCTAATGTTTGGTATGTCATTATACTCTAGTATATATAGAGTCGTACCATGCAAAGTCAGGGAAGGACAGAAATGTTGTGCCTGCCTATATGTGTAGTGTCACTGTCAACACTGACAGCTTCAATCTCACCCAGTGGTGCAGGTGTAGTGGTGGCCATACGCAGGCATACGCAGTATGCCCACCTATTTATATACAGATATAAAGTATACTCACCTTTTACTCACTAATTGTCATTGAGAACAATTGAATGATTGAACAATTGAACCATACATCTTAATTCCGTTCTCCTCTGACATTATTAGGGGGAAGACTAGCTATAGATAGCTACCAACACCATAATAGACAATTGCTGATAATTCATTCATACTCACCTGATGGCAGAGAGAGGGTGATGGTGAAAACCTGTTATGCCAAGCCGTGTCAGTTGGGGCTGGATAGTCTTGAATGACAGTGTACACACACACACAGACAGACACACACCTGTTTGACATGATAGCTAGATAGCTTTTAATATAAGCTCCCTGTCTTGTCTGTCAGTAAAGCCACCAAGCATTGAAGCAAGGCAGCTAGCTAGTTAGCTTGCTAACTAACTAACATTACTTGTTGGTGGCCCTTTATTATAACTAACCTGGCGAAAGCTAGCTAGCTGGAGGGATGGTCGGGTAACGTTTGTCACACAGTTTTTCCTTTGAAAAACCACTAGCACACGTATCCTGTTGCACCCCCTCCTCTCCACGCCCATACCGTGTCGGTTCATTAAATACATTTTGTGCACAACATTAGAAAAACGAATTCATGCAGTAGAAACAGCGAGGAACAGGAAGAGAAGCCCAACTCGGCTGAAAATCTGTCTCTATCCAGCAGGTGGCATTTTTTCATTTTTTTTGTATGGCGGTCGATGAGAGAGTGTCGAATTTGGTCAACAACAAAAATGTGTGGCTTATTTGCTACGTGAGGTTTATTTGATCGAATAGAAGTTGCATCATTCTTAAGTTGTTACGAGTGTACTGATATAAGTAGGACACGTGACCTCCTGGCAACTACGAGGTCCACACTTCATATTGGAATTGTCTAGAGATGGCTATGCATATTCATGCTATGAGGCTAGTAGCATAGCATCTCTCTCCATTGAATACAGGCAGTTGACGTCAACAACCGTCATTGAATATTCAAAAAAGGATTACAATAATGAGATATGTCCACCAATCCAAAGAAAGGGTAGGCGGGAGCTAGACAATTCGCAGTGCTGCTTTGTGGACAATGATTCCCATTGTTAGGAAGGAGAGACATTTATTTTTTCCAGTATATCCATAATCTTTGGTCGAAATGACTATCCATCTTCGTTGTTTAAGTGCGGATATTGACTGAACAAACGGTACACGGATCCGATCGGTTACACGGTCAGATCTGTACATGGATCTGATAGGTATACATACGGGTCAAATCTGGCCTACAAATGATGATGTGTCATACTCTAAATGCAGTAATACTACCCAGAAATATGCTTTGTCATTAAGAAAATACAATTTTTATTCTATTAATTATGTCACAAGTTTAAATATTTTAAATATTTTGAAAATACATGTCTAACTATCAATTCATTCTCTCCCACCGCACCTGTCCCTTGGCATTACATTGGTGACACAGGTATAAATAAATACATTCTAACAATCCTGTTACTTTATTATTATTATTTTTTCACTTTAGATTTGTCTATAATGGCTGCAAGTACAATAGAGAAACCAAATGCACAAAAAAGGCTTGGTTGTTGAAAGTGACATATTGTAATGAACACGAGGGGAGACAGAGAGCTGGTTTCAAGCGCAGGAGGTGTTTATTGCAAAGGACCACAGGAGGAAGCAGGTAGCTGGGTCTAAGGGCAGGCAGAAGGTCATACACAGGGGGTCCAAAAGGGGCAATGGTACAGGCAGGGAAAAGGCTAGTAACGTAATCCGGGAGATCAGGCAATAGCTAGATAACAGGAAATCCGATAAAGGCTAAAGTACAGGCAGGGAATAGGCAAAAGGAGTCTTGTTTGTGAGGCAGGCAAAAACTATCATACACGGGAGGAGTAAATCACAGGAAACCCAGCGTTCTGAAGGACGTGTGTCACAAAACAAACAAATGCCTCACAGTGATGGGGTGCAAAGAACTGACCTGAATTGTGTGTGATAATGACATACAGGTGTGTGAACAGGTGATCAGAATTCAGGTGATCTGGAGAGTGAGCTGCGTTCAGGGGATCTAGGTGTTTGAGAGTGTGAGCTGGAAAGGGAGCTGCGTTCAGGGGATCTACATGTTTGAGGGTGAGAGTTGGAAGCAGACGTTACACAGCTAAACAGAGAGGGAGGGAGTTAGCCATGCACTTTAAAAAGCAGAATTTGCATCTGAACTGTCTCACCACTCTTAAGGTCACGGTGTACAGGAAACTCGTGCCCGTAAATCACATCACAGGAACAAATTCAATATAAATGTTGTAAAATATCATGCTTTTCAATATATAACATTTAAGGGAATGCTTCAAGTGATATCGTTTGTATTTCATGTGAGTTCATGCAACATATCCGTGTTAAAGGAACTACCACACCTTGGGGGAATGTTAATGATCAAGTGAAGCTTAAGTTGTGTTTGTGGAGGAAACAAACTTTGTTGACCAACCCCTTCCCTCCCTCTTTCTGATCTTCTTGACTGCATTTCACTGCCTCAGAGCAAAGAGCAGTACATTGTTTTAATTAGGCTAGATTCGGATAGCGTTACTAATATGACATACCAGCCATTCACACGCTGTAAAAAGGAGTGTGTAGGGCAGAGAATCAAATATATAAGATAGATGCAGACAGTTGGCTATTACAATATTACCTGTTTACTCAAAAAGGCAGCAGCTCTAGGCCTACTCAGCCTGTCTGTCTCCCTTTCTATTTGTCTTGAGTTGAGCTATCGCTCATTAATAAGGATTTGCCACAATAAAGTGGAATTATCCCCAAAAAGCAGTGAAATGAGATACCTTTTTTTTTTAGAATATTCTTTCTTTAAATAGTATCAAGCGAGGCATAATGCTTCATCTGTTGGCACTGAAAGCACAGATAACATTGTGACAACTTGTCCCATACAACATGCCCATAGATCATTTCTTCGTCCGACATGGTGGGATCTTTTTGTGTTGGTAAAATGTATAATGCGAGAAACGCCGGTGGAAATTGATATGATAAACCACGATATCGAAGTAAACCTGAAGTTATACGATGAAAATGGTGTGTGGTCATCCCAATACGTCTCGGGAAATCATGCAATTTATGAGGCTACAGATGAAATCAGATGTGATGAATTTCACAGGGTGGTGAAAGTGCAAGGTGATCTTGATGCTTCTCTCCTAAAATATCGAGGGTCTTATTCTGGTGACATGATGATCGGTGCTCGACTGCCGTTTGACAAATACAAATATTCTCGCTTTTATCCATACGAATCTCATGTAGACGATACTCGCACAGCCTACACACACTGTGTCTGCGATCTGTTGGCTAAAGCGCACGTGCCAATATGAGACTAGGTACATTTGCTTGTGACAGAGCTATTTGTAGGGTTGAAAATGCGGTGGAAACATTTAGATTTTTATTTGTTACATGAAAACTGAAGCTAAAAGTAAATGTTGTGTGCACGACGCCATCTCGCGCTGATTTGTATCTGCAAAAAAAAAAGTTAATTTGGTGGAAACACCACTGGTGGGACAATGCTGATATTTTCTTCATGTGGTTTTCAAAGTATTTGCATGAAAATTGATCGGCAATTATATGGAAACCTAGCTATAGACATAAAAGTGTCCTGTACCAGGAAATGTGTGTGGGATGATAAGGCAGGTGATAAGGCTCTCCTACAAAGCCTTTGCATTGTCCAACAGTGCCTTCATACTTGGTGTGAGTACAGTGTGTTACAGGGGGGAAAAGGCATTTCCCTCTTCAACCCTGCTGTGTCAGTTCCACCTTAACAGGTGAGAAATGGAGGGAAACGTGTTGTGGTATTTCTCCATGGACCAAAACCAGTTGAATCTCTCCCTCTCTTAACATACATGCTATTTGGAGCATGTTAACGAGGTGTTGACCTACCACTCTCATTGGCTTCCAGGCAAACAACTCGAATGCTAAACTATGGCTAAGGAAACGGACACAGTCTTGAGTTGGTGACTTTCCAGATACTTAGACTACACTCTGCTATAGTATCTGTACCATGTACTTATTTTTTTCAATTTGGATGAACAGTCCCTTTAAGTTACTTCCTCGGTGACCCCAGTGACCCCAGTGACGATGACGCATAAGGAAACTCAAACAATACGTTTTTATTGCATTGATTTTTACAATCTGAGATTCAATCAATGTTGGCCAGGAGGAAAGTTCTCCATATGACCCGTGTTAGAGCAAAACATGACAAAAGCAAGGACATCACCGTAAGAGCTTAATAATTATCCAAGCGCTAAGTTATGGTTAATGAAATTATAATGAGTGCTATTTGTCAGGAGTAACGTTAACTTTGCCAAGTCACGGTTCATTTCATGGCAACCTCCTCTTTGCCTCTCATAGGTAAAGGAGTGTCTTCTTTGGTAACAGGTGGTTTCAGTGAATATGAATTGTCATTATCCAGCCCGGTATCAGTTTATATGCATCACATTGTGACCCTTTTACAAAAAGATTTTGGTTGCGATCATTATCTCAGGAAATGCAAACAGTAAAACACTAATAGGAAACTATACCACAGTAGCATACACACTTACTGCTAACTAATTCTATGCAGATAATTGAGAACAGGGATTTTGAAAAAAAAAAGACCAAAATTAGTTTTTGGTCAAAAATTCCTTGTCATAATATTAACAGTCGATTATTACAATTTTGAGAAAACAGTTGGGAGAATGTAACGTAATACACCAGGAGTCAGGAAGCAGGTGCAGAATGTGAGTTTAATAAGGAAACGCCACAGATGAACAAACATGAGCCCCTTACAGAATGTGCGACAAAGCAATTATTACCCAATGACTGGTCTCACCAGAGGGCTGAGTAATCACAGGGAAAATGTTGACCAGGTGTGCGCAATGGTGGGGAGAGTGTGTTGGTTTTTATGGTCGCAATTACAGGTTCAGTCCACTGTTGGTATATCCTGGAGGTGATTTGAGGTTAAACCCTGAATAGAATGAGAACAGAGGTCAGTCAATGATGATGCATTTTGTTAGAGGTCAAACACACCATCAGAACTCCTACAGCACCCTTCAATATTTACCACATTTCTTTCCGTGTTACAGACCTTTCAAATGAACTGTAATTATGCTATAATATCAGTCTGTTTTGGTAGAAAACAAATCTGTTAACATTATTTACATGTTTAATGATGTTTTGGTAAGAATTAAGTTGATATTATGCTATTATTGTGGCTTTTTTCAGTACTTTCTTTTTGTGGTCAAAATGACCACCGTTGGTAGTCCATGTATGTAAAATATGTTGGTAGTATTGTTCTAAAATATGATACTTTTTAAATAATACACATTCTAATTGTAAGGTACTGGATAGGCGCGTCTCCTATATTCCTTAAAGGTAAATCTATACTGTACAAAAATATAAACGCAACATGTAAAGTGCTGGTCCCATGTTCCATAAGTTGAAATAAAATAATTGTGCATTTCCATCAGCACAAAAATCGTATTCCTCTCTTTTAGTGCACTAACATCCCTATTAGTGAGCACAAGATAATCCATCCACCTGACAGGTGTGACAGATCAAGAAGCTGATGATTAAACAGCATGTACATTACACAGGTGCACCTTGTGCTGGGGTTTTGAGGGAGCGTGCAGTTGGCATGCTGACTGCAGGAATATCCACCAGAGCTGTTGCCAGAGCATTTAATGTTAACTTCTCTACCAATGGTGTTTTAAAGAAATTGTCAGTACGTCCAACCGGCTTCACAACCGCAGACCACGTGTAACCACGCCAGACCAGGACCTCCACATCCGGCTTCTTCACCTGTGGGATCGTCTGAGACCAGCCAACCGGACAGCTGATGACACTACAGAGTATTTTTGTCTGTAATAAGCCCTTTTGTGGGGGGGGATAATGCTGATTGGCTGTGGGTGGACCTATGCCCTCCCAGGCCCACCCATGGCTGCGCCCCTGCCCAGTCATGGGAAATCCATAGCTTAGGGCCTAACGCATTTATTTTGATCAGTAACAATTCTGAGAATGCCTTAAGTGATATTTGTTTGTATTTCATGTGAGTTCCTGCAACATGTCCATGTAGAAGGACCTCTAGCACCACACCTTTAAGGAAGCTTTAGGGATTGTTCTTGATGAAGGTACATTTACTCTAATCTGCCATATCTCAGACAAACCAGCCAATCTTTATGACCCTATTAAGTTAACAATGGACTTTAATGCATTATCATTTGTCATTTTCATGCTTTGTGTGTTTTTCTTTCACACGGTGAAGTTGCATTTATGGAAGAAACACAACTTACTGTACCAATCCCTCCCCTCCTCTCTACCTCTGATGTTCTTGGCTGCATTTCAGTGTGTCAGAGCAAAGAGCAGTTTTTTAAATTTGACATTGGATTCTGACATGATAAATCAACTATTCATACACCGTAAATAGAGAAGCATTTAGGGCAGGAAATCAAATATATGAGATTGATACAGATAGTACGAGATACAATTTGGTAAAATACTGTATATTTCCAACTAACAACGTGTTCTTCACTAACTGTTGGGATAGCTACTGTAGTGTCATAAGTAGCACCAGCAGCAATGGTAGCTACTATTATGGAATGCGAGCAGTGGCTTATCTCTCTAATAGACAATAAAGTGCTCTATACCAGGTAGTGTGTTTGGGATGACTCTCCTACAAAGGCTTCGTCTACTGGGCACAGACGTCAATTCAACGTCTATTCCACGTTGGTTCAAAGTAATGTCAATTAAACTACCAGCGTGTGTCCAGTGTTTGCTTTGTCCAGCTGATATGGGTCACGGTCATTGAGTCAGGAACTGCGAACAATAGCAGCTGATATCCTAATTTAAATAGAAAACCATATCGGAGACATATTACAATTTTGAGCAAACAGGTGGGAGAACTAAGCACTGCCAGACATCAATGTGGTCCAGACAATCCATGTTGCTTTTTGTGGTCACATTCCAGCCCATGTGGTTTGGTTTACAGTGCGTTTGGAAAGTTTAGACTTTTTCCACATTTGTTACAGTGTTATTCTAAAATTGATTAAATACATTTCTTGCATCAATCTACACACAATCCCCATAATGACAAAGTGAAAACATGTATTTAGATTTGTTGCACATTTATCAGAAATAAATATAATAAAACCTACATAAGTTTGCTATGAGACTCGAAATTGACCTCAGGTGCATCCTGTTTCCATTAATCATCCTTGAGATGTTTCTACAACTTGATTGAAGTCCACCTGTGGTAAATTCAATTAATTGGACATCATTTGGAAGGGCACACACCTGTCTATATAAGGTCCCACTGTTGACAGTGCATGTCAGATCAAAAACCAAGTTATGAGATCTAAGGAATTGTCAGTAGAGCTCCAAGAAGGGATTGTGTTGAGGCACAGATCTGGGGAAGGGTACCAAAAAATTGAAGGTCCCCAAGAACACAGTGGCCTCCATTATTCTTAAATGGAAGAAGTTTGGAACCACCAATACTCTTCCTAGAGCTGGCTGCCCGGCCAAACTGAGCAATCGGGGGAGAAGGGCCTTGGTCAGAGAGGTGATCAAGGTCACTCTGGCAGAGCTTCAGAGTTCCTCTGTGGAGATGGCAGAACCTTCCAGAAGAACAACCATCTCTGCAGCACTCCACTAATCAGGCCTTTATGGTAGCGTGGCCAGACGAAAGCCACTCCTCAGTAAAAGGTACATGACAGCCCGCTTGGAGTTTTCCAAAAGGCATCTAAAAGACTCTCAGACCATGAGTAACAAGATTCTCTAGTCTGATTAAATCAAGATTGAACTCTTTGGCCTGAACGACACACATCATAACAGGAAGAAACCTGGCACCATTTATTTGGTGAAGCATGGTGGTGGTGGCAGCATCATGCTGTGGAAATGTTTTTCAGCAGCAGGGACTGGGAGACTAGTCAGAATTGAGGGAAAGATGAACAGATCAAAGTACAGAGAGATCCTTGATGGAAACCTGCTCCAGAGCGCTCAGGACCTCAGACTTGAATGAAGGTTCACCTTCTAACAGGACAATAACCCTAAGCACAGAGCCAAGACAATGCAGGAGTGGCTTCAAGACAAGTCTCTGAATGTCCTTGAGTGGCCCAGCCAGAGCTCAGACTTAAACCCGATCGAACTTCTCTTGCGAGAAACTATCCAAATACAGGTGTGCCAAGCTTGTGGTTTCATACCCAAGAACAGTCGAGGCTTTAATCACTAGGTGCTTAAACAAAGTACTGAGGAAAGAGTCTGAATAGTTATGTAAATGTATTATTTCCATTTAAAATGTTTTTTTAATTAGCAAACATTTCTAAAAACCTGCTTTTGCTTTGTCATTATGGGTATTGTGTGTAGATTGATACTTTATCAATTTTAGAATAAGGCTGTAATGTAACAAAATGTCAAAAATGTCAAGGAGTCTGAATACTTTCCGAATGCACTGTATCTGATCGACTCTCTCAAATCCAGGTTCAGTCACTGTTGGTTTTTCCATGGAGGTGATTTCAGGTTAAACTCTGAGTAGAAGGTTGGTGATGAAGTTTGCTGACTTTTTATTAGATGTCGAACACATCAGGCAGGTTGTCGGGCAGCACAGTAGCAAGCCGCTCCCCTGCCTGGCACAATAATAGACCTGGCTGTGTGCTCGACGAACTGCAGGTCCTCTGGAAACAGGCATTACGTTCATCCGAGCCCAATACCCATTTCAGACAGAAGATATAAGGCCATGTTAATATGACCCGCTTTCAAACAGCCGTTTATTTACCATTTTCTTGCCCTTTCATACATATCAGTGGGTAACTGGTAAATTGCGAGCGGTGGCGGGTGTTGTTAATGTCACGCCTTGGTCTTAGTATTTTGTGTTTTCTTTCTTTATTTGGTCAGGCCAGGGTGTGACATGGGTTATTGTGGTGTGTTTTTTGTCTTGGGGTTTTGTGGGTTGTCTAATTAGTCTATGGCTGCCTGAGGCGGTTCTCAATCAGAGTCAGGTGATTTATCGTTGTCTCTGATTGGGAACCATATTTAGGCAGCCATATTCTGTGAGTGGTTTCGTGGGTGATTGTTCCTGTCTCTGTGTTTGTAGTCACAAGATAGGCTGTATAGTTTTTCGCGTTTCGTTTGTTGTTTTGTATATATTTGTTATTTCATGTATCGTATAATTTCATTAAAGAACATGAGTAGCTACCACGTCGCATTTTGGTCCGCTCCTCTTTCACCAGACGAACGCCGTTACAGAATCACCCACCACACCCGGACCAAGCAGCGTGGTAACAGGCAACAGCGACAGCAAGAGCAGCGAAAAGAGGAACGGACATGGGAGGATGAATTGTTCGGAGAAGGACCCTGGGATCAGCCTGGAGAATATCGCCGCCCCAAAGAAGAACTGGAGGCGGCGAGAGCTGTACCTACCTAGCCTTGCACGTCCTGTGCCAGCCCTGCTCTCAGGCTCTCCAGTACACCTTCACGGTCCAGTCCATCATGTGCCACCTTCACACACCAGTCCTCCGGTGGCAGCTCCCCGCACCAGGCTTCCTGTGCGTGTCCTCGGTCCAGTACCACCAGTTCCAGCACCACGCACCAGGCCTTCAGTGCGCCTCGCCTGTTCAGCGCAGCCTGAGCCTTTCTCTCTCCAGTGCTGTCGGAGTCTCCCTCCTCTCCTGCGCTGCCGGAGCCTCCCGCCTGTTCAGCGCAGCCAGCGCTTTCCTCCTCTCCTGCACTGCCGGAGTCTCCCGCCTGTTTAGCGCAGCCAGAGCTTTCCTCCTCTCCAGTGCTGCCGGAGTCTCCCGCCTGTTCAGCTCAGCCAGCGCTTTCCTCCTCTTCTGCGCTGCCGGAGTCTCCCGCCTGTTTAGCGCAGCCAGAGTTTTCCTCCTCTCCTGCGCTGCTGGAGTCTCCTGCCTGTTTAGCGCAGCCAGAGCTGCCAGCCTGCATGGAGCAGCCAGAGCTGCCAGCCTGCATGGAGCAGCCAGAGCTGCCAGTCTGCATGGAGCAGCCAGAGCTGCCAGTCTGCATGGAGTAGCCAGAGCTGCCAGTCTGCATGGAGCTGCCAGTCTGCATGGAGCAGCCAGAGCTGCCAGTCTGCATGGAGCAGCCAGAGCTGCCAGTCTACATGGAGCAGTCAGAGCTGCCAGTCTGCATGGAGCAGCCAGAGCAGCTAGATCCGCCAGTCAGCCATGATCTTCCAGATCTGCCAGTCAACCAGATTCTTCCAGATCTGCCAGTCAACCAGACTCTTCCAGAGCTGCCAGTCAACCAGACTCTTCCAGGTCTGCCAGTCAACCAGACTCTTCCAGATCTGCCAGTCAACCAGACTCTTCCAGATCTGCCAGTCAACCAGACTCTTCCAGATCTGCCAGTCAACCAGACTCTTCCAGATCTGCCAGCCAACCAGACTCTTCCAGATCTGCCAGTCAACCAGACTCTTCCAGATCCGCCAGCCAGCCAGGATCTGCCAGAGCAAACTACCTGCCTGAGCTTCCTCTCAGTGCTGAGCTTTCTCTCAGTGCTGGGCTTTCCCTCAGTGCCCGGCTTTCCCTCAGTGCTGGGCTTCCCCTCAGTGCTGGGCTTCCCCTCAGTGCTGAGCTGCCCCTCAGTCCCGAGCTTCCCCTCAGTCCCGAGGTTCCCCTCAGTCCCGAGCTACCCCTCAGTCCCGAGCTTCCCCTCAGTCCCGAGCTACCCCTCAGTCCCGAGCTGCCTCAGTTCCGAGCTGTCCCTCAGTCCCGAGCTACCCCTCAGTCCCGAGCTGCCCCTCAGTCACGAGCTGCCCCTCAGTCCAGTGGGGTTCTGGGTGAGGACTATTCGGCCATGGTCGGCGGCGAGGGTGAATTATCCCAGGATGCGAGGGGGAGGAACTATGACATTTATGGAGTGGGGTCCACGTCCCGAGCCGGAGCCGCCACCATGGACAGACGCCCACCCGGACCCTCCCTATGGTTTTAAGGTGCGTCCGGGAGTCTGCACCTTAGGGGGGGGGGGTTCTGTCACGCCTTGGTCTTAGTATTTTGTGTTTTCTTTATTTATTTGGTCAGGCCAGGGTGTGACATGGGTTATTGTGGTGTGTTTTTTGTCTTGGGGTTTTGTGGGGTGTCTAATTAGTCTATGGCTGCCTGAGGCGATTCTCAATCAGAGTCAGGTGATTTATCGTTGTCTCTGATTGGGAACCATATTTAGGCAGCCATATTCTGTGAGTGGTTTCGTGGGTGATTGTTCCTGTCTCTGTGTTTGTAGTCACAAGATAGGCTGTATAGTTTTTCGCGTTTCGTTTGTTGTTTTGTATATATTTGTTATTTCATGTATGGTATAATTTCATTAAAGAACATGAGTAGCTACCACGTCGCATTTTGGTCCGCTCCTCTTTCACCAGACGAACGCCGTTACAGTTAAACTATGGGGGCCTGTTTGCATTTCAAACTAGGGAAGTGTTAAACAGTGGACGTGCTACTGAATTTACGTGCAAAAATGCAGAGAACCGTTCACACAGCCCGGATACCTGTATTTTGATTACAGGGTCTGTGAAAATGCAGGAATCATGACTAGGTCTTTAGGTGGGTTTTAATTTGCCCTGCTTTCTTCCCCCTACCCCTTTTAGATACAACAAAAAGAAGCAAGCGTGGTCACGAAATGGACATTAAAAGTTCTCTCATGCGAACCTCCACTGCCACCAGAACGCTAAAGCCATGTACACTGTTACCTCCTCCACTTCAGTCCACACAATGTTTCTTGACTGCGAGAGAGGCCCAGGTCTGACTTGAACTGTGGTGCAGTACAGATGCCCTGTGGTAGGGAACACGTTCAGTGCTCTAAATTCATGTACATAGCATCGTTCTCTATAGTCACGATAAAAAGGTCCCATAGTCAATAGTTGTTACAGTACGTGGGACTAGTTGCAAGACTAATGCATTCCTAAGCAGAGATGCTGCCTATCTAGTCGAATCACATTCATCTTCTTTAAGTGTCCTCAACCTCAGCTACCCCCCTGGGCCATGTCATGTTATGTTCACAACACATCACTCATTTGCTTCCTGTTTTTGCATATCGGGCACATTTCAGTATCTGCTCTCTCTGTATCCAAACCCTAATGGAGCGAACTGGCATCAGTCCATTTACTACGTGATTATCGTGACGTAAGACGTGCCCAGTTGCCGTGACAATGGGACCATATCACTTTTAGGGACCTGGTAGTATAAAAAGACATAGAGAAGTCCGGGCTCTGCCACACAGACAGGGGGAAACCGCTGAAGACCGACTGGGAGAGAGATGGGGAAGTTTGTACTGGTTACCTGTCTGGCCTTTCTGCCATTGGTTCTCATTGAGGTAGGTGATGCTGTGTACTGTACTGTGTCTTTGTTCCCCTTTAAAGGCACTGGTTGGCACACAGATTCAAGCAAGGTTATTCTATTACATAGCACAATCTGGAATTTGTCTCTTTAAATTGGTGTTTGCTGTAGCTAAACATAATAGTTTTAAATTTAAACATTGACTCTGATTATTTAAAAGATAGCAAACAAAAGTGAGCTGTCCACAAGCAGTTTCTTTGCTTTGTCAAATTAGTTCTGTTTTCATTTTCAAATCACAGTGAAGGGAACAGTATTATATTACACACCCAAATGTAATAGATAATAATAATAATAATATATACCATTTAGTAGATGTCTTTATCCAAAGCGACTTACAGTGATGCGTGCATACATTTTACATATGGTTGGTCCCAGGATTCAAACCCACAATCCTGGTCTGGCAAGCTCCTTGCTGTACCTACTGAGGTCCCGTAAACCGATGATTTTAGTAACCTAAAATTAATTATTATAGGTAATGTAGACAAATGACATGATAGGATAGCATTAATATATACTTGGTCTTACTAACTATACATAGTCAATGCCATCAGTGACAGTGATAAGAAATACACCAGGTTTTATGGGGCATTTTCATACTATACATAATTATATTATTTGCGTTATCTCACTTCCTTCTGTAAAGTCTTATAGGATTGTAACAGCTATCAATTGAAACCAACTGCAGTCCGTATGTAAATATGTTGTTACGATCTAATGTTATGATCTAATTGTCTAATGTTGTTATGGTCTAATGGTCTAATGTTGTTATGGTCTAATGGTCTAATGTTGTTATGATCTAATGGTCTAATGTTGTTATGGTCTAATGTTGTTATGGTCTAATGTTGTTATGGTCTAATGGTCTAATGTTGTTATGATCTAATGTTGTTATGATCTAATGGTCTAATGCTGTTATGGTCTAATGGTCTAATGTTGTTATCGTAGAATGTATGCACACATGACTGTAAGTCGCTTTGGATAAAAGCGTCTGCTAAATGGCATATATTATTATTATTATATTAAATAGACATGACAATATTAAAATCATGCATATCAGTTGATATGATATCGTAACAATACAATATGTAGGCTGCTTAATGATCTGGGTTGCAGTAAACGTGTTCAACCCAGAGCTAGAGAGCACAGAAAAAGAACATAGATCCTCTGGGCACTAGTGCTTGTTTTGTCATTTGTCTAATGAACAGTGTTTGATCACTACAGCGTTAATCTGAGTGTTCAAAACATTATGAACACCTGCACTTTCAATGACAGACTGACCAAGTGAATCCAGGCGAACTCTATGATTCCTTATTGATGTCACTTGTTAAATCCACTCCAATCAGCGTAAATGAAGGAGAGGAGACAGGTTAAAGGATTTTTTATATTGTGTGTGTGCCATTCAGAGGGTGAAAGGGCAAGACAGAAGATTTAAGTGCCTTTGAACGGGGTATGGTAGTAGGTGTCAGGCGCACCGGTTTGTGTCTAGAACTGCAATGCTGCTACAGTTTCCTGTATGTATCAAGGATGGTCCACCACCTAAAGGACATGCAGCCAACTTGACGCAACCGTGGCAAGCATCGGAATCAAGGTGGTCCAGGATCCCGTGGAATGCTTCTGACTCCTTGTAGAGGTGCTTTGAGTGTTCAAATTGGATGAAGTGCTATTTATAACCAACCAAGGCAACAATTCCCTGTCACCAATCTCTCCTCTCTCTTCGGGGCGGCAGGTAGCCTAGCAGTTATAAGAGCGTTGGGCCAGTGAAAGGTCACTGGTTTGAATCCATGAGTTGACTGTGTGAAAGATCTGTTGATGTGCCCTGGACTCTAATTGTCCCTGTAGGTCGCTCGGGATAGGAGCGTCTGCTAAATGACAAAAATGTAAATGTGTCTGTGATTGTGTATGAGAAAGCTCGGGTGAGAGGAGATGAAGAGATAGGGCTAATCTGTAAAAACAAAACAGACTGCTAGATTAGACCAGATGAAAGGCAGAGGAGAGAGTGAACACTTATGTAACACTGAGAGTACAGACTGCAACTGTCAACCAATGCGAACCGGAGCCAAATGCAAAGTAAGTGTGGCTGGTGCAGTCAGGTAGGGTCATGGGTGGATGACCTTTGGTGGCATAGCAGTGAGTCATTGTCGACCACTCGGAGACAGAGTGTGGGAGGACTTTATCTCAGCCATCAGACAATTGGAGCCAATCATCGGCTAAAGGCCGCTATAAACACAACGACGGTGCGTCGTTTTCACATGTATTTCTTTATACTTTGCGTGGCTCAAATTTTGGAACGAACCACATTCGACGCTCTGTAGCGTGAAGTGTGAAGTGTGTAGCGGCCTTAACACAGTCCAGTCTGTCCAGTCCCCAACCACCTCTCACACATCACCACAATGGATGCTTACTGTGGGAATGTGCTTTTTATCAATGCATCTTTGCTTGAAATGAATTGGCATAATAATTAATGACGTAGATATGAAATGACAAATTATAATTTAATATTGGTAATGAAGTAATTTTTTTATTTTGTTATTTATTTCCCCTTTATTTAACCAGGTAGGCCAGTTGAGAACAAATTCTCATTAACAAATGCGACCTGGCCAAGATAAAGCAAAGCAGTGCGACAAAAACAACAACACACAATGGGGTAAACAAATGTACAGTCAGTTATGCCTGTAATCATATGACGACTGACATTACATTTAGATACATTACCATTTGTGCATCATGACATAGTTCATATAAGGGCGCTATAGTAGGGCACCTCAATTAGCTTATTGGTCGTTGCTTGTTTCATAAATTACAATGACATGATGTACATTGCCTTCAAAATGTATTCATACCACTGGAATTATTCCACATTTGGTTGAGTTACAGTCTGAATTCAAAATTGATTTAATAGATTTGTTTCTCACCCATCTATACACAATACCCGATAATGACAAAGTGAAAATATGTTTAAAATTAAATATAGAAATATCTCATTTACATAAGTAGTCAACACCACTGAGTCAATACATGTTAGAATCACCTTTGGCAGCGATTACAACTGTGATTCTTTCTGGGTAAGTCTCTAGGAGCTTTGCACACCTTGGATTGTACAATATTTGCAAATTATTCTTTATAAAATTCTTCAAGCTCTGTCAAATTGGTTGTTGATCATTACTAGACAGCCATTTTCAAGTCTTGCCATAGATATTCAAGCCAATTTAAGTCAAAACTGTAACCTGCCCACTCAGGAACATTCAATGTCATCATGGTAAGCTACTCCAGTATAGATTTGGCCTTGTGTTTTAGGTTATTGACCTGCTGAAAGGTGAATTTGTCTATCAGTGTTTGTTGAAAAGCAGACTAAACCAGGTTTTCCTTTAGGATTTTGCCTGTGCTTAGCTCTACTCCGTTTCTTTTTATCCTAAAAACTTCCCTAGTCCTTGCAGACGACAAGCATACCCATAACAGGACGCAGCCACCACCACGCTTGAAAATATGAAGAGTGGTACTCAGTGAGGTGTTGTGTTGGATTAGCCCCAAACAGAACGCTTTGTATTCAGGGCATGAAGTTCATAGCAGTTTAACTTCAGTTCCTCATTGTAAACAGGATGCATATTTTGGAATATTTTTAGTCTGTACAGGCTTCCTTCTTTTCACTCATTTAAGTTAGTATTGTGGAGTAACTACAATGTTGTTGTCCATCCTCAGTTTTCTCCTGTCACAGCCTATCAAACTCTGTAACTGTTTTAAAGTCACCATTGGCCTCATGGTGAAATCCCTGAGCGGTTTCATTCCCTTTCGGCAACTGAGTTAGGAAGGACGCCTGTATCTTTGTAGTGACTGGGTGTATTGATACACCATCCAAAGTGTAACTCATAACTTCACAATGATCAAAGGGATATTCAGTGTCTGCTTTTTTATTTTTACCCATCTACCAATAGGTGCCCTTCCTTGCGAGGCATTGGAAAATCTGGTCTTTGTGGTTAAATCTGTGTTTGAATTTCACTGCTCAACTGAGGGACCTTACATATAATTATGTGTGGGGTACAGAGATTAGGTAGTCATTAAAAAATCATGTTAAACACGATTATTGCACACAGAGTGAGTCCATGTACTTATTATGTAACTTGTTTACATTTAGCAAATGTTTACTCCTGAACATATTTAGACTCGCCACAACAAAGGGGTTGAATACTTTTGACATTTCAGCTTTTCATTTTTTATGAATTTGTTTAAAATAAATTGGTATCGTGTGCAGGCTCGTGACACAAAATCACAATTGAATAACTTTTAAATTCAGAATGTAACACAACAAAATGTGGAAAAAGTCAAGGGGGTGTGAATACTTTCTGATGGCACTTTAGCTATATCTGATTGATCTTTTTCCTCTGATCTTTGACAGGCTACCAACATAACTACCAGCACAGCTGTTATCCCCACAAACATTACGACAGTACCAGCAACTATCTCCTCAAACCCAGTCAGCAACCAACCCTTAACAAACACCACGTTTCCAAACAATTCCTCCATGATGACAACCTCCAATAACAACATCAGCAGTAATGTCACCATTGAACCTTCGACCACACCTGTCTCCAACCATAAAACTACGGCGGCTAGAACCCTGGGCCCACAGTCCACACACTCTACTCAAGTCACTTACATCGCCACCACCGCAACCACCCAAACCCCCACAACCCTGGAGTCCCTGCAGACCACTGAGTACACCACAGCAAACCAAACCAACATAACTGCTACCAGCCATATGTCACCAACACACGATGGAGGTACATCAGCCCTGCTGGGCTCTTGCAGTCTCCTCCTGGGGCCCCTGATCTCCATAATGATCCAAATGGTATATGACTAAGAACACAGCCCTGCGGAAACACTTTACTGGCCCATGTTTCCCGTTTCCTTCTACAGATCTTGACCTATGAAAATGCACTCTAAAAGAGTACATTGCTTCACATGAATTCACTAAGAACTGTGTGCAGTGTCACAGGTGCAGGCTTCGTAATAATGAAGAATAATCATGGAAAATGAATAATAACAATGAATAATAATTACGGAGTTGCTATTTAAAAAGTGGAAATTGTAGTAGGTGAGCTGTGTATACTATTTGTTAGGCATGGGCATGTACCTTGCTAATGTCACACACCTTGCATTTATTGTATGAAGGAGCAATGAAGTGCTTTGGGACTGAGAAAGACAGATTGAAATGACGAGCACTGAGCCCCCCCCCCCCGATTCACCACTGCCAATGACTGGTGCCCCCCCACCATGAATATTTTTATCACCCATACGCAATATTCACAAAAACATAATCAGGATCACAAGCTACAAAAATTCTTACAATTGACATACGCATAGGACATGTGAAACGTTTGATTGTATTGTAGTTGTGAATAAAAAACATACTTAAGTAGTACCATTGTACTGTATTGTATTACCATTGTACTGTATTGTATTACCATTGTACTGTATTGTATTACCATTGTAAAAAAATATATATATATATATTTTAATTTTGTCCTATATATGGGGTAAAAACGATTGCATTTAAAGGGTACAGCAACATTTGAAATATGGTTATATGACAAAAAGTGATTTATCCATTGATCTTGGGAGACAATGACCAAAACAATATTGCTTGGTTTTCTTCATTTACTTACCCCACAGCCAGCATTAGCATCGCTGTTAGTGAAATACTGGTAGTGGTAGGGCCTATGGCAGGATGCCTCAAAAAGCATGCCTAAATCCTCAAAGTCACTTCAAACCAAATGTCATATCAACACGAATAACGTAACACGTTGCACATATAGAATATTGGATGATATTATAGAAATAACATCTATAACATTTCCCTTAGAATAACCCAAAATCTGAAAATACACACAAACACAGCACTATGTGTACATTTAGAGGGAAGCTGTTTTTTGTATTACAGTTCTACCTAGTATTCATACCACTGACAGACTATTTGAGCTGTTTTGACTGCAACTAAGCATATATGTAAGGTCATTTGGATTTGGTACCAATTATACCATAGGCCAGTATAAGGTGCTCCATCTATAAGGTGCTCCATCTATGCAGGTGATCTGTCTGGTTAAAATGACTGATGTAGGTCCCCCTCCACCCTCTGATAATAGGTATAACTTAATATCATGATTCTAGAAAAACCTAGATTCAAATAAAATCTTGTTTTTAGATTTTCCCTAGAATAACTACGGGTTGGTTGTTTACTGACACGTGCACAACCATGTCGAAAAACAGACGGGGTTGGCTTTGTGAGGACAGACGCTGGGAGACAGGAAGCAAGTACAGGGAGTGACTATTGAATAAATAACCAACGTGAAACAAAACAAGGACAGCGTCTGGACAGGGGGGACAAAATGACATTAATGCAGACACGGGGAAGAAACTGAGGAAGTGACAGATATACTGGAGGCAATTAATAAGGTAATAGAGTCTAGGTGAGTCCCATGAAGCCCTGATGCGCGTAATGGTGGTGATAGGTGTGCGTAATGATGGCCCTCGAGCGCCAGAGTGGGGGAGCGGGAGCAGGTGTGACAGCCTTAGACTGTTGACAACATGTAAACATTTTCTGTCTCCAAAGGTTTATTGAAAACATAAAAATATTTGCACAATGAGAACTTGTGTCTCAAATATATCGGTACAGTTGTTGGTTAGCTAGCTAGCTAATTTTTGACATAACATCAGCCAAAACACCTCATAACAACACATGGTATCAATAACAAGATACAAAGAGCTGAAACTAGCCACCGCCGATTCCCACAAGGCAGCCTCTTGTCATTGTTGCTAGCTATCTGACCGTTTAGAATCATAACAGCACACACCTTCCGGTCACATCGACTTGAACTCATCATTTTTGTGAAGTTTTCAGCCAACCCATCTATATAGCTCTCTGTGTAGATTTACATCATATCTGAGTTCTGTTTTGCATTTCTATCAAGTATTTATACCATTGGCAGACTTTGTACACGTGTTTAGCAGATGTTATTTCAGGTGTAGCGAAATGCTTGTGCTTCTAGTTCTGACAGTGCAGTAATATCTAACAAGTAATATCTAACAATTTCACAACATATGCCCAATACACACAAATCTAAGTAAAGGAATGATGAATTATAAATATATGGATGAGCAATGTCAGAGCGGCATAGACTACGTTACAGTAGAATAGTATAGAATACAGTATATGTCAGGATTTGGCCAGGGTTGTTCCGGTTTTTGGTCACTAGATGCCCCCATTGTGCCTTTTGACCTTTTGTTTTCCCTTGATCCCCATTATTATTTTCACCTGTGCCTCGTTTCCCCTGATTGTATTTAAACCCTTTGTCTTCCTCAGTTCTGTGCTCTGTGTTTGTATGTTAGCACCCAGCCCTAGTACTCTGAGAACTCTTGTTGATCCCGGTGGACTCTCTTGTGGAATTCTGTTTTTTGTTCTTGTTTGTTTGTTTTTTTGAGTATCTTTTGAGGCTTTTTGTGCTATACCTTCCACCTTGTGCATTTACCTTTTTGTCTTGGAGGATTACCTTTGTTCTTGTGGAATTCCTTTTGAGGTTGTGGAGTTACATGTTTTCCTGAAGAACTTCACTTTTTACTTCATTAAATACACCGTCTCAAGTACTGCTGTGTCTGCCTCATCTTCTGGGTTCTGCCGACTATTCGTGGCTCAGTTGGTTAAGTGACTGTTTCTCACTCCGGAGACCCGGGTTTGTAACCGGGTCCTGACAGTATATACATGGGTAATGCAAGATATGTAAACATTACTAAAGTTACATTATTATAGTGACTAGTGTTCCATTTATTAAAGTGGCCAATGATTTCAAGTCTGTGTATACAGGCAGCAGCCTCTGTGCTAGTGATGGCTATTTAAAGTCTGATGGCCTTGAGATAGAAGCTGTTTTTCAGTCTCTTGTTCCCAACTTTGGTGCACCTGTACTGACCTCGCCTTCTGGATGATAGCGGGGTGAACAGGCAGTGGCTCAGGTGGTTGTTGTCCTGGTGTCAAAATGACCCCAAATGACTTGTATTTTTAATAAGTCCATATTGATAAAGAAACACTGTACCATAACTTATATCTAATAAGAAGAAGTTGATTGACAAAGTCATGAAAAAAATCTAAGAATTGAATAAACCACCTTTGGACTATGACCAAAACTGTGCCTCTGGAGTCAGAATGACCCCAGTCAGCAGTCGTAACTGATGATTAACGAGCAATACAAACACAACACAAACTCAAACAAAATGCTTATTAGGAGGACAGGCCCAATTCAAGAGAACATGAAATGACATAGTTACACTATGAATTGTGGAATAAAACGACAATTTAAGAAAATATATAATATGTTTATTATTTTCCAATACAAAATAAATGAAAAAGACAGCAATACAAACCTTGACATTCATTGTACTGTTGAATGGGATGGCCAATTTAGAGGACAAAACAAAACTTAACTCACACATACACAAAATAAAACAAAATCCTATTAGGTGGTACATGTATAAGAAGACAGCATATAGTCATTACAAGCAGTGTAGTTAAGCCAAAAACAAATATTGAGTGGAGTACAGCACAGAGTAACAGCAGATCGTCAACCCAGTTATGAAGCGGGACTAGACCATTTATCCAGTATCGGCTGCCATATTTTGTAGAACACTGGACTTCTATTGGAGGTATTGTATCGAATCTTTTCCATATGTATTACAGTCCCTAAATCCTGTAACCACATTTCAAAGGTGGGTACAGTATCCAGTTTCCAAAATTGCAATATGAGCCTTTTGGCTAATATCAAATCAAATCAAATCAAATTTATTTATATAGCCCTTCGTACATCAGTTGATATCTCAAAGTGCTGTACAGAAACCCAGCCTAAAACCCCAAACAGAAAACAATGCAGGTGTAAAAGCACGGTGGCTAGGAAAAACTCCCTAGAAAGGCCAAAACCTAGGAAGAAACCTAGAGAGGAACCAGGCTATGTGGGGTGGCCAGTCCTCTTCTGGCTGTGCCGGGTAGAGATTATAACAGAACATGACCAAGATGTTCAAATGTTCATAAATGACCAGCATGGTCGAATAATAATAAGGCAGAACAGTTGAAACTGGAGCAGCAGCACAGTCAGGTGGACTGGGGACAGCAAGGAGCCATCATGTCAGGTAGTCCTGGGGCATGGTCCTAGGGCTCAGGTCAGTTGAAACTGGAGCAGCAGTATGGCCAGGTGGACTGGGGACAGCAAGGAGTCATCATGTCAGGTAGTCCTGGGGCATGGTCCTAGGGCCCAGGCCAGTTGAAACTGGAGCAGCAGCATGGCCAGGTGGACTGGGGACAGCAAGGAGTCATCATGTCAGGTAGTCCTGGGGCATGGTCCTAGGGCTCAGGTCCTCCGAGAGAGAGAAAGAGAGAAGGAGAGAATTAGAGAACGCACACTTAGATTCACACAGGACACCGAATAGGACAGGAGAAGTACTCCAGATATAACAAACTGACCCTAGCCCCCCGACACATAAACTACTGCAGCATAAATACTGGAGGCTGAGACAGGAGGGGTCAGGAGACACTGTGGCCCCATCCGTGGACACCATATAATAGAGTACAAAGAGAGACAGCCTTCTCTTCCTGGTTATTCCCATCAACTGTACCAAACGGAGAGATCAATGGGTCTGGGGCTAGAACTCTATCGAAGGCTTTAGATAAGTAATCAAAAATGAGAGCCCAGTTAGCATGTAACTTAGGACATGTCCAAAACAAGTGGGTCAACGTCCCCTCACCCTGCTTGCACCTCTCACACAGTGGTGAGGTGTCCGGGAATATTTTATGCAGTTTCACTTTTGAGTAATGTGACCTGTGTATCACCTTAAACTGTACAAGGTTGTGTCTGGCATTCACTGAACTGGGGGTTTATATTCCTGAGAGCTTCTACCCAGTCCTCATCTGAGATTTCTGAACCAAGTTCTTGTTCCCAAACCTGTAGCACATCATACAGTCTAGAGACTGACCCTTTTGAATGGGGTTTGACAAGGATCAGGCTATCTAATGTAGGATTATTTGGCTGCCACACTGTGGTATATGTGTCCTTAAGACATTCCTGATTTGGAGGTATCTGGAAAAATGTGTTGTTGGCATGTTGAACTTTCCCTGTAATTGTTGAAATGAAGCTAACTGACCATCTATGTATAAATGAACAATTGTTGTGAGCCCCGTCTCCCTCCACTGTGAAAACACCATATCATCCAATGCAGGGTGGAAAGCATGATTCAGGCAAATTGGATTGTCAATGTAAACAGTGGGTATGTTAAGAAAATACCCAATCTGTTTCCAGATCCTAAGAGTATGACAAATGACTGGATGAGAGTCATAAGTGGCTTTATTCACATATGATGGACTAATAACAAGTGCAGGGAGTGAGGAACGTTGACAGGAGGCCTGCTCAATTAAAAGCCAGGAAGGCATATGGTTCTGTCTCATCGCAGGTAAACTTTCCCTCCAGAAAGACACAATGTTCAGATTAGCAGCCCAATAATACAGTTTAAAGTGAGGAAGGCCAAAGCACCCCTATACCTTGTACTTGCAAAAATGCTTCTTTGAAATTCTGGCTGCCTTGTTTTCCCATAAAAATGGAATTACTATTGAATTCAGTTTCTTAAAATAGCTTTGTGGTATGAAATTGGGTAGACATTGGAAGAGGTAAAGAAACCTGGGTAGGACAACTGTTTTAATAGCGTTTATACGACCAAACATCGGAGAAGAGTTTTCCAAAAATCTATATTTAGTTTATTAAGCTGATAAATGTTCATGTCCCAAATCGCTTTCAGTAGCTGATCAAGGTCTCTTGTCACTGCAATGCAAAGGCTTGTGAACTTGTCCATCACTGTTCTAAATGGGGTAGATTGCAGAAATTGCATATTCACAGGCCGTGATATTGGCATTAATTTGCTTTTTTGCCAGTTTATCTTGTAGCCAGAGAAGGAGCCGAATGTATTTATCAAGTTAAGTAAGGGTGGAATAGAAGTTTTAGGCTTGGATAAAAACAAAAGAACATTGTCTGCATATAGGGACATTTGGTGCTGCGTGTCTTTTATTTGAACAGAAGCTATATCGGCACATGCCCGAATGCGAGTAGCAAGGGGTTCCAAGGCTATAGCGAAGAGAGCAGGCAAAATAGGGCACCCTTGTCGGCAGCCCTTGAACAGTCGGAATGACTGCGACATTTCCTGATTGGTTAGCACGGACGCCATTGGATGTGCATAAATGATTCTTATCCAATTAATACATTTCTTTCCAAACTCGAAATGCTCCAGAACCGACATCATGTACTTCCACTCAATCTGATCAAATGCCTTCTCTGCGTCAAGAGCTATTACCACTGCCTCAACCTTATGATCGTGATACATTACGTTGAAAATTGTAGTAAATTGTAGGATAAAAACCTGTCTGGTCAGGGTGTATGATGTCAGAAATATATTTTTTCAATGGGTTTGCCTAAATGAAACTACTCTTGAATACTCTTACGGACAATAGTTGTTAGCCTGATAGCAAATCAACTATTTGAGCTGTTTTAGGAGTTTTAGGGAGATTCTGTTAACTTGGAAAATGAACCAAATTGAATTCGGAAATTGGGAGAGAATACATGTACTGACTTGTTGAAAAAATACTTTTTGTGGTCTTGCAACCCATGCAACAATGTAGCATTGTGGACCGCAGAAAGATTCAGGCAGCCAGACAAAGGGTTTCATGTCTCAGTCATAAGGAAACAGGTGAAGTGGTGAGGGAGCCATTCTAACGACTTTCCGTAGCTTGGAGGGTGGCATGGATTACCAAGTAACTGTCATGTATAATCTGGTTCATGTTTATTTATTTATTTGTATTTATCCGTTATTTTGCCAGGTAAATTGACTGAGAATGTTACGCCCCTGAAAACAGGGGAGAAATAATCACGAGAGTGATACGGTATTGTTTTCTCAATTCAACTTTTAGTTCAATGAGAAAAGACTGCGATTTCCCCAGGAAGATGGGTGGAGACCAGAGCAATCGATCTCCGGCTCATAGTTTAAGGGGATTTCGTAGATCACAGATTAACACTTTTAGGCATCACAAAATAAAGTATACAATATAACGTTTACACATTACTCACAATTCGTACCCTTTGTATGCTTGACAGATTTTAACTTTAACAAAATTATATGAATGTTATCAATCTCTATCAACTAATACTGAATGCATCGTTTTAACCTTAGATGTTTTAAGATCCTCACATACTATGAACTTACTTATACTTTTTAACCACTTGCTCCTACCTGGCACGCAGGCATCCCATCTAGAGCTCTGGAAATGCAAATGCGCTACGCTAAATGCTAATAGTATTAGTTAAAACTCAAACGTTCATTAAAATACACATGCAGGGTATTGAATTAAAGCTACACTTGTTGTGAATCCAGGCAACAAGTCAGATTCTTAAAATGCTTTTCGGGGAAAGCATGAGAAGCTATTATCTGATAGCATGTAACACCACAAAAGACCCGCAGGGGACGTAAACTAAATAATTAGCATATTCGGCGCTACACAAACCGCACAATAAAATATAAAACATTCATTACCTTTGACCATCTTCTTTGTTGGCACTCCTAGATGTCCCATAATCACTATTGGGTCTAGTGGTCAGAGCGTTGGACTAGTAACCGGAAGGTTGCGAGTTCAAACCCCCGAGCTGACAAGGTACAAATCTGTCGTTCTGCCACTGAACAGGCAGTTAACCCACTGTTCCCAGGCCGTCATTGAAAATAAGAATGTGTTCTTAACTGACTTGCCTGGTTAAATAAAGGTTAAAAAAAATATAAAAAAATCTTGAAATACTGTCCATGTATTTCTCAACCAAAATATCCGGTCGGAGAACGGAAGAAATGGGCTGTCTCTTGTTCGTTTGACCAAGAAACAAATCCTAGGCAAATGACAAGACTGTTGACATCGTGTGGAAGCCGTAGGTACTGCAACCTCAGCCATATTTAATGTCTTTCGCCCATAACAATGGGTTGAAGCGGCGGATGGATATATTTTTCCACTTTCAGTGATCAGATTTTCCTGCACTTTTCAATGAAACGCACGTTCTGTTAAAGCCACAGCGGTGATTTAACCAGTTTTATAAACGTCTGAGTGTTTTCTATCCACACATACTAATCATATGCATAAACTATATTCCTGGCATGAGTAGCAGGGCGCTGAAATGTTGCACGATTTTTAACAGAATGTTAAAAAAGTAGAGGCTAGACTGAAGAGGTTAATATATAACAGGCTATGAGTATTTCCTTTAACCTGTCACAAGAACACGTTCTCATTTACAGCAACGACCTCGGGAATAGTGACAGGGGAGAGGAGGGGGATGAATGAGCCAATCATACCAGATTAAAGCGCTCACATTTTCCTCAAGGGTTCAACATATTGTTATAAACTGGGTGGTCCGAGCCCTATAATGCTGATTGGCTGAAAGCCGTGGTATATCAGACGATGACAAAACACATATTGTTACTGTTCTAATTGTGTTGGTAACCAGTATATAACCGCAATAAGGCACCTCTGGGGTTTGTGGTGTATGGCCAAAATACCATGGCTAAGGGCTGTATGCAGGCACTCCGCGTTGCGTTGTGCATAAGAACAGTCCTTAGTCGTGGTGTATTGGCCACATACCACACCCCCTCGGGCCTTATTGCTTAGTTAGCCGAAGTATCTGGTCCGTTATGTATGCATGTTAGAAGTGATAAGCAGCGTCTAGCCGACATGAGGTCGACTCAACACCTGTGTGAATCTTAGAATCTAATCAGGTAATTGTTTTTTCCTGGTTACTAAGGGGCTTCCCAAATGAAACCCCTATTGCCTATAGTGCACACTACTATGGGCCCTGGTCCAAAGGGGATCGATGCACAATCTCAAGCACTTTAAAATGGGCATTCATCTCCATTGTTACTGAGGTAGACATTAGCACACAATGTCTGCCAAAATCTACACAGCACAACGTAGAATTATTACAAGTATCAAACTACAAGGCAGGTAAAATCAAATATGAAGTCAAGTTTATTGGTGCAACATTTTCAATGCCTGACATCATCGACATTGTTACTGCTTGAAAATATATTATATTGCACGGAACAAGGAAACAGAGATACACAACATAAAATTATAGATTCAGACAGTGTCCTTGAGAATTAATGGGCAGGACTTTGGCAACTTTGCATTTATTGTCCTCCTTATCTAACGTAAGCTGGTCAGGGCTGTTTCCTGGACAGCCGGTGTCTAAGGTGGGGAGGGTGATTTTGACACATTATATAAGACCAGGCTCACTTTCAGCAGGAGTCTCTACACAGCCAGATCAGATCAACGATAGCAAACCCAGGATAGTCAACCCAGGACAGCAGTTTCCTCTAGTATCTGGCCCACGAGACACCTCGCCTTTCTGCAATATGAAGTGCCTGGTTCTGGGACTCGGCACACTGGCCTTGCTGGCATCCACCATGGCACAGGTAATGAATGTACTTATTCCTTATTCAGAAATAATAGCTGAACAAGTTTTAAACTTAAATAAAGGATGGAGAGATGGGGAGACCTGATTCAACCTAGAGTGTTTGGTGAACTCAACAATTCTGATTATAGCTGATGCAGTATGTTGAAATTTGAGGTTCAATAATTTGAGGATCATTCAATGAGTAAATGTAGTTATAGAACAGTGTTTTTAGTTGGACTGTTTATATGCTCCAAAGTGACATTAGGTCAGGGGCGTTCAACCTTTTCATGCCCAGGGACCCCAATTCAGGCCAACAGTCAAACCAGGAGCCCCTGTCATATATTTGCACCAATATGTTGGAAAATTGCTATGTTTAAAATGGATAGCCTAAGGGTCAGTAAAAAAAAATTACAACTCCAGGTTTCATTTCTTTTTTTAAATGCACCCCCTTCCCAACATAAAAAAACATTTTCACATGACCCTCCCCTTGTACTGTAAAAATAAAATTGCACACCCTTCCCCCTCATTGAATTAACTCAAAAATAATGATTATGACCAAAAATAACAATACCTGTGGAGACCCTGTGTTTATAAATGTGGATGCCGACTTTGCCACTACAGCATGCTTTTGTGGCACAGTTGATGCCACGCAGGGCTACGGGCCAGAACGTTGAGGGTTCACCAACCACCACAGCTAGGGGGAAATCAGATTTTCTAAACTTGGTGGTGCGAGCCCAGGATGCTGATTGGCTGACAGCTGTGGTATATCAGACCGTATACAATGGGTATGACAAAATATGTATATTTACTGCTCTCCGCCTTGCGTCGCGCTTAAGAACAGCCCTTCGCCGTGGTATATTGTCCGTATACCACACCCCCTCGGTATTGCTTAATTATATAAAATATATGCAACAAATGTATATGCAACGAACAGCCAATGCACCCAAAAGCAAAGCATACCGATTACTTCGGGCGCTCAACATCATGATTTGCTGTTTCAACACCACAATCAAAATGACTACGAATATGTCAATCTCGACAAAAAACAAAATACATCCCTCCCTACCTTATACCCACTAGCAAAGGCTTGGCTTGACAATCTCCGAATGTCATTCAAAAATGTTTGGGTTTTGTAACATACATGAAATAGCTGGTGCACAGTTTGGATGCTGGATTTATATGAGAGTGGAGTGGACAACGGTGAGCAGGTAGCCTACATGAGACGTTTGAAGTAGCCTAACCCAATTAAAACATTGTAACTGGTTGTGTTTTAAAAAAAGCTAAACGACAAATATTTAGGCTATTTTGATGTGTTAGGTTCTAGGTGTGGGAGGAATAGCCACTCGGATCGGAGAGGAGGCAGAGCGCGCATTGAGTTGCCGGAATAACTGGGCCTGCAGGGATTATATGTGGCCACATTACTTTAGGACGATTTGGGAGAATGATGATCCCCAACAGACAGAAATAAAACCAGACTGGCCTGCTGCTGTGCCTTTCTAGACCGTATAAACTGTTGAGAGTAGACCCACAACTGATCCAAATCGAATGAAACATTCAAATCACAGAGCGTTTGCGCTGTTATTCAAATTATTTATGATTTTTTTGCAGTTTACAGCCTAGAGTAGAATTTTATACTCGCTTGAAAACTATTATTAATTGCATTGAGGTGTTGTAGACAAGTCTAAGTAGGATCATTTTATTGTCCCTAAACAAGACCAATAGGGAAGTTTTTTTGAGCTGCGTGTCTCATGTCTTTAATGAGCAACGACATGACACACCTGCCTCTCTGATGTTTGTCAGCTCCTCCCCTTGTTTTTGTGGATTGACATAGAAAATTGTCTCGCCTTTGAATGATTTTATGTGTGGTATGATTGTTAGTTAGACTATCGGAGATCTGGACCAACGATCCACCTACCACTATTGCCACTATGAATGGTGGATAGAGGTCAGGACAGACGGTGAGACTGGCAGACTATATTGACCTGTGGTATTATAGTAAGTGTGTGGAAAAGTGTAGTGCATGCAAACAGATTAGGACATTTGGCAAGCATGCAAGAAGTAAAACCTGAAAAGTTATATTGTAATCCCCTCCAGTAATTTTCGAATGGTCCCTAATTAATTTCAGTTTCAAATAGACATGGGTAAATGAATGCTTAATGAACAATTTCATCCGACAGAATTCTACAATAGGACCAACAACAGACCAACAGAATTCTACAATAGGACCAGCAACCGTCACAACTGCCACAACCGCCACCTGGCTATCCACACCAGTAATTTTCAAACTATCCCTAATTCATTTCAGTTAATAGACACGGGTGAAATAATCCTGAATTAACATATAGCCTAATGTAAATACTTCAATTTCATTCAACAGAATTCTACAATAGGACCAACAACCGACCAACGGAATTCTACAATAGGACCAACAACCGACCAACAGAATTCTACAATAGGACCAACAACCGACCAACGGAATTCTACAATGGGACCAACAACCGACCAACAGAATTCTACAATAGGACCAACAACCGACCAACAGAATTCTACAATAGGACCAACAACCGACCAACAAAATTCTACAATAGGACCAACAACCGACCAACAAAATTCTACAATAGGACCAACAACCGACCAACGGAATTCTACAATAGGACCAACAACCGACCAACAAAATTCTACAATAGGACCAACAAATTCCACCACAACCACCACAACCGCCACAACCACTCTCACCACACCAACAGGGGGCAGCCATGTCTTCAGTTACTCCCTGACTCTACTGTTTGGTTCGACAGCCAGCCTGATAATACATTCACTATGGCATTGAGCGCCACATAGAGGGCAAGAGTCACATTGACTGCACCTTTCTGAGAGTGTTAAAGGGTAACTGGGATTCTGGCAATGAGGCCCGTTATCTATTTTCCCAGAGTCAGATGAACTCATGGATACCAGTTTTAAGTCTCGGCGTGCGGTTTGAATAAAGTTGCTAACTTGCACAACTGTTAACTTCCTTTTAGCTCAATGACTGCTAACGCTAGTTGTTAACTAGCGCAATTGCTAATTAGCGTTAGCGAAATGACTGGAACTTCCTGTCATTGTGTTAACACTAGTTAGCATTGGCATTAGCATTACCGCTAACTTCCTTCATACAGGACACAGAGACATAAAAATGGTATCCACAAGTTCATCTGATTCTGGGAAAGACGATAAAGGGCACCATTGCCAAATCCTAACGTATCCCTTTAAAAACTGAATAAGAGCGTAGGAGAATAATCTTTCTCTCAATTTGTGTGTTTTACAATGACCTGCTGGAGGTTTGTGTGTGCTCTGTGTATTTCAAAATGTAGAACTGAAACACTGGTTGATAGGGTTGCAATGCCCAAAATTGGTGTATACTAATGTTTTATAGTCAATCAAGCGGTGAGTTCCTTTGCTATGTATACAAGTGAAGTATTCATGTGATTGCCTTCGGACAAAAATAGGTCATTATACAAATGGTAAATTATATAATTTCTCATTGTACAAATATTGAAATGTACCCAAATAAAATATTTTTTTTGTATTGCTATTTGACCGAGTTAAATATTTACATATACATTTATTCAAATCCCGATATTGTATCACAGTAAATAGGTTATTCGGAATTACTCTTGCTTTTAATCTTTAATATCAGTTTCATTGTTCTGCTTTTCAGGGCACTTTAAGATTTGTGTATAAAAAAGTATCCACCACAAAAGTTCCTTCACAGGTGAAAATAAATGCATTCTAATTTAATATAAAGGTGAAGTTATTCATTAACAATGAAAGAATTATAAAGATCCATAACATGCTATGTGACGTAGCAATACAGGTACAGAAGGACCATTCGTTCAATCACATTTAGTGATAAAGCCCTTCTTACATCAGCCGATGTCACAAAGTGCTGCACAGAAACCCAGCATAAAACAGCAAGAAAGGCAGATGTAGAAGCACGTAGCATCGGAAAAAAACTCCATAGAATGGCTGAACCTAGGAAGGAACCAGGCTCTGATGGGTGGCCATATCTATGTCATCAATGCTAACGTTTCTTTGCTACCTGTCAACTTGACGTTTTTTAAAACTTTTTAATTACCGTTTATAATTGTTGTGTTTTCCTTCGCTCTACTTTTTTCATTCACCTTTTTCACCCCGGACACTTTATCTGGACGTGGTTCGTCAGGACCTCCACCAGCCGAAGCTAAGTAGTAACATTAAACCTTCTAATTGTATTTGGAATCAGTTCCGTTTAGCCTTTAGCCTCCGAGGCTTTTCTCTATCAGGCCCAATCAATCAGAACATTTTATTTCCTCCATCTTTGAATGATGGGGCTTTTGGCATTTGGCACTCACTAGGCCTCTCCTCGCTAGCCCAATTATTCTTTGATGATACATTTGCCTCTTTTTCTCAGCTGCAGGAAAAGTTCAATCTCCCCCAATCCCACTTTTTAAGCTATCTCCAGGCTAGAAACTTTGTCAGGGCTAACACACCTGGATTTCCCAATAGGCCTGCGAATACAGCTATAGAGAGCATCTTGGAGCTGAACAAGCTTCCTAGGGGTGCAATTTCAGATGTATATGCAATCATTCATGACTTACAGAACCCTTCTTTGGTGCCTTTAAAGACTCGATGGCAAAATGATTTGGGGGAGGAACTTGGGGAAGACGCCTGGGAATCTGTGCTACACAGGGTGCACTCGTCCTCTTTTAGCACTAGACACAGCCTCATTCAATTCAAGGTGGTTCACCGTATCCACTGGTCGGGGGCCAAACTTGGAAGAATATTCTCTGATTTTGATCCTACCTGTGTCAGATGTAAAGTGGAACCAGTCACACTGTTGCATATGTTTTGGGACTGTCATAAACTGTCAGGTTTCTGGGAATTAATATTAAAATGTTTCTCTGATATATATGACACTGTTATAGATCCGTCTCCCCTTACAGCCCTTTTTGGAGTACGGGCCCATGGGTACCCCCCTATCAAGAATCCAGTCGGACACTGTTGCTTATACAACTCTTTTAGCTAGACGGCTAATACTACAGAACTGGAAGATGGCAGCTCCCCCATCTTATAAATATTGGGTGAGGGATGTGTTATGCTCTCTGAAACTAGAAAAAGTTTAATTAAATTCACGTGGGAATCCCAAACTGTTTGATGAGGCTTGGGCTCCATTCCGGTCTTACTTTAAACAGTCCATCCTCTGATGGCATTCCAATTAATACTAAAATAAGTCTGTGACTTAAGGGTTGGAGGAGCTTCTATCTGTGTTTTTGCTGGGGGGGCCATTAAGGTCCATGTGCTTATTGATTGTGATCCGCAGATGCCTTGTTCATCTTGCCCAGGCAGAGACTGAAGTGTGATGGTCGTTCTGTGGCCATGACTCTCTGTGAGTGGTTGCATTTCTCCACCCTTATCCCTTGACTGTTTACAGGAACAATGGTGAGGTGTTTGCTCTGTCCCTGTACTATAGATTGCCCTTTAACCTCTGTAGCCTTCTGCCTGGTGTGTTTAACGGTATCTTTAAAGCTATTTTTTTATTTGTATTTATATTTGTATTTTTTTTCTAGTTGAGTATATTATTTATATTGCTTTGTCTTGTCTGTGTGTGTGTGTGTGTGTGTGTGTGTGTGTGTGTGTGTGTGTGTGTGTGTGTGTGTGTGTGTGTGTGTGTGTGTGTGTGTGTGTGTGTGTGTGTGTGTGTGTGTGTGTGTGTGTGTGTGTGTGTGTGTGTGTGTAAAACTTAATAAACAGAGTTTTAAAAAAAAAATGTAAACCCTAATTGTAGTCGCTGTACACATAATATACAGGAGAACAATCGCCTTATGGTGAGGATAGCCTTGCTGCAAGCTCAGCTTCAGGCGCAATCATTAGGTAAGAGTAATTTAAGCGTCTGTGCCACTAAGCACAAATAGTAGTTTAAATCCCCTCGCACAGTCCCCACAGCCTGACAATTTTCTCATGGCTTCTGAGTTCCCGCTCAGCCCAGTCAAAACTGTTCGCTGCTCTGGCCCCCCAATGGTGGAACAAACTCCCTCACGACGCCAGGACAGCGGAGTCAATCACCACCTTCCGGAGACACCTGAAACCCCACCTCTTTAAGGAATACCTAGGATAGGATAAAGTAATCCTTCTCACCCCCCCCCTTTAAGATTTAGATGCACTATTGTAAAGTGACTGTTCCACTGGATGTCGTAAGGTGATTGCACCAATTTGTAAGTCGCTCTTGATAAGAGCGTCTGCTAAATGACTTAAATGTAAATGTAAATGTTCTGGAAGGAAATGCTGTAGAAGGAAGGAAGGAAACCCTATATATAGCCACCCTGCCAGCTTAGTGGAGTCTGCCACTAGCACAGTCAGTGTAGTCAGCTCAACTATCCCCATTGAGACTGTGTCTGTGCCTCGACCTAGGTTGGGCAATGTTCGCCTTCGCAATCTCACTGGAATAAAGACCTCCTCCATTCCGGTCACTATTGAAAGAGATTGTGATATCTCACATCTAAAAATAGGGCTACTTAATGTTAGATCCCTCACTTCCAAGGCAGTTATAGTCAATAAACTAATAATCACTGATCATAATCTTGATGTGATTGGCCTGACTGAAACATGGCTTAAGCCTGATTAATTTAATGTGTTAAATGAGGCCTCACCTCCTGGTTACACTAGTGACCATATCCCCTATGCATCCCGCAAAGGCGGAGGTGCTGCTAACATTTGCGATAGCAAATTTCAATTTACAAAAAAAAAAGACTGTTTTTTGTCTTTTCAGCTTCTAGTCATGAAATCTATGCAGCCTACTCAATCACTTTTTATAGCTACTGTTTACAGGCCTTCTGGGCCATGCACAACAGTTCCCTGAATTTCTATCGGGCCTTGTATGGCAGATAATAGTCAAATTTTTGGTGACTTTAATATTAACTTGGAAAAGTCCACAGACCCACACCAAAAGGATTCTGGAGCCATCATCGACTCAGTGGGTTTTGTCCAACATGTCTCTGGACCTACTCACTACCATACTCTGGACCTAGTTTTGTCCTGTGGAATAAATATTGTGGATCTTAATGTTTTTCCTCATAGTCCTTGACTATCGGACCAGCATTTTGTTACATTTGCGATCGCATCAAATAATCAAAGATTCCTAGATGCCCTTCCAGACTCCCACCACCTAGCCAATGACGTCAGAGTACAAAATTCGGTTAACCACCCTAACTGAGGAACTACATTTAACCTTGCGTAATACCCTAGATGCAGTCTCACCCCTAAAAACCAAAAATATTTGTCATAAGAAACTAGCTACCTGGTCTACAGAATATACCCGAGCCCTGAAGCAAGCTTCCAGAAAATTTGAACGGAAATGGCTCTACACCAAACTGGAAGTCTTCCGACTAGCTTGGAAAGACAGTACCGTGCAGTACCGAAGAGCCCTCACTGTTGCTCGATCATCCTATTTTTCAAACTTAATTGAGGAGAATAAGAACAATCTAAAATGTATTTTTGATACTGTCACAAAGGTAACTAAAAAGCAGCATTCTCCAAGAGGATGGCTTTCACTTCAGCAGTGATAAATTCTTGAACTTCTTTGACAAAAAGATCATGATCATTATTTCTCCAAAGCTCAGTTGCCTGAACAACACTCCCTAGAATTTCTATGCAAACAGCTGGAGGCAGTGCTTTCTCCTATAGAGCTCAATATTTATGGAATGGTCTGCCTATCCATGTGAGAGATGCAGACTCGGTCTTGACCTTTAAGTCTTCATTGAAGACTCATCTCTTTAGTAGGTCCTATGTGTAACTGTCAGTTAACCGGTAAGTCTATGTCGTTGTCTTTTGTTTGAATTGTTTACGTGTTCGCTGTGAGGGGGAAATGATAAGACAAGCGGAACTACGTAGCTGATAACTGTTGTAACGGAGATCCTTATTGTAGCAACACACTTTTGGAGGGAAGGCAATCCCGCGCTGCGTTAGCTAAGTTTTCAGGTCGACTAGCATCACTACTGGACGGTTCTGACTTAGAATATGTGGACAACTATAAATACCTAGGTGTGTGGCTAGACTGTAAACTCTCCTTCTAGACTCACATTAAGCATCTCCAATTCAAAGTTAAATCTAGAATCGTCTTCCTATTTCCCAACAAAGCCTCATTCACTCATGCTGTCAAACATACCCGTGTAAAACTGACTGTCCTACCGATCCTTGACTTCGGAAATGTTATTTACAAAATAGCCTCCAACACTTATTAAATTGTATGCAATCTATCACAGTTCCATCCGTTTTGTCACCACAGCCCCACATACTACCCACCACTGCAACCTGTATGCTCTCGTTGGCTGGTCCTCGCTACATATTCGTCGCCAAACCCACTGGCTCCTGGTCATCTATAAGTCTTTTCTAGGTAAAGCTCCGCCTTATCTCAGCTCACTGGTCACCATAGCAACACCCACACTAGCACGCGCTCCAGCAGGTATATTTCACTGGTCATTCCCAAAGCCAACACCTCATTTGGCCACCTTTCCTTCCAGTTCTCTGCTGCCAATTACTGAAACGAATTGCAAAAATCATGGAAGTTGGAGACTTACAGTTGTCGGATTTACATACACTTAGGTCGGAGTCATTAAAACTCGTTTTTCAACCACTCCACAAATTTCTTGTTAACAAACTATAGTTTTGGAAGTCGGCTAGGACATCTACTTTGTGCACGACACAAGTAATTTGTCCAACAATTGTTTACAGACAGATTATTCCAGAAAATTATGTCATGGCTTTAGAAGCTTCTGATAGGCTAATTGACATCATTTGAGTCAGTTCGAGGTGTACCTGTGGATGCATTTTCAAGGCCTAACTTCAAACTCAGTGCCTCTTTGCTTGACATTATGGGAAAATCAAATGAAATCAGCCTAGACCTCAGAAAGAAAATTGTAGACCTCCACAAGTCTGCTTCATCCTTGGGAGCAATTTCCAAATGCCTGAAGGTACCACGTTCATCTGTACAAACAATAGCACGCAAGTATAAACACCATGGGATCACACAGCCATCATACCGCTCAGGAAGGAGACGTGTTCTGTCTCCTAGAGATGAACGTACTTTGGTGCGAAAAGTGCAAATCAATTCCAGAACAACAGCAAAGGACCTTGTGAAGATGCTGGAGGAAATAGGTACAAAAGTATCTATATCCACAGTAAAACGAGTCCTATATCGACATAACCTGAAAGGCCGCTCAGCAAAGATGAAGCCACTGCTCCAAAACTGCCATAAAAAATCAGACTACGCTTTGCAATTGCAGATCATACTTTTTGGAGAAACTTCCTCTAGTCTAATGAAACAAAAATAGAAATGTTTGGCCATAATGACTATCATTATGTTTGGAGGAAAAAGGGGGTGGCTTGCAAGCCGAAGAACACCAACCCAACCGTGAAGAACGAGGGTGGCAGCATCATGTTGTGGGGGTGCTTTGTTGCAGGAGGGACAGGTGCACTTCCCAAAATAGATGGCATCATGAGGGGGGGACATTATGTGGATATATTGAAGCAACATCTCAAGACATCAGTCAGGAAGTTAAAGCTTGGTCACAAATGGTTCTTCCAAATGGACAATGACCCCAAGCATACTTCCAAAGTTATGGCAAAATGGCTTAAGGACAACAATGCCAAGGTATTAGAATGGCCATCACAAAGCCTTATAGAAAATGTGTGGGCAGAACTGAAAAGGCGTGTGTGAGCAAGGAGGCCTGCAAACCTGACTCAATTACACCAGCTTTGTCAGGAGGAATGGGCCAAAATTCACCCAATTTATTGTGGGATGCTTGTGGAAGGCTACCCAAAACGTTTGACCCAAGTTAAACAATTTAAAGTTAATGCTACCAAATACTAATTGAGTGTGTGTAAACTTCTGACCCAGTGGGAATGTGATGAAAGAAATAAAATCTGAAATAAATCATTCTCTCTACTATTATTCTGACATTTCACATTCTTAAAATAAAGCGGTGATCCTAACTTACCTCAGACAGGGAATTTTTACTAGAATGTCAGGAAATGTGAAAACTGAGTTGAAATGTATTTGGCTAAGGTGTATGTAAACTTCTGACTTCAACAGTACCACGGCTAAGGGCTGTGTCCTAACACGTTGCATTGTGGATAAAAACAGCCCTTGTCCGTGGTGTATTGGCCATATACCACACCCCCCTGGCCTTGGCAGAGAGTGATTGCTTAAATATACACCCAGTGGCCAGTTTTTTAGGTACACCACCCCGTTCACGAAAATAGTTTGCTCCTACAGACAGTCAAGTGGCCATGGCATGGAGTGACCTAAGCAACTTTGAGCGTGGTATTATCGTTGGTGCCAAGCGCGCCGGATCCAGTATCTCAGAACCGTCTGGCCTCTTCTGCGTTTCACACACGACAGTGTCTAGGGTTTACCGAGAATGATTCGACAAAACAAAAACATCCAATCAGCTCCAGTCAGCTGGGTCCAGTACTTTAGAGATGGGTGTACCTAATAAACTAGCCAGTGTATATTTGTTTATGTGTTACTGCATGGTGTAATACATAATAAATGCAAGAGGAAGTGGGTTGCATTGAGTTCTAAAGAGAAAGAGGGGGAAGTGAAAGTATACACTACAACAACAGTCAAAGGGCAATTATTAAACTACTGTACTGTCAACTTCCCCCCCTTACTGGTAAATGTTGCACGTCTTCTCACTTCTATAAAACCTATCAAACAATGACATACTTCCTTGCTGTTATCAGGTTGTTACAGAACGGATGGGTCAATTTATGTTTTATGCCGTGATACGAGTTTGTGGTGGTGATATGAACACCCTATTTGATATTGTTTGAGGTGCGTATTGACATGTCACTATTTTCTGTCATGACAACTCCACTACACTGCAAAACGGAGCAATATTCTCAAAAGTACATCCAAGCAGTTTTTTTTGTTGTGCTCATAAAGCACCATTGCCGTGTGTGTGTGTGTGTGTGTGTGTGTGTGTGTGTGTGTGTGTGTGTGTGTGTGTGTGTGTGTGTGTGTGTGTGTGTGTGTGTGTGTGTGTGTGTGTGTGTGTGTGTGTGTGTGTGTGTGTGTGTGTGTGTGTGTGTGCGCGTGCGTGCGTGCGTGCGTGCGTGCGTGCGCGTGCGTGCGTGCGTGCGCATGCAAGTTGTTAGATTGATAAGCGTGAGTGCGCAGTGATGCCCGTTTGAACGAGTGTATTAGAAAGTTCAATTGATGGCCATTTATTTGTTTTGCCCCTACTCTTTACTGCTCACACACACACACACACAACCCGTCCATGTCTGACTGTGTATGTAGTCATGGTTCCTTCTGAAAGAAATCTGTGGCACAACCTCTTCCTGCTCCTAATAATTATAACAATATGGCTATTATGTGCTAAAAGAGAGGATTTCCTTGTTACTAAAAAACAATTCTAAAGGATAGTTTCAACAGGTCATCTAACTCAGCCATTTCTACAGTGGCGGACACAGCAACGGGGAGCCAGGGACACATCCAAATCCCCTCCGTTAATCTCAAAATATAACTGACTTTATTCTCGGAATATTGCCACTTTATTCTCGGAATATTGCCACTGTTTTAAAGTATGATCATACCAAAATGTTTTATCCAAGTACCACCACCTCTCACCACTTCTTTTTACTCTTCCCTTTTTACTCTTCTCGTGTCTGCCGAGCATCGCTTTTGGGTCCTCATTCACCTGCATAACAGAATGATCCGACCAAGAATGGACCCAGCGACTACGGATTCTCTCTACTCTACTGTCGAGTTCCAGGGAGCGATGCTCGGCAGACACGAGCAGGAATTGTCTGCTGCTCGTCATGCCGTTGAGACCCTGGCCGCTCAGCTCTCCGACCTCTCAGGACAGTTTCAGAGTCTTCGTCTCGTGCCACCAGCTACTTCCTGGTCTTCCGAGTCTCCGGAACCTAGGGTTAATAACCCACCATGTTACTCTGGACAGCCCACTGAGTGCCGCTCCTTTCTCACCCAGTGTGATATTGTGTTCTCTCTCCAGCCCAACACATACTCAAGAGAGAGAGCTCGGATCACCTACGTCATATCACTCCTTACTGGTCGGGCTCGGGATTGGGGCACAGCTATCTGGGAGGCAAGGGCTGAGTGTACTAACGATTATCTGAACTTTAAAGAGGAGATGATACGGGTTTTTGATCGTTCTGTTTTTGGGAAAGAAGCTTCCTGGTCCTTGTCTTCCCTATGTCAAGGTAATCGATCCATAACGGATTACTCTAGAGTTTCGCACTCTTGCTGCCTCCAGTAACTGGAACGAGCAGGCGTTGCTCGCTCGTTTTCTGGAGGGACTTCACGCTAAGGTTAAGGATGAGATTCTCTCCCGGGAGGTTCCATCCAGCGTGGATTCTTTGATTGAACTCGCTATTCGCATTGAACGACGGGTAGATCTTCGTCACCGAGCTCATAGAAGAGAGCTCGCGTTAACTGTGCCCCCCCCTCTCCCCGACACTACCACCTTTCCCCACTGACTCAGGTGTTGAGCCCATGCAGCTGGGGGGGTATTCGCATCTCGACTAAGGAGAGGGAACGGAGAATCACCAACCGCCTCTGTCTCTATTGCGGTTCCGCTGGTCATTTTGTCATTTCATGTCCAGTTAAAGGCCAGAGCTCATCAGTAAGCGGAGGGCGACTGATAAGCGCTACTACACTGTCCTCTCCGTCAAGTACCTGTACTACCTTGCCGGTCCATCTACGCTGGACCGGATCGGCAGCTTCCTGCAGTGCATTAATAGACTCTGGGGCGCAGGGCTGTTTTATGGACGAAGCCTGGGCTCGGGAACATGACATTCCTCTCAGACAGTTAGGGGAGCCCACGGTCATGTTCGCCTTGGATGGTAGTCCTCTCCCCAGTATATTATGTGAAACACTACCTTTAACCCTCACAGTATCTGGTAACCATAGTGAGACCATTTCTTTTTTGATTTTTCGTTCACCTTTTACACCTGTTGTTTTGGGTCATCCCTGGCTAGTATGTCATAATCCTTCTATTAATTGGTCTAGTAATTCTATCCTATCCTGGAACATTTCTTGTCATGTGAAGTGTTTAATGTCTGCTATTCCTCCTGTTTCTTCTGCTCCCTCTTCACAGGAGGAACCTGGTGATTTGACAGGAGGGCCGGAGGAATATCATGATCTGCGCACGGTCTTCAGTCAGTCTAGAGCCACCTCCCTCCCTCCTCACCGGTCATATGATTGTTGTACTGATCTCCTCAAGAAGCGTTTTGCATCCGCTCCTATCCTTGTTGCACCTGACGTCACTAAACAGTTCATTGTCGAGGTAGACGCGTCGGGGGTGGGCGTGGGAGCCATTCTGTCCCAGCGCTCCCATACTGACGATGGGGTCCACCCTTGCGCGTATTTTTCTCATCGCCTGTCGCTGTCGGAACGTAACTATGATGTGGCTAACCGCGAACTGCTCGCCATCCGTTTAGCCTGAGGCGAATGGCGACAGTGGTTGGAGGGGGCGACCGTTCCTTTTGTCGTTTGGACTGACCAAAAGAACCTTGAGTACATCCGTTCTGCCAAACGACTCAATGCGCGTCAAGCTCGTTGGGCGTTGTTTTTCGCTCGTTTCGAGTTCGTGATTTCTTATCGCCCGGGTACTAAGAACACCAAGCCTCATGCTTTATCCCGTCTCTTCAGTTCTTCTGTAGTGTCTACCGATCCCGAGGGGATTCTCCCTGAGGGGCGTGTTGTCGGGTTGAATGTCTGGGGAATTGAGAGACAGGTCAAGCAAGCACTCACTCACACTCCGTCGCCGCGCACTTGTCCTAGTAACCTTCTTTTCGTTCCTGTCTCTACTCGTCTGGCTGTTCTTCAGTGGGCTCACTCTGCCAAGTTAGCTGGCCACCCCGTCGTTCGGGGTACGCTTGCTTCTATTCGCCAGCGGTTTTGGTGGCCTACTCAGGAGCGTGACACGCGCCGTTTCGTGGCTGCTTGTTCGGACTGCGCGCAGAATAAGTCCGGTAACTTTTTTTCTGCTTCTGCTCCTGGTCTTGCTGGGTCTCAGTCTGTCCCTAGCCACCGCATCTCTCCTGCCCTTGCTGTGTCTCAGTCTGTCCCCTGCCACCGCATCTCTCCTGGTTCTGCTCCTGCACTTGCTGTGTCTCAGTCTGTCCACAGCCACCGCCTCTCTCCTGTTCCTGGTCTTAGCCTTGCTGTGTCTCAGTCTGTCCCTAGTTGTTACTCTCCTGGCCTGTTTGGTCCTGATTGCTCTAACGCTTACAGTTCTCTACCCGTGTCTCATTTTTATAAGAGTAATAGCCCTAGATTCCCTCTTCATCGTCTCCCGTTACGGTCCTGAGGAGAGGAGTTGGGTTCTTTCTCGGGACGTGCTGGACCGTTTGTTGATCTATGATTTCCTCCGTTGCCGCCAGGGTTCCTCCTCGAGTGCGCCAGGAGGCGCTCGGTGAGTGGGGGGGTACTGTCATGTTTTGTCATATATTGTCATGTCTTGTCCTTGTGCTTCCCCTTCTGTTCGTTTCCCCCTGCTGGTCTTATTAGGTTCTTTCCCTCTTTCTATCCCTCTCTCTCCCCCTCCTTCTCTCTCTCTCTCTCTATCGTTCCGTTCCTGCTCCCAGCTGTTCCTCATTCTCCTAACTACCTCATTTACTCTTTCACACCTGTCCCCTATTTTGCCCTCTGATTAGAGTCCCTATTTCTCCCTCTGTTTTCCGCTTCTGTCCTTGTCGGATCATTGTTTGATGTGTGCTGTGCTGTGTTCTTGTTCCGTCGTGTTTTTGCCTTCTTCAGATGCTGCGTGTGAGCAGGTGTCTTCCTGAAGCGACCTGTCAGCTACGGTGAATGAGGACCCAAAAGGTGCCTTCCAATCAAAAAACACAACTTCCACTCGTAATGCGACCTGCAGTCTGTGGTCGCGACTCAGACACCTGCTCCAGTCATTCCTCCAATACATACAAGGATGACAGGACAGTGGGATTTCAGTTTTCCTGTTTTTGCTTTCAAAACATGACAGTCTCCAGATTCCTCTCTAATATCCAGGATTATCGCTTTTGTCTAAGACTGGAATAAAGACTCTGTTTTCGTTAAGTCGCTTTTGGGTCCTCATTCACCTGCATAACACCCTTGGCCCTAATACTTCCGTAGTTGTTGTAGGCTCGTCCAGGTTGGATCATTTTATTCTCCCTAATCAAGATCAATAGTGGAGCTTTTTGAGCTGCGTGTCTCACGTCTTCATTGTTCTTTCATGAGCAACGACATGACACTCCTGCCTCGCTGCTGCCTATCAGCTACTCCCCTTGTTCTTGTGGATTTATGTAGAAAATGTATGCAGCTTGGAATGATTTTACGTGTGGTATGATTGATAGCCTATGACAGATCCACCTACCACTATACAATCCACCTACCATTCATAGTCATGCCACTATGAATGGTGGATAGAGGGCAGGACAGACAGTGAGACTGGCAGACTATATTGACCTGTGGTATAGTAAGCTTATGGAAAAGCGTAGTGCATAAGGGAAGTACCAAAAGACCTTGATTGGGGAGGCGCAGGCAAGCAGATGAGGAGATTTGGCTAGGGTGGAAGAAGTCATATAGTAAAACCTGAAAAATGATTTAGTAACCTGCCCCCCAGTCATTTTTTTAACTGTCCCTAATTCATTCCAGCTTCAAATAAACATGGGTGAATTAATGCTGAAGTAACATGTAGCCTAATGTAAATAATTCGATATCATCCAACAGAATTCGACAATAGGACCAACAACCGACCAACAGAAATCTGCAATAGGACCAACAACCGACCAACAGAAATCTGCAATAGGACCAACAACCGACCAACAGAAATCTGCAATAGGACCAACAAACGCTGTCACAACCGCCACATGGTCAACCACTCCCACCACACCAGCAGGGGGCAGCCATGTCTTCAGTTACTCCCTGACTCTACTGTTTGGTTCGACAGCCAGCCTGATAATACATTCATTATGGCATTGAGCGCCACATAGAGGGCAAGAGTCATATTGACTGCACCTTCCTGGGAGTGTTAAAGGGTAACTTTGGGATTCTGGCAATGAGGCCCGTTATCTACTTTCCCAGAGTCAGAGGAACTCATGGATACCAGCCGGTAGGGATGTCCTTGTCTCATCGCGCACCAGCGACTCCTGTGGCGGGCCGGGCTCAGTGCGCGCTAACCAAGGTTGCCAGGTGCTCTGTGTTTCCTCCGACACATTGGTGCGACTGGCTTCCGGGTTGGATGCGCGCTGTGTTAAGAAGCAGTGCGGCTTGGTTGGGTTGTGTATCGGAAGATGCATGACTTTCAACCTTCGTCTCTCCCGAGCCCGTACTGGAGTTGTAGTGATGAGACAAGATAGTAGCTAAACAATTGGATACCATGAAATTGGGGAGAAAACGGGGTAAAAATGAACACAAAAAAAAGCAAGCAGACAGGCATCGAGGCATTCAGTTACTGTTCGATTGAATGTTAGAAATGACAAAACTAAGTGACTTTGAGAGTGGTATGATTGTCGGTGCCAGTCACGCCAGTTCCTGTATCTCAGGGATTTTCACACACGATAGTGTCTAGGATTTACCGAAAATGGTGCGACAAACAAAAACATCCAGTTAGCGACAGTCCTGTGGTCGAAAACAACTCGTTGATGAGAGGTTGAAGAAGAATGTCAAGAATCATGCACCTTAACAGGCAGACCACAAACAGGCAAATAACAGTGCAGTATAACAGTGGTGTGCAGAACTGCATCTCGGAAAGCACAATTTGTCTGTCCTTGTCATGGTTCCACTGTCCTTGTTCCACTCCTACCAGCTAAAAAACAAGAAGCAGCATGAGGCTATGGCCCCATCCTGCCTGGTGTCAATGGTGCAGGCTGGTGGAGGTGGTGTAATGTTGTGTGGAATGTGATCCTGGGACACTTTAGGTCCCTTGTTTACCCCGGACCTCTCTGTACTCTCACTTACTCTCACTGTATTGATAACAAACAAACCAGTGGATTGTAGGCATGCGTAATCTAAATATATTGTGGATTATGGGCATACAAGATCTAAATATAGAATTATGCTTTCGTTTTTGAGAGTGAAATTCCAGGAAGGAGATGGGAAGTGATTTGGGAGAAAGTGGCTTGGTCATCTCTGTAATAAAAATAGACTCGATGCCATGGAATTTGCGAAGCAACATCATTTCCCCTGGACTGTATTTGTATGGTATTTATACAGTCCATTTACCAAAATGAAGATTTTGTATTAACAGAAACAATAGAGTGAAGTGTCATGGAAAGGTAGTTTCAAATGAAATCCCATGTTCAAAAAACATTGGGAAACGGCAGCACACCAGAAAGTGTATTTAAACAAACAAAAAGACGAAAAGACCTCCTTTCACCGTTGTTATTTTCATCCGGACAGGCTAATGCGTTTCGGCAGTCATGGCTTCATCAGAGCAAGGAAAGGTAATGAAAGGAAGTGTAAGTGTTGAACCCAAACTCTGCTGTTTTGTACACTGACATGATATGCCTGCCGAAACTGTTAATGTGTACATGTACACACACCACACATGTGTACATGTACACAAACACACAACCTTCTGGGAAGCAGAGGAACATGGTGGAGCGATATATAAGAGCAGTGCAACTCCGAAAAAGAAAATAAACTCTACAGCACTCGATACACTGAGGACCATCTCTGGAAACTTAGACCGGGGCAGACCATCAACAGCTCCTCAAGCCTCCTGCAGTATTTAACTCTTAGGACACCTCACCTGCTCTCCAATATAATGTATCTTCTGGGACTCTGTACACTGGCCCTGCTGGCCTCCACCATCGCACAGGTAATGGAATGGACATTACTCAACAGAGTCGGGGTCAATTCCATTTCAAATCGGTTAGTTCAGGAGACGACTCAAGATTCCACTTCAAGAACTCAAAAGTGGCATTCATTTTTCGTGTGCATTTTTCAAAAGCACTTCGTGAATTATTTTAGAAGTAGATATGGAACTGACCCCAGTCCTTCTGTTTACACAGAAAATATCTGAATTACTGTATAATGCTTCAGATGCATGTGATTTTGATGACAGTGAGAGTTTTTATTTTATTTTGGGGAATGTGTAGTATGCTGTTAGAATGCAATTGGGTACCCTGAAAGTGACCATTTCTGGTGTCACAGTAATGGAGGGCAACCTACTAATCTGGAAAGAAGTCAATTCCGTTCCATTAATTGACATTATTTCCAATAAGGATGGTTACATTCTGGAATTTCAATTTGAATTCACTTACTGGATTGAAATGGAATTGACCCCAATCTCAATGTTACTACATGCCTTAAAGCTAGAATCCATTATTGAAACAATAACAAGCGGTCACCCCACCTGTGTTTTAGTAAAACGCTGAGGGATGGGCTTGCAGAAATGGAGCCACTCTCAAATTCATACATAGACCTATGGATGCAAGGACTAACCATCCATGATATAAAAATGATACTTTTAAATCCGTGTTGCAGTAGTATCATGGAAGATCGGCGCTAAAATTGAAAGGTCATTTCAGTTTGAGCTGACATACACTGCATTTGGAAAGTATTCAGACCCCTTGACTTTTTCCACATTTAGTTCCATTACAGTTTTATTCTAAAATGTATTCATTCATTTTCTTCCCTCATCAATCTACACACAATACTCCGTAAGGACAAAGCAAAAACAGGTTTTTAGAAATGTAAAAAACTGAAATATCACATTTACATGAGTATTCAGACCATTTACTCAGTACTTGAAGCACCTTTGGCAGCGATTACAGCCTTGAGTTTTCTTGCGTATGATGCTACAAGCATGGCACACCTGTATTTCTCCCATTCTCTGCAGATCCTTTCAAGTTATGTCAGGTTGGATGGGGACATTCCCCTCACAGCTATTTCCAGGTCTCTCCAGAGATGTTCGATCGGGTTCAAGTCCAGGCTCTGGTTGGGCCACTCAAGGACATTCAGAGACTTGTCCTGAAGCCACTCCTGCGTTTTCTTGGCTGTGTGCTTAGGGTTATTGTCATATTGGAAGGTGCACCTTCACCCCAGTCTGAGGTCCTGAGCCCTTTGGAGCAGGTTTTCATCAAGGATCTCTCATCGCTTCATTCATCTTTCTCTCGATCCTGACTTGTCTCCCAGTCCCTGCTGCTGAAAAACATCTCCACAGCATGATTCTACCACCACCATGCTTCCAGGCTTCTTCCAGACGTGAAGCTTGGCATTCAGGCCAAAGAGTTCAATCTTGGTTTCATCAGACCAGAGAATCTTGTTTCTCATGGTCTGAGAGTCTTTAGGTGCCTTTTGGCAAACTCCAAGCGAGCTGTCTTGTGCCTTTTACTGAGGAGTGGCTTCCGTCTGGCCAGTCTACCATAAAGATCTGATTGGTGGAGTGCTGCAGAGATGGTTGTCCTTCTGGAAGGTTCTCCCATCTCCACAGAGGAACTCTGTAGCTCTGTCAGAGTGACCACCGGGTTCTTGGTCACCGTCCGAACCAAGGCCCTTCTCCCCCGATTGCTCAGTTTGGCCGGGAGGCCAGCTCTAGAGGAAGAGTCTTGGTGGTTCCAAACTTCTTCTATTTAAGAATGATGGAGGCCACTGTGTTCTTGGTGACCTTCAATGCTGCAGACATTTTTGGAACCCTTTCCCAGATCTGTGCCACGACACAATCCTGTCTCGGAGCTCTACTGACAATTCCTTTGACCTAATGGTTTGGTTTTTGCTCTAACATGCACTGTCAATTGTGGGACCTCATATAACATTTAACATTTAAGTCATTTAGCAGACGCTCTTATCCAGAGCGACTTACAAATTGGTGCATTCATCTTATGACATCCAGTGGAACAGTCACTTTACAATAGTGCATCTAAATATTTTAAGGGGGGGAGGGGGGGTGAGAAGGATTACTTTATCCTATCCTAGGTATTCCTTAAAGAGGTGGGGTTTCAGGTGTCTCCGGAAGGTGGTGATTGACTCCGCTGTCCTGGCATATATATATATATAGACAGGTGTGTGCCTTTCCAAATAATGTCCAATCAATTGAATTTACCACAGGTGGACTCCAATCAGGTTGTAAAAACATCTCAAGGAAAATCAATGGAAACAGGATACACCTGAGCTCAATTTCGAGTCTCATAGTGAAGGGTTTGAATAGCTATGTAAATCAGGTATTTGCTTTTAATTTTTTTATAAATGTGCAAGAAAATCTTAAAAACCTGTTTTCGCTTTGTCGTTATGGGGTATTGTGTGTAGAATGATAAGGAAAAGTAATAATTTAAGAATCATTTTTGAATAAGGCTGTAACGTAACAAAATGTGGAAAAAGTCCAGGGGTGTGATTGCTTTCCAAACACACTGTTAATGCAGTCTCTACCACCACGGTAAGATTGATTTTACCTGTCATTTGTGCTAGATCTTCAGTGCTATGGCTTAAATACAGCCCTATGTTTTGAGGAAATAGACTGTTTGTTTATATTTAAATTGTTTCCAAACATTGGAGTAAAACGAGCTTGTATTTTGGGTTCTGACAGGGTACAACAGTTGAACTAAGGGCTCTATTCAATCCATATTATTGACATTCAGCACTACAGTGTGATTGAAATGTAAAGACAATGTTCCCGCATTTAGTGGAGACTGCATTCACGGTAAACGGAGCATGTGTCGGCTCAATCGGAAATGACCTTAAAATGTATATGGTGCAATCTGTAACGCCATAAGTTATATTCTTCAAGAATCAACGGGTATATATCATTAATTTCATAAGTCAGAAAATTGATGTAGCAACTAAGGATTCAAGCTTTAAAGGTACATTACACTTTCAAATGGAAGTTTGTTCGTCTCTTTCCGACCTCCAAAGTAGTCTAATGTCAAGATGAAACTACCTCCTATCACGTTTCAGGTATGACCCAGATGCAGACAGTGTCGAAGAAACAAAAGTTTATTTCTAATACAGAGGCAGGCAAACGACAGGTCAAAGAGAGGCGGAGGTCAGTAATCCAGAGAAGGTGCAAAAGGTCCAGAACGGCACGCAGTCTCAGGGTCAGGGCAGGCAGGTGTCAATAATCCTGTGAGGTGGGGCAAGGTATAGAACGGCAGGCTCAGGGTCAGGGCAGGCAGAACGGTCAAAAACCGGGAAGAACTAGAAAACAGGAGCGAGGACAGACAGGAGCCAGGGAATAAACGCTGGTAGGTTTCACAAAACAAAACGAACTGGCAACAGACAAACAGAGAACACGGGTATAAATACACTGGGGATAATGGGGAAGATGGGCGATCCATGGAGAGGGGGTGGAGACAATCACAAAGACAGGTGAAACTGTCATGTTTTGTCTTATATCATCTTGTCATTTTGCTTTTCCTTCTGTTCGTTTCCCCCTGCTTGGGGGGGGGTACTGTCATGTTTGTCATTTATTATCTTGTCTTGTCCCTGTGCTCCCCATTCTATTCGTTTCCCTCTGCTGGTCTTATTAGGTTCTTTCCCTCTTTCTATCCTTCTCTCTCCCCCTCCCTCTCTCTCTCTCTCGCTCTCTCTTCTCTCTATCGTTCCGTTCCTGCTCCCAGCTGTTCCTATTCCCCTAATCATCATTTAGTCTTCCCACACCTGTTCCCGATCCTTTCCCCTGATTAGAGTCCCTATTTATTCCTTTGTGTTCCGTTCCTGTCCCGTCGGTTCCTTGTTTTGTATTCACCATGCTGTGATTGTGTTTCGCCCTGTCCTGTCGTGTTTTTTGCCTTCATCAGATGCTGCGTGTGAGCAGGTGTCTCTGTCTACTACGGCCTGCGCCTACCCGAAGCGACCTGCAGTCTGTGGCCGCTTCTCTTGTCATTCCCCTCTACAGACTAGAGGATTTCTGTTATTCCCTGTTTGGACTTGAATAAACTCTGTTTCTGTTAAGTCGCTTTTGGGTCCTCTATCACCTGCGTGACAGAAGGAACCGACCAAGGAATGGACCCAGCGACTTCAGACGCTCGTAACACTGCCGTCGAGATCCAAGGAGCCATGCTCGGCAGACACGAGCAGGAATTGTCTGCTGCTCGCCATGCCGTGGAGAACCTGGCCGCTCAGGTTTCCGACCTCTCTGGACAGTTCCAGAGTCTACGTCTCGTGCCACCTGTTACTTCCTGGCCTGCTGAGCCTCCAGAACCTAGGGTTAATAACCCACCTTGCTACTCCGGGCAGCCCACTGAGTGCCGCTCCTTTCTCACGCAGTGTGAGATTGTGTTCTCTCTCCAACCCAACACATACTCTAGAGAGAGAGCTCGGGTTGCTTACGTCATTTCACTCCTTACTGGCCGGGCTCGAGAATGGGGCACAGCTATCTGGGAGGCAAGGGCTGATTGCTCTAACAAGTTCCAGAACTTTAAAGAGGAGATGATTCGGGTTTTTGACCGTTCAGTTTTTGGTAGGGAGGCTTCTAGGGCCCTGGCTTCCTTATGCCAAGGTGAACGGTCCATAACGGATTATTCTATTGAGTTTCGCACTCTTGCTGCCTCTAGTGAGTGGAACGAGCCGGCGCTGCTCGCTCGTTTTCTGGAGGGACTCCACGCAGTGGTTAAGGATGAGATTCTCTCCCGGGAGGTTCCTTCAGATGTGGACTCTTTGATTGCTCTCGCCATCCGCATAGAACGACGGGTAGATCTTCGTCACCGGGCTCGTGGAAGAGAGCTCGCATCAACGGTGTTTCCCTGCTCCGCATCGCAACCATCTCCCTCCTCTGGCTTTGAGACTGAGCCCATGCAGCTGGGAGGGATTCGCATCTCGACTAAGGAGAGGGAACGGAGGATCACCAACCGCCTGTGCCTCTATTGCGGAGTTGCTGGACATTTTGTTAATTCATGTCCAGTAAGAGGCCAGAGCCCATCAGTAAGCGGAGGGCTACTGGTGAGCGCTACTACTCTGGTCTCTTCATCTAGATCTTGTACTACTATGTCGGTCCATCTACGCTGGACCGGTTCGGGTGCTACATGCAGTGCCTTGATTGACTCTGGGGCTGAGGGTTGTTTCATGGACGAAGCATGGGTTCGGAAACATAACATTCCTTTCAGACCGTTAGACAAGCCTACGCCCATGTTTGCCTTAGATGGTAGTCATCTTCCCAGTATCAAATTTGAGACACTACCTTTAACTCTCACAGTATCTGGTAACCACAGTGAGACTATTTCTTTTTTGATTTTCCGTTCACCGTTTACTCCTGTTGTTTTGGGTCATCCCTGGCTAGTATGTCATAATCCTTCTATTAATTGGTCTAGTAATTCTATCCTATCCTGGAACGTTTCTTGTCATGTGAAGTGTTTAATGTCTGCCATCCCTCCTGTTTCTTCTGTCCCTACTTCTCAGGAGGAACCTGGCGATTTGACAGGAGTGCCGGAGGAATATCATGATCTGCGCACGGTCTTCAGTCGGTCCCGAGCCAACTCCCTTCCTCCTCACCGGTCGTATGATTGTAGTATTGATCTCCTTCCGGGGACCACTCCCCCTCGAGGTAGACTATACTCTCTGTCGGCTCCCGAACGTAAGGCTCTCGAGGATTATTTGTCTGTGTCTCTTGACGCCGGTACCATAGTGCCTTCTTCTTCTCCGGCCGGGGCGGGGTTCTTTTTGTTAAGAAGAAGGACGGTACTCTGCGCCCCTGCGTGGATTATCGAGGGCTGAATGACATAACGGTTAAGAATCGTTATCCGCTTCCCCTTATGTCATCAGCCTTCGAGATTCTGCAGGGAGCCAGGTGCTTTACTAAGTTGGACCTTCGTAACGCTTACCATCTCGTGCGCATCAGAGAGGGGGACGAGTGGAAAACGGCGTTTAACACTCCGTTAGGGCATTTTGAGTACCGGGTTCTGCCGTTCGGTCTCGCCAATGCGCCAGCTGTTTTTCAGGCATTAGTTAATGATGTTCTGAGAGACATGCTGAACATTTTTGTTTTTGTCTATCTTGACGATATCCTGATTTTTTCTCCGTCACTCGAGATTCATGTTCAGCACGTTCGACGTGTTCTACAGTGCCTTTTAGAGAATTGTCTCTACGTAAAGGCTGAGAAGTGCTCTTTTCATGTCTCCTCCGTTACTTTTCTCGGTTCCGTTATTTCCGCTGAAGGCATTCAGATGGATTCCGCTAAGGTCCAAGCTGTCAGTGATTGGCCCGTTCCAAGGTCACGTGTCGAGTTGCAGCGCTTTTTAGGTTTCGCTAATTTCTATCGGCGTTTCATTCGTAATTTCGGTCAAGTTGCTGCCCCTCTCACAGCTCTTACTTCTGTCAAGACGTGTTTTAAGTGGTCCGGTTCCGCCCAGGGAGCTTTTGATCTTCTAAAAGAACGTTTTACGTCCGCTCCTATCCTCGTTACTCCTGACGTCACTAGACAATTCATTGTCGAGGTTGACGCTTCAGAGGTAGGCGTGGGAGCCATTCTATCCCAGCGCTTCCAGTCTGACGATAAGGTTCATCCTTGCGCTTATTTTTCTCATCGCCTGTCGCCATCTGAGCGCAACTATGATGTGGGTAACCGTGAACTGCTCGCCATCCGCTTAGCCCTAGGCGAATGGCGACAGTGGTTGGAGGGGGCGACCGTTCCTTTTGTCGTTTGGACAGACCATAAGAACCTTGAGTACATCCGTTCTGCCAAACGACTTAATGCCCGTCAAGCTCGTTGGGCGTTGTTTTTCGCTCGTTTCGAGTTTGTGATTTCTTACCGTCCGGGTAGCAAGAACACCAAGCCTGATGCCTTATCCCGTCTGTTTAGTTCTTCTGTGGCTTCTACTGATCTCGAGGGGATTCTTCCTTATGGGCGTGTTGTCGGGTTGACAGTCTGGGGAATTGAAAGACAGGTTAAGCAAGCACTCACGCACACTGCGTCGCCGCGCGCTTGTCCTAGTAACCTCCTTTTCGTTCCTGTTTCCACTCGTCTGGCTGTTCTTCAGTGGGCTCACTCTGCCAAGTTAGCTGGTCATCCCGGTGTTCGAGGCACTCTTGCGTCTATTCGCCAGCGCTTTTGGTGGCCGACTCAGGAGCGTGACACGCGCCGTTTCGTGGCTGCGTGTTCAGACTGCGCGCAGAAGAAGTCTGGTAATTTTTTTCTGCTTCTGCTCCTGGTCTTGCTGGGTCTCAGTCTGTTCCCTGCCATCGCATCTCTCCTGTTCTTGTTCCTGCCCTTGCTGTGTCTCAGTCTGTCCCTAGTTCTCATTTTTTTTTTTAGAGTAGTACCCTAGTTTCCCTTTTTATCGTTTTTCGTTACGGTCCTGAGGAGAGGAGTTGGGTTCTTTCTCGGGACGTGCTGGACCGTTTGATCTATGATTTCCTCCGTTGCCGCCAGTGTTCCTCCTCGAGAGCGCCAGGAGGCGCTCGGTGAGTGGGGGGGTACTGTCATGTTTTGTCTTATATCATCTTGCCATTTTGCTTTTCCTTCTGTTCGTTTCCCCCTGCTTGGGGGGGTACTGTCATGTTTGTCATTTATTATCTTGTCTTGTCCCTGTGCTCCCCATTCTATTCGTTTCCCTCTGCTGGTCTTATTAGGTTCTTTCCCTCTTTCTATCCTTCTCTCTCCCCCTCCCTCTCTCTCTCTCTCGCTCTCTCTTCTCTCTATCGTTCCGTTCCTGCTCCCAGCTGTTCCTATTCCCCTAATCATCATTTAGTCTTCCCACACCTGTTCCCGATCCTTTCCCCTGATTAGAGTCCCTATTTATTCCTTTGTGTTCCGTTCCTGTCCCGTCGGTTCCTTGTTTTGTATTCACCATGCTGTGATTGTGTTTCGCCCTGTCCTGTCGTGTTTTTTGCCTTCATCAGATGCTGCGTGTGAGCAGGTGTCTCTGTCTACTACGGCCTGCGCCTACCCGAAGCGACCTGCAGTCTGTGGCCGCTTCTCTTGTCATTCCCCTCTACAGACTAGAGGATTTCTGTTATTCCCTGTTTGGACTTGAATAAACTCTGTTTCTGTTAAGTCGCTTTTGGGTCCTCTATCACCTGCATGACAGAAACAGATCAGAGTGTGACACGTCCAGTGACATCGGTTGTGTAGATCCAGTTATATGCCTCCAATTCCAAATGAATGGAAAAGATGAGCACCGAATAAAACCAGGAAATCCAGGAAATTAGACCGTGTTAATATTTTCTATTCCTTTAGGATTGAGGCCTATAGTTGGATCCACACAATCAATGTTTAATCCGGACATTAGTCTTCTTTTGAGGTCTGAAAACATCTGACAAACTTTCATTTATGAGTGAAATGTCCCTTTAAGAATGATTTGCAGTCCACATTGACATTGACTCAATTGTCTCTTCTATCATTCTCCACATTCAGAATTTTTCAACAATAGCTTCTTTCACTCCTACAATCACTGGTTCTGCTCCTACAAACACTGGTTCTGCTCCTACAATCAGTGGTTCTGCTCCTACAAGCGCTGGTCCTGTTGCTCCTACAAGCGCTGGTCCTGTTGCTCCTACAATCACTGGTTCTGCTCCTAAAATCACTGGTTCTGCTCCTACAAGCGCTGGTCCTGTTGCTCCTACAATCACTGGTTCTGCTCCTACAAGCGCTGGTCCTGTTGCTCCTACAATCACTGGTTCTGCTCCTACAAACACTGGTTCTGCTCCTACAAACACTGGTTCTGCTCCTACAATCACTAGTTCTGCTCCTACAAGCGCCGGTCCTGTTGCTCCTACAACCACTCGTCCTGTTGCTCCTACAACAGCAGCAACTGTCCAATCTTCCAAACCAAGTGGCAGCCCAGCAACCGGAGCGTCTCTGTTGTGTTCTGTGGTGATTCTTCTGCTCTACAGCCTGTAGTACTAAGTGGTGAACCCCCTCTGGCCTGGAGTTTGTATTGTTCAGGACTATATAGACTGAGTGGCTATGAATGACCCCAGAGCCAATGAAGAAAGCAAATATGTATCTGGAAGAATGGACTTTCTTCTACTAGAACACCAGTCATTGATGTTTCATGTTAGAGGTTAATCTTTGTATATGGACACGTTATGAGAGAAGCAAATTCTTCTTAAATTTGAATTTGGGTGGGTGGATTGGAGGGAAGAAGGGGTGGAGGGAGGGGTTGGGGTTGTATTTTTTTCTGTTCTCATATCTGAAAATCTAGAAAGAAAGTTCAACAAAAAGCATTTGTTATAAACCGTCATCAAGGGGTAAAAACCTTTGGGCTAAGAGATATTGGTTGTGTTTTGAACACTGACAGTTTTACAAACTTGATTCCACTGCCCTTTTAGACTTATCCTTGTCCGTTTGTTTGATTAAGTTGAAATGCACTGATTAGAGGGAATGAGTTCATGTTGTAGACAATACCCTTGATTGTAATCCAATTTCTATGTTAATAAATGCATGTATGGAAGTACAATCAAAAACAGTATAATAAAATAATAGAATGTGTGACTACTTACATATGAATTATTTCGAGCATTAGCAATAGAACAAAGTTGTATTTTCTTGTGTTACTGTGTAAGACGGAGACATAACGCAATGCAGATGTAGGATCTGAATTTGATCACCCTGTTGCAGGAGAACGTTCCTGCACTGCAGGACATTTTAAACATTTTTTGTAGTGTATTTTAGTTAAAAAGGGTCAGAATGTGTCATTTCCACTTTTACATTTCAGATGTGATTTTCCCTTACACAAAAATGCACATAATAATTAACATTTCCTGTTGCTGCTGATTATTTTCCTGTTGTAGCAAACTGGTTCAAATTACGATCCTACATCTGTGTATTATTTTCCTGTTGCTGCTGATTATTTTCCTGCTGTAGCAAACTGGTTCAAATTACGATCCTACATCTGTGTATGTGAAGGCTGAGCTAGTGTGAAATTGTACACAAAACTCAATCCTTTAGTCTTCATATCGACAGATAGCCAGCAACGCTTTGTGGATGATCTCCTCTGAATTTGTTCTTTTGAAAAACATTGGCCATTTTTCCAAAAATTCAACAGATTTTGAAAGACTGTTAGTTATACTGCTTGGTTGAGGTGGATAGTTTCATTGACATATATTTCCTGTAACAAATACAGTAGGAATACATTTCATCCCCCCAACAGGTGACACTGTCGGGGTGCTACTGACGTGCAGATAAGTGTGTGTACATGTGGGAGTCTAAATGTGCATGACATCTGGTGGGAGGGTGCACACAGTGGTGTAGTGGTGCCTGGAGAAGTGGGCATACTCACATGTAGCCAAAAAGAGACCAGAAGCACTCACATCCATGTGGTACGAATATATTTTTGAAATATTCTTTCTCACTGATAATGAAAGACAAGGGGCATATCAGCGTATGTTTCAAAAACCGGTTCGACAGCGACGATTATTGACATTTCTAAACGTCAAAACACAGTGTCGCAATTGTACAGCTGTAGGATCTTAATTTAAGCCAGTTTGCTTCAGCATGAAAATCGTCCTGCAGAAAATAGGAAATGTGAATGAATATGTGGATTATAATTAATGAAAGATGTTTGTAATTAAGATCCTACATCCGTAGTTCGCATGAAGTCAATAGCGGTTGAATGTAAGGGCTGCAAACCCTACGTTTGGACAGTAAGGGTTTTCGAGAGCTACGTTTGTGTATCCTACTTTGTGATTTATTTATTGTTCTACATAGTTGATACAGCATACATCTCCACTACACAACAACCACTGGGGGGAAAAAGTGGGCATACCTGCATTTTGCCCCCACCACACCACTGGGTACTCATATACCGTACGTATGATTGTGTTTGTGTGCCCGCGCGTGTGTGTGTGTGCCTTGGTTAAGAAGTTCAGAGTCTCTGATAGTCAGAATGGTGATCCATGTTCCATGATCTGCCTTTGCCTGATTGATAGCTTGTTCAGTCAAATATACGGTGTACCAGTACGTTATATTCATAATCTACCATATTGTTTGCCTGTTCAAAATGTAAAAATGTTGTCGTTTGGCAGACAATCGTACACAGAGGTTATTCTAATAATGCTACATCTTAGTGAAGTCTTATGACAAGGCTCCTGTGAAGAGGATTTCTGTCAGGGAGGGGAGAGAGACTAAAGTTTAAATTGAGTAAGGCCAGGATGAGTAACGACAGGACATTACTTGGCCTCTGAGTACATTGGTGATGACTTGATTAGAACATATCACAGTAGATGACAGGTATTTGACTTTCTCATTTTAAATACTGTATGTTACTCATCTCTAAATTTAGTGTGTATTCAATGTTCCATGCTCCCTCTCTCCATTTCTCTCTCTCTCTCTCTCTCTCTCCGTTACTCTCTCTCTCCGTTACCCTCTCTCTCCATTTCTCTCTCTCTATTTCTCTCTCTCTCTCTCTATTTATCTCACTCGATCCTTTTCTCTCTCTCTCTCCATTTTTGTCTCTCTCTCTCTCACTCTCTCTCTGTCTGTTTCTCTGTCTGTTTCTCTCTCTCTCTGTTTCTTTCTCTCTGTTTATCGCTCTGTTTCTCTCTCTCCGTTTCTCTCTCTCTCCACTTCTCTCTATCTCTCTGTTTCTCTCTCTCTGTTTATCTCTCTGTTTCTCTCTCTCCGTTTCTCTCTCTCTCTCCACTTCTCTCTATCTCTCTGTTTGTCTCTCTCTCTCTACTAGACATCACTAGGATGTATGATCAGGATCTTGGACTCATTTCTATAGATCAGGCAAACGCTTTTGATAGTATCATACCGATCTGTTTAGGGCCATGAAAGCTTTCGACCTGGGTAGCAGGTTTAAGATCATGGGTCAAGCTATTGTACTCTGGGCTGAGCTGGCCAGTCCCAGTTAGGAGAGGGATTAGGCAGGGGTGTCCACTCTCAGGTTAGCTCTACTGTCTAGCCATAGAACCACTGCTTTGTAGGCTGAGGGAGAGGCTGAAGGGAATGTCAGTTCCGGGGGCAGCTGGTGGGGAGTCGGTTTCAGTGTTGGATGCTGCTGCTGCTGCTGCTGCTGAGGTTATCAGGGTTTGATATTGTTTGATGGGAACTGGGAAAGGAGTGAGAGATTGATTATGGGGAGATGGGCCAGAACAGGATGTCTCAGTCTTACTGGGGGGCTTCAGTGGGGCAAAGTAGGGAAGAAGTTCCCAGTGGTGGAAAAAGTATCCAATTGTCAGTAAAAGTATATATATTAAAGCAACTGCAAAAAGTATTATTCTTTTGTCTGGTCAATACTGGACATGCCAGCAGTGTTGCACCAGCCTTTGCACGAGGGGGACAAGGGCTGGTGGACATTGAGTCCAGAGTCCCAGCTTTCTGCCTACAAGCTGCACAGAGCCTTTTTTACCAGCAGGGGGTGTGTGGTGAGACACAGCATTGGCTGTTCTAATGAGGTCAGGGGGTCTTGAATGTGACAGGCACGTGTTCCTTTTGGATCTGGAGCAGGTCGATATGGCAAAACCTTTACGCCGTTCTACCTTGCTGTGCTTCGGGCGTGGAACGAGACCCTCAACTGTTTACAGGGATGTTTCACGGCCAGGAGCACGGCTAGTGGAGGAGCCACTGTTCTACAACCCACTCATCCAGACCAGAGTGCTGACGTCTCCGAGATTGCGAGCCAGACCTGTGAGAATGGGGTTAACTCAGTTGGGTGACCTGAGAGAGGAGGCTTCCTCCATAAAGTCATCCAGGCTGCTGCAGCAGGTGGTGGAGGAGATCCTTGCTGCACTAGCGGGCCCCTTCAGAGAGCTGCTGGGAAACAGGCAGCGGCTGGGCCGTTGAACCACTAATTAAACCGATCTGCTTCCTTTTACCACCTACCTCCTTTTTCCCCCAGCTGCTACTGCAGGCGGACACCAGGTGGGTGAGGAGATTATTTTATCGTTCAGGACTGAGGGGCTTTAGTCCAGCCAGCAAAAAGGCTTTGTGTAACGGTGGCTATCAAGTTGGCTCAGAAAGACCATTTGCATGGGCTGAGTGCAACGGAGTGGCAGGGTGGGTTTGGGACCGGGCACTTCTCTGGGAGGACGTTGTCGCTCCCTGTATAAGAAGTGTAAAAGCTGATCTACAGGGGAGGATTATTCAGGGGTCTATCGCTACGAACAGATATGTGTCGCACCGTGATTCATCAGTGGGAAGGGGGTGTCTATTCTGTGGGGAGGAGGAGACAGTGCAGCATCTGTTTTCCTTTTATTCCAGGCTGACAGGGCTGTTTTCTGTCCTGGGGTGGTGGTGTACAGGGCTGACTTGGGACCTATACATTGGAGGGCCTAGGTTTAGTGTGGCTGGCAGGACGAAGGGACTGCCTTGTCAAACTACCGGTTGGGGCAGGCAAAAATTGGCAGTGTGGAAGACCAGGAAGCATGAGATGAAGGGGGCGGGGAGTACAGACCCCAGAGCTATGCTACTGGGGCACCATCTGGGAGACTTTGTAGAGTTGTGGGGTGTCAGGTGGGGGGGGGGGTCTGTGTGCAGTGGACAAGGAGGGGTGGCTTGGTTTGAACGTTTTAGTACTGTTACAATGTAGTAAAGAGTGTACTAAAGTGACTGTAATTATTTGGCGATCAAGGTATTTTATTTAAATAAAAAAGTATCTCCCCCTATCCCTCCCTCCTTCTCCTGTCCTCCTCTCTCTCCCACCATCTGTCACCTCCGTGGATTGTCTCAGACTGCAGTTGGGTTATCACCAAAATGTGCATTTTGCCTGACAAGCATTATCCGAGACGTTTCACACCCTTCCATTTCCCAATGGAGACTTTAAGGAATTACAAACATGCAACTGTCAACCATAGTGCAGGGAAAAGAGGCGATGGGACAGGTAGAGGATGAAGAAACACTGACAAAACTAAGATGATGATATGTCGACCGCTAAAGAAGAGAGGAAAGATTGATAGACAAAGGAGACAACGGTTCCTCACTTACCATGTCTGAATTTCACCTTCAAAAGAGCAAACAAGAAATACCATTTAATACAACTACACCATTGTTTCATGCAAGAATGAAGACCCGTGGGGAATGATGGAATGTGGCAACTCCGATTTTATTACAAAACAAGTCACGAGTTCTCCTAAGTACTGAGATTGTGTGAAATGCATTATGAATGTGTTTCTAGCCTGTTTAGAAGGGTGTTTTACTAAATGAAAAGCCGTAAAGGATGCTTGCCCAAAAGACAATTACCACTTGTCACGTTCGACATAACGAGGAGACCAAGGCGCAGCGTGATATGAATACATTCTTCTTTATTAAACGAAGAAAACTTAAACAAAATAACAAAACGAACATGAAGCTATAAACACGAGTGCTGACATGCAACTACACATAGACAATAACACACCAAATCAACATGGAAAATGGCAACCTAAATAGTTTCCCCAATCAGATACAACGATAAACAGCTGTCTCTGATTGGGAACCATTTCAGGCCACCATAGACCTACATATACCTAGACATACTAAAACCCCATAGATATACAAAAAACCCTAGACAGGGTAAAAACACCCAGACAATACAAAAACTAAACCAACCGCCCTTGTCACACCCTGACCTAACCAAAATAATAAAGATAATTAAGGTCAGGGCGTGACAGTACCCCCCCCCCCCCCCCCCCCCAAAGGTGCGGACTCCCGGCCGCAAACCTAAACCTATATGGGAGGGTCTGGGTGGGCATCAAACCTCGGTGGCGGCTCTGGTTCTGGACGCCGCCCCCCTTTACACTGAGTCCACTCTTGTATCACTGACCCCGGACTGGGGACCGTCGCTGGAGACCCCGGACTGGGGACCGTCGCTGGAGACCCCGGATTGGGGACCGTCGCTGGAGACCCCGGACTGGGGACCGTCGCTGGAGACCCCGGACTGGGGACCGTCGCTGGAGACCCCGGACTGGGGACCGTCGCTGGAGACCCCGGATTGGGGACCGTCGCTGGAGACCCCGGACTGGGGACCGTCGCTGGAGACCCCGGACTGGGGACCGTCGCTGGAGACCCCGGATTGGGGACCGTCGCTGGAGATCCCGGACTGGGAACCGTCGCTGGAGACCCCGGACTGGGGAACGTCGCTGGAGGTTCCGGACTGTGGCCCGTCGCCGGAGGTTCCGGACTGTGGCCCGTAGCCAGAGTTGCTGGTGAAACTGTCTGAAATTTATTTAGAATTCAAGGCACACTTAAACAGCATGGCTACCACAGCATTCTGCAGCGATACACCATCCCATCTGGTTTGAGGTTAGTGGGACTATCATTTATTTTTCAACAGAACAATGACCCAACACACCTCCAGGCAGTGTAAGGGCTATTTGACCAAGAAGGAGAGTGATGGAGTGCTGCATCAGATGACCTGGCCTCCATAATCCCGACCTCAACAAGACGAGTTGGACCGTAGAGTGAAGGAAAAGCAGCCAACAAGTGCTCAGCATAGGCAGGAACTCCTTCAAGACTGTTGGAAAAGCATTCTATGTGAAACTGGTTGAGAGAATGCCAATAGTGTGCAAAGCTGTCATCAGGGCAAAGGGTGGCTATTTGAAGAATCTCAAATATAAAATATATTTTGATTTGTTCAACACTTTTTGGTTACTACATGATTCCATATGAGTTATTTCATAGTTTTGATGTCTTCACTATTATTCTACCATGTATAAAATAGTACAAATAAAGAAAACCCCTTGAATGAGTAGGTGTGTCCAGACTTGTGACTGATACTGTATTTAACTTTGAGCTACTTGTATCTACATACGCATAGTATGTTCTGTACAGAGTAGGCCACACTATACTACACTATACTATACTACTATCAGTTGTCTTGTCTCACTCTTAACAGTCCTGTATCCTATACACACATCACCATGGTGTTCGGGACAGCTTGCTCAGTGTTTCTAGATTATGCCTGTGTGAATCCTGATGGCCAATCTAGATTATAGTCAGACAGTACCACTCCTCAATTTTGACCTCTCTGCATTATAATAACATGTGAAAGCCCATGATGTCCCAGAATGTCTTTCTCCGAAGAATACAGAACAGTAACTTAGCTACAATTGAAGACAAGACCATTTTAGATTAACAAGACATTTGAACAACAGTTTCATTTTTGATAGTTTTATTTAATATTTTAAAAATCACTCATTTCTTTTCACATTCTATTTTTGGTATCAAAGAATAATGCATTGAGGTGCAAGGCATTTGGTGTTAAATATAAAAAATAAGAAAGTAACCTGTATCTTGACAGTGTTTGGCAATGTATGATTCATATCTACGAAAATAGATAGACCATAGTGAAATAGATGAACACACAGTAGCATTAGAGAGGAACTGCATAAAAGCCCACAGAGTCATTGCACTGCATCATCCCTTATTGTATGTATTATACTGCCTAAACAACACTTCCCATCCAATGGTTTCCCAAAAGGTAGTAAATTACATAGTCAAACAAAATGCTGAACTCAGCCAATTCAGAAAAGAATGTGCATAGATTTAGCTTCCTTTATGAAAACCTCTTAAATACACTGCTTGTAGCCACAGATGATGTATCATATGGTAGATGGAACTTGACCTTCCCAATAATCATTAGTGGGTTCAAGTGAATGGTTCTGTCAACTACTGTGTGTGCTAAGCCGGGTCATACCATCGAAGTCAAGGAAGAATCTGAGAGGGTAGAATGTCTGTAAATAGAATCATCTCAATACACACATTTAAGGGAGGGGAAAAGAAGCACTACCCTTCCCATCCTCTCCAGTTTACCACATCCAAAGGCACTGGTTGTTAGATGAGTCATTTGTATGCTGCTGTCCTCACATTCAGGCAAAAAAGTATAACCCTCATATGATTCTTCACAGAATGAAAGAAACCCTTTAACTGTAATGAAGATGTTCTGGGATCCTCTTGAGAGTGCCTGACCATGATGACACAAGGTTCAGTCTGTGGTGCTTCCTAATGTCCGTCTCCACAGACTGAAGAGCAGGAGTTCTGAGGGGTTGGTCGATATTGGAATGTATTGTATTGGAGGAGCTGGTGAAGGGTGTGGGTTGAGGGAAGGTTATTGGAAGGTTACAGCAGCTCCAGCTCCCACTGTTGGCAAGGCCTCTCCTCACTCTCTGGTAAAATCACCACATGGTCTCTGTCGTACTGCTTGCCACCTGAGAGATACAATTTTATCATCAATTTATTGTATTTTGGGGGGGGGGGGGGTATTACCCCAAAAACTTACCCAATAGGTGCTGAGTGGTCATAGTATTACATGAAAGTACAAATCATGTATGTGTGGTTCCTATAATTTCACTCCTAAAATTAGACTAGTGTCTCACCCTTGATGTCCAACACCATGCCAGGGAAGGTGAGGCTGGGGATGGTGCCTCTCATCTGGGCTGACCAGGTCTGGACAGGCTGCCGGGTCTCTGACCACAGCACCACCTTCGCCCCCGCCTCCACGTTCCCCATTACCTGCAGGCTCATAGTAGGAGCCAACTAGAGAAGGAGAGCAAGAGACATAAGTAATTGAGAAATCTGGCGTGCTCAACTAGCAAAACATCTAGGCGATGTGGATAGGATATGTGGTAAATTGATTGTAAAACATGATAAATATAGTGTAAAATAAATAGGAGAAATAACATCTGAAGATTTAAAAATGCTCTATATTTACTTCTATAGGGGGAGAAAACAGATTGTCAACATTTTAGGGCTGTCAATGTATGTATGTGTTAACTCATGGGGTCCGAGGGGGAGTCCCAGGGGTTCCTCAGTAAGGTGAAAGAAAATGATCATGAGAATGAAAAAGTTGAGGAACTTTATTCCTAGTGAGCAATACCTTGTTCTTGATGAGGCCTTCCTGGTAGAACCAGATGTCGCTCATGCCCTCCACCTGCTCGGTCACCACCACGCGTCCAGACTTCATTTCCTCTACGCCACCCTGGATGGACAGGAAGTGACCTCGCTCTTTGCTTTTGATGCGGAAGAAGTGCCGCCTCTGCAGGAAATGAGCACACGTAAATAATATATATGAGTAAATAAAAAGAGGAAACGTGTATTGGGTAGAAGTATAGTATTATAAACCAACCCAAACAAAATGAATAAAGTCATAGGGATTCTAACCTGCCGTACTGGGTACATTGAGCCAATGGTGAGAAGCTGACTGAATTTGGGCCAGTTGGTGATTTCAATGGGTTCTAATAGGAACTGTCGCCCCCTGTAGTTACTGTGCTCACACATCACCCAGCTGCAAAGAGAGCAAGTGAGGTATAGGGAGAGAGAGGTACACAAGAGAAAAGTTTGTGGTCATACGCACATCTTTAAAAACATAGGTGCTGGGCTAATAAAGAATACTAGTACAGAACAAATAGACCTGCACACAGTTAAAGCTCCCAATTCACAGCTTTATTGACAATGTTTCCATCTGGAACGGATCTTCGTCAGGTCGAAAACACAAGAGCACATAATATCAACACACACACACACACACGCACGCACGCACGCACGCACACACACACACACACACACACACACACACACACACACACACACACACACACACACACACACACACACACACACACACACACACACACACACACACACACACACACACACACCAGCCTCGGTTGACTCTGACAGAGAGTAGATGGTTGTTGTAGCCCTCCTCCAGCATATTGACCACCTCTGTGTCCACTGTGATCTCCCTGCCCTCCAAACACTCCAGACCAAACAGCGAGACAGAGGGCACTGAGAACACCTGGGGAAACAGTGTTAAGATATACTTTATTAGTCCATATGGGATGGAAATGAGTCTTCTGTTTTTCTTCCAACCTCTCCTGTATAAAAACACACACACACACACACACACACACACACACACACACACACACACACACACACACACACACACACACACACACACACACACACACACACACACACACACACACACACACACACACACACACACACACACACACACACACACACACACAGAGATAGGCTGCAGCAGTGTTACAGTGGGTCAGAGTATGGGGTTGGGAGGAGTAATGGTATGGGAAAGAGAAACGGCTGTAGGGCGTTAAGCTAAATACAACAAAATTGATTCATTAAGTGATTGAAAATAAAACTGAGAAAGCTATAGAGTGAGAGACAGACAGAAAAAGTGAAGGACAATTTGACGGTGAAAAAGCCAGTCTATATGAGTGTGACCAGTATATGAGGATTGGTCTTACCAGCGGGATACACTTCAGCGAGCGTATGACACAGTTCGGAGGACAGCCCATGCTGGTGAAGTTGGGGTAGTCTCCTTCTGACAGGATGTACAGGTTCCCTGAATACTCACGGCCCTCGTACACCACCCAACTGAAACGTAGAGGAACACGCAAAACCCATTTAAAACTATTTTACTAACGCCACACACTCGTCAGTACAGTGAACTCCCCTTTAATTGTAATAATTATATGCTGGCTCATCTCTAGGTTCTGCAGTACTCCATACCATCCCTCTACAGCTCCACTAAGCCTGTGTATACTTCCATCTCTCCTAATTATACATTTTTCCTACACTTGGTGTGTGTGTGAATATATATATATATATTGTGCATGTTGGTTCTGTCCCACCTTCCCCCCACCACTCTGCAGGACTTGGCGATGAGCTTGTCAGAGAGGGACTCCTGGTTCTTGTCACACACATGGCATTCCCCCTCGAAATCTGGCTCTGTGTACAACATCACCTGAGACAGACAGGGGCAGCGAGGGAAGAAAGAGAGTTCAAATCAGTCACATTTACTGTAGTACATAGTACAAGTGAAGTGTGAAAAGAGAAGAGCGTGACTGCAGAAGGATATACACGCACGATACTACAAGATGTCTCACCTCACTTCTGACGCTGCCCTGGTTTTCACTTGGAGCCTGAAAACAGACAAGAGAACCGGGTGCACCGAGTAAACATCCCAATGTCTGACATCAGCAATCCCTTCAAATTTTCCTCAGCGATGAATACGTTTCAATATTAGCATTAAAGGAGCATCTAAACAGTGTGTGTGTGTGTGTGTTCTTCTTTCAGTTCATTTGCCTGCCTGTTTCCGTCTCTCCACTCTCCACTCTCTCCACTCTCCGTAAGAAAAGCGTCTCTAGACGACCTACTCGCCTGTAAGATGGGCTGGACAGAGCAGATGCGGTTGTCTGAAGAGCCCCAGTCAGCAGGGTTACTGTAGAAACCTTTCTCCAGGATATACTGGTCACCAGAGAAGTCCACGTGAGAGTAGGCGATCCATCTGGAGGAGGAGACAACAGTGGCCACTTAGTGTCAAACCTCCACTAATACTCCGAAACGTCCTTTATTCTCCGTTGGAGGGAACTTATGTTTAAGGTGTTATGTCTATAAAGGTATTGTCAAATATGATCATGTACTCAACAATGTATCAGCCAGTATCAGGTTATTATCAGAGCCATATCTACTGTATATTGGCTCTAGTTATGATCCCGTTCTTACTATCTTATCAGGCCTCTGTCACAGTTCAAATGATATCGGTCACTACTGTTCGACACTAGATTACACCCATGTTGGACTACAACGCTGCTCGTTCCAAGCATTTGTACTCACGCTCCACTGACGACGTGGATGGAGCGCGTGGTGGTGCGGAAGCCAAACAGCTCCACGTCGGGAATGGCCTCGGTCACCTCAAAGGTGTTGTCCTGCCCCACGTCAGGAAGGGCCTCGGTCACCTCAAAGGTGTTGTCCTGCTCCACGTCGGGCTGCTCGTACAACACCAACATGGGCTCGGTCAGGTCCTACGGGGGACAAGAGTGGTCAGAGGTCACATACTGTGTGGCTCCAGGCAGGGGTCGTCTTTAGGCACAGATCTAGGATCAGCTCCACCCGAAACGTAACTTAAACGGGTATGGGGACAGCTACTGTGTTCCACTGCCCTTAAAGACGCTACCTTTAGTTCCATTTCTGGTCAAACGTATTTCAAAAGGAGAAATACGTTGGTTGCCTGGCGCCCTCGTCCCTTTGCCGAGATCATCTGCATGTATTAAATGTAACAGGAAACACAGAAACACTTGAGTAAATGAGGGATACAACGTGTATTGAAAGCAGGTGTTTCCTCCCAGGTGTGGTTCCTGAGCTAATTAAGCAATTAGTATCCCATCATGCTTAGGGTCATATAGAAAAATGCTGGGCAGGCCATTATTTTGACTACCACGGCTATGCCCCTATAGGATGACAATGCGCCCCCATCCAAGAGCACGAGTGGTCAATGGTTGAACCGTTTGAGGAACATGAAAACGATGTAAACCACATGCCACAAGGGGTCGCGTTTGCGTTTTTCATACAGAAAAGGAAAGGTGAAATGGAGAAAAATATCTTGCTGCATTTTGTAAACGCAGATCTGAAATGCTTTTTATTGTAAATTCTGCTCCGGTTCGGTCAGGGTTCCCTCCAAATCCTGAATGTTAAAGGGCTATTATCGTACATTAGTCGCACTTCTCCACTATATATTCCATTGGATCACTAGACATTGCTCCGAGTGATATGTCGGCTACTTCTCCACTATATATTCCATTGGATCACTAGACATTGCTCCGAGTGATATGTAGGCTACTTCTCCACTATATATTCAATTGGATCACTAGACATTGCTCCGAGTGATATGTAGGCTACCTCTCCACTATATACTCTGAAAAAACCTACACTCGATCCCTCCGATGTCAACAACTACAGACCAGTATCCCTTCTTTCTTTTCTCTCCAAAACTCTTGAACGTGCCGTCCTTGGTCAGCTCTCCCGCTATCTCTCTCAGAATGACCTTCTTGATCCAAATCAGTCAGGTTTCAAAACTAGTCATTCAACTGAGACTGCTCTTCTCTGTATCACGGAGGCGCTCCGCACCGCTAAAGCTAACTCTCTCTCCTCTGCTCTCATCCTTCTAGACCTATCGGCTGCCTTCGATACTGTGAACCATCAGATCCTCCTCTCCACCCTCTCCGAGTTGGGCATCTCCGGCGCGGCCCACGCTTGGATTGCGTCCTACCTGACAGGTCGCTCCTACCAGGTGGCGTGGCGAGAATCTGTCTCCTCATCACGCGCTCTCACCACTGGTGTCACCCAGGGCTCTGTTCTAGGCCCTCTCCTATTCTCGCTATACACCAAGTCACTTGGCTCTGTCATAACCTCACATGGTCTCTCCTATCATTGCTATGCAGACGACACACAATTAATCTTATCCTTTCCCCCTTCTGATGACCAGGTGGCGAATCGCATCTCTGCATGTCTGGCAGACATATCAGTGTGGATGACGGATCACCACCTCAAGCTGAACTTCGGCAAGACGGAGCTGCTCTTCCTCCCGGGGAAGGACTGCCCGTTCCATGATCTCGCCATCACGATTGACAACTCCATTGTGTCCTCCTCCCAGAGCGCTAAGAACCTTGGCGTGATCCTAGACAACACCCTGTCGTTCTCAACTAACATCAAGGCGGTGGCCCGTTCCTGTAGGTTCATGCTCTACAACATCCGCAGAGTACGACCATGCCTCACACAGGAAGCGGCGCAGGTCCTAATCCAGGCACTTGTCATCTCCCGTCTGGATTACTGCAACTCGCTGTTGGCTGGGCTCCCTGCCTGTGCCATTAAACCCCTACAACTCATCCAGAACGCCGCAGCCCGTCTACTGTTCAACCTTCCCAAGTTCTCTCACGTCACCCCGCTCCTCCGCTCTCTCCACTGGCTTCCAGTTGAAGCTCGCATCCGCTACAAGACCATGGTGCTTGCCTACGGAGCTGTGAGGGGAACGGCACCTCAGTACCTCCAGGCTCTGATCAGGCCCTACACCCAAATAAGGGCACTGTGTTCATCCACCTCTGGCCTGCTCGCCTCCCTACCACTGAGGAAGTACAGTTCCCGCTCAGCCCAGTCAAAATTGTTCGCTGCTCTGGCTCCCCAATGGTGGAACAAACTCCCTCACGACGCCAGGACAGCGGAGTCAATCACCACCTTCCGGAGACACCTGAAACCCCACCTCTTTAAGGAATACCTAGGATAGGATAAAGTAATCCTTCTCACCCCCCTTAAAATATTTAGATGCACTATTGTAAAGTGGCTGTTCCACTGGATGTCATAAGGTGAATGCACCAATTTGTAAGTCGCTCTGGATAAGAGCGTCTGCTAAATGACTTAAATGTAAATGTAAATGTAGATATACTCCATTGGATCACTAGACATTGCTCCGAGTGATATGCAGGCTACTTCTCCACTATATATTCCATTGGATCACTAGACATTGCTCCGAGTGATATGCAGGCTACTTCTCCACTATATATTCCATTGGATCACTAGACATTGCTCCGAGTGATATGCAGGCTACTTCTCGACTGTATATTCCATTGGATCACTAGACATTGCTCCGAGTGATATGCAGGCTACTTCTCGACTGTATATTCCATTGGATCACTAGACATTGCTCCGAGTGATATGCAGGCTACTTCTCCACTATATATTCCATTGGATCACTAGACATTGCTCCGAGTGATATGCAGGCTACTTCTCCACTATATATTCCATTGGATCACTAGACATTGCTCCGAGTGATATGCAGGCTACTTCTCCACTATATATTCCATTGGATCACTAGACATTGCTCCGAGTGATATGTAGGCTACTTCTCCACTATATATTCCATTGGATCACTAGACATTGCTCCGAATGATATGCAGGCTACTTCTCCACGGTACTTTCCTCAGGCGTAGTTCTTCCTCCGGTAGAAAGTTAAAACGCAAGCTTTAACGTCAAACATCAGGAAATGTAGCTGGCTACATTCTTTCTATGATAAACATTAGAAATATGATGGCCATTCATCATTTTTTAAATATCTTTTTTAAATACCTTGCATTTTCATTATAATTTAACTTACTTATGTGTGGCTGCTAGCCAAACAGTGTTGTACTTTTGCTGTCATCTGATTAAAACCATTTTCTGCCCAACGTGTTGCACTAATGTATTTGGTGTTGCACTAATGTATTTGGTGTTGCACTAATGTATTTGGTGTTGCACTAATGTATTTGGTGTTGCATTAATGTATTTGGTGTTGCACTAATGTATTTGGTGTTGCACTAATGTATTTAGTGTTGCACTAATGTATTTGGTGTTGCACTAATGTATTTGGTGTTGCACTAATGTATTTGGTGTTGCACTAATGTATTTGGTGTTGCACTAATGTATTTGGTGTTGCACTAATGTATTTGGTGTTGCATTAATGTATTTAGTGTTACACTAATGTATTTGGTGTTGCATTAATGTATTTGGTGTTGCACTAATGTATTTGGCGTTGCATTAATGTATTTGGTGTTGCATTAATGTATTTGGTGTTGCACTAATGTATTTGGTGTTGCACTAATGTATTTGGTGTTGCATTAATGTATTTGGTGTTGCACTAATGTATTTGGTGTTGCACTAATGTATTTGGTGTTGCACTAATGTATTTAGTGTTGCACTAATGTATTTGGTGTTGCACTAATGTATTTGGTGTTGCATTAATGTATTTGGTGTTGCACTAATGTATTTAGTGTTACACTAATGTATTTAGTGTTACACTAATGTATTTGGTGTTGCATTAATGTATTTAGTGTTACACTAATGTATTTAGTATTTGGTGTTGCACTAATGTTTTGCACTAATGTATTTGGTGTTGCAGTGTTGTCTTGTCCCTGTGCTTCCCATTCTATTCGTTTCCCTCTGCTGGTCTTACACTAATCCCTCTCTCACTCTCTCGCTCTCTCTTCTCTCTATCGTATTTAGTGTTACATTCCCCTAATCAATCATTTGGTCTTCCCACACCTGTTGCCTTTCCCCTGATTAAGTCCCTATTTCTTATTTAGTTCCGTTACACTAATGTATTTAGTGTTACACTGTGTTTGTGTATTTGGTGTTGCATTAATGTATTTAGATGCTGTTGCACTAATGTGTCTTTCAGTGCCTTCCCGAGGCAACCTGCTGTTCACCTGCTGTTCATTTGGTTTGTCCTGTCATTTCTAATGTTGTGTTTTTGTTTGTAATTACTTTGGATTAAAGACTCTGTTTTCACTAATGTTTTGGTGTTCTTTCACCTGCATGATGTATTTAGTGTTGCACTAATGTATTTGGTGTTGCACTAATGTATTTGGTGTTGCACTAATGTATTTAGTGTTGCACTAATGTATTTGGTGTTGCACTAATGTATTTGGTGTTGCACTAATGTATTTAGTGTTGCACTAATGTATTTGGTGTTGCACTAATGTATTTGGTGTTGCACTAATGTATTTGGTGTTGCACTAATGTATTTGGTGTTGCAGGTGAAATGGTTTAAAACAGCAATTTTTTGGGATGGTTTGCGTTACGAAAATGCAGATTTCTGAAAGCTAATACAGCCCCTGTTCCACGGATGTCACCGTCACCAGATCTCAACCCAATTGAAGACTTATGGGAGATTCTGAATTGCCGCCTGAGATCGCGTTTATCACCGCAATCCCTCCAACAGAGTTCCAGACACTTGCAGGATCTATGCCAAGGCGCATTGAAGCTGTTTTGGCCCAATAGTCTATAAAGACACTTTATATTGGATGTTGGCTATATTTTGGCAGTTACAGTTGAAGTCGGAAGTTTACATACACTTAGGTTGGAGTCATTAAAACTAGTTTTTCAACCTCTCCATACATTTCTTGTTAACAAACTATAGTTTTGGCAAGTCGGTGAGGACATCTACTTGGCGCATGACACAAGTAATATTTCCAACAATTGTTTACAGACAGATTATTTCACCCAACCGTGAAGCACGGGGGTGGCAGCATCATGTTGTGGGGGTGCTTTGCTGCAGGAGGGACTGGTGCACTTCACAAAATAGATTGCATCATGAGGTAGGAAAATTATGCGGATATATTGAAGCAACGTCTCAAGACAACAGTCAGGAAGTTAAAGCTTGACCGCAAATGGGTCTTCCAAATGGACAATGACCCCAAACATACTTCCAAAGTCGTAGCAAAACGGTTTAAGGACAACAAAGTCAAGGTATTGGAGTGGTCGTCACAAAGCTCTGACCTCAATCCTATAGAAAATGTGTGGGCAGAACTGAAAAAGCGTGAGAGAGCAAGGAGGCCTACAAATCTGACTCAGTTACACCAGCTCTGTCAGGAGGAATGGGCCAAAATTCACCCAACTTATTGTGGGAAGATTGTGAAAGGCTACCTGAAACGTTTCAACCAAGTTAAACAATTCAAAGGCAATGCTACCAAATACTAATTGAGTGTATGTAAACTTCTGACCCACTGGGAATGTGATGAAAGGAATAAAAGCTGAAATAAATCACTCTACTATTATTCTGACATTTCACATTCTTAAAATAAACTGGTGATCCTAACTGACCTAAAACAGGGAATTTTGACTAGGATTAAATGTCAAGAATTGTGAAAAACTGATTTGAAATCTATTTTGCTAAGGTGTATGTAAACTTCCGACTTCAACTGCACCTGTCACGCCCTGACATTAGAGAGCTTTTTTTATGTCTCTTTTTGGTTTGGTCAGGGTGTGATTTGGGTGGGCATTCTATGTCCTTTATTTCTATGATTTGTGTTTCTATGTGTTGGCAAGGGTATGGTTCTCAATCAGGGACAGCTGTCTATCGTTGTCTCTGATTGGGAATTATACTTGGGTAGCCCTTTTTCCCTCCTTTCAGAGGGGGTAGTTATCTTTGTTAGTGGCACTAATGGCCTGTTAAGCTTCACGTCGTTTTGTATTGTTTTTGTTGGTGACATTATTCAAATAAAAATAAAATGTACGTTCACCACGCTACGACACCCGTGACAGTACCTGTATATATGATTTCCCCTGAGTATACCAAACATTAGGAACACCTTTCAAATATTAAGTTTCATCTCCTTTTGCTCTTGGAATAGCTTCAATTCATCAGGGCATGGACTTTACAAGGTGTCGAAAGCGTTCCACAGGGATGCTGGCCCATGTAGACTCCAATGGAAGCATTTATATACACACAGGAAACTGTTGAGCGTGAAAAACCCAGCAGCATTGCAGTTCTTGACACACCCAAACCGGTGCACCTGGCGCCTACTACCATGCCCTGTTCAAAGGCACTTAAAAAAAAGATTGCCCACTCACCCTCTGAATAGCATGTCTCAGTTGTCTCAAGGCTTAAAATTCATTATTTACGCTGTCTCATCCCCTTCATCTACACTGGGTTTAACAAGTGACATCAATAAGAAATCATAGCTTTCCACCTGGAAAGAGCAGGCATTCTTAATATTTTGTGTACTCAGTGTATATGCCATTTAGGGCATGATCATTCCTGCAGCAGCTGGATACAAGATACTAGGGCCTGATAGAGATGGGGGTGTTACGTGATGGTATGGCCCACTCACCGCTCGAATGACTCTGACAGAGCGCAGCTCGGCATCGCAGCCCCCCCACACCCTCCAGTCATGGTAGTCTCCCTCCTCCAACATATACTGATGGCCTCGGAAACCCTCCTTCTCATAGCCCACCCAGCTAGAAGTACAGGGAGACAGAGCATGAGATGCAGGAAGCAAGACACACACACACACACACACACACACACACACACACACACACACACACACACACACACACACACACACACACACACACACACACACACACACACACACACACACACACACACACACACACACTACTCACCACCCTCCCTGTACTTTGATGGATCCAGGGCTATATATGAAGGCAGTCTGCAGTCTATCCTTCCTGGTCATGAAGTCTCTCATGTTGGTGTAGATTGTCCTTGTCTTCCCAGTGAAGTAGGGCTTTTCATAGAGCACCAGCTGGGAAGACAAAACAGCAGGCACAAGGGGGGCTGAGTAAGATTCAATGGAAAGTTACCCAATAACTTCTACAGTAAGGTATCAGCTTCAATCATTCGTTTGTTTGTTCATTCTTACCTTGGGCTCACCAGGTTTCTCCACTCTTGGTTCACCCTGTCATAAAACCATTAGGGAAATGTAATTTTGTGCACATCACCTATGAATGCAATACATGAATCATACTAAAGCTATTTCCACGGGGTGTACATTGTGCTAGCTGTGGTCCGTCACTACATTATGTCTATTACAATCTTACGATTTTGAGAGGGTGCACGGAGCCCACATAAGGTTGTTCCACACCCCAGGCTGCAGGGTTGGGGAACCCCCCCACCTCCAGAACACGTGGTATGCCCTGGAAGAAAGGCTGAGCATATACCAGCCATCTGAAGAGAGAAGAGAGTCGATCCAATCAGAACAGAGATATTGTTACAGAAGACAGAACTCACCAAAACCCTGCTATCACACCAATAAAATAGTCAATATACTGTAATATGGAGCTCAACTTCTTTTCACCCAATACAACGTTAAACCCCTAGAGTTGACTGACCCACTGGTGCATCAATCTAAGTTCCATAAAAAAAATCCCCGTCAAAATCCGTCAGTTTAAGATAGAGATATCGTTTTTTTTCTCCCAAATCCACCACATCCGCCAGTGTTGCACTTCCACATCTGCGGTGAAAGTGGCAGAGCTAGAGCGGTGTTCGTCAGACCATGAGACTTCCCGAAAATCGGTCTTCTCAATGAAACGTAATGTAGCATCAGAACGGTTCGACCTAAAAACTATTCTGACCACTATGGAAAGGGGAGATCCTCATGAACACGGTGTTCTCCGTTTTGCTCTACGACCCCACAATTGTCACAGGACTCTTCTGAAGGTAACCAGATGTAAAATATTATTGGAAGTATAAAGGTAGTTTTGTGCCTACACAAAAGAAAGGGGTTAAATATGTGTAAAAAATATCTCCTGATCTTTCTTATATCTCCTTGATTTAGGATAGACACTACAAATCCTTATTTCTTATGATATATTTTTTGACTGTCTTTTTTGCCATCATTTTTATACCTAAAGGGGTCCTAAAATTCAAAATAAAATAGCCAAATGGTCCATCTTAAAACAATTCCATATGTCAGCTTAGCACTACTCCCCCAGTGATATTCATTTGAAGCTTTATTTGATCAAATAATACATTGCATCATCTTACCTTCAGAAATGTTTATCCTCGTGCCCAACGTGGCCTACTAAAAAGCAGTTGGCTTTTTTGTCTGACTACAGTTACTCACAGTCCAGCGTTGATGATGATGGAGTTGGCTTTGATGGGGAAGCCGAATATCCTGGCGTCCTCTGACGTGTCTCTGAAGGTCACCTTCTTCCCCTCGGCATTCTCCTCAGGGAACAGACTGATCTCTGGCACACTGTAGTCCTGAAGGGGGCAGACCGAAATGACAGGTATGGTACTTTGACACTAGAGGGTGCTATCGTCTCACAGAGCAGCGCAATTGTGATACAGGCTCTAACAGAGAGGACGGCGTTGTGAGGCAGAAATCCTTAAAGGTGCCAGAGTCTATCAGCAGACGAGCAGTTCCACTGAACCACACCTAATCAGATTGACACAGCTCTCACCTAAAGCCTTTGGAATTCTTCTGATCCACCAAATACACAAAGCCATGTTTCTAACCACAACCTAGGCTTTAAGTAGTTGCCTGGTTGCATCCCACACGTTGAGAAGCACTGCTCTAGGGCCAATCATATAATAGTAAGGGGTCATCTGTGACTTCTTCTTCTTACCCTGACTACCCTTCGTACCGATCCTATGATGAACCTCCTGGCCGCCACCACTTCTTCTCCCGCCTCCTTCTGGCTGTCCTCTCCATTCGGCGGTTGTTGTCCCTCTACCTCCTCAGGGGGGTCGAAGGGGTAGGTGAGCTCTATGTCACCCTCGTCCAGAGCGATCTTCTCCCCTTTGAAGTTGGGCTTCTCGTACAAGACCCAGCTGAAGAGAGTATTGGAAAGACGGGGGTTAACAACTGGTCCGGGGTCATGAACTGTAAGGATCAGTGGTCTGAACAAGATGCATTTAACAATACGTGACCTATTTTAAAAGTGAGTTAAACAGGCAAAACTGGTGAATAGATTGGCCATTGCTCTAATGATGGACACAGTAGTAGAGCTCTACACTGGCACACTGAGGATGGCACTGGTGTCCCTTATTCAAGGTATGAAAGGGTGAAAGTAGAAATATCTATCCAGAAAGTATTCACAGGATGTGGATTCGTCAAATCAAATCAAGCTGTATTCATACAGCACATTTCCGACATGGAATGCAACACAATGTGCTTTTACAGAAGAAAAAAAATGAATGACTAAAAATGAAAAGCAAAGCTAAAAAGGTGTTTTTTAAGATGGCTTTCAAATAAAAATCCACCGTTTCAGCCCCTGGCTTTCTTGGGTAGACCAGACAGGAGAGCATTACAGTAGTCAAGCCTGCTTGTAATAAAAGCATGGATGAGTCTCTCTGTGTCAGCCTGAGAGAGAAACAGCCGCACCTTGGAAATGTTGGTGGCAAAACACTATTTTGGTCACATTCCTGATGTTTGATTTGAAACTGAGTTCAGAATCTAAAATAACACCTAGGTTTGTTTTTATCTGGTGTTTTATCTTTATTACCCGTGAATTAAAACATGCGGCCAGATTCTCTCTCTGTGCCCTGGCTCCAACAACAAGCATCTCGGTCTTATCTTGATTTAGCTGGAGGAAGTTGTGAGCCATCCAAGTATTTAAATCACTAATACAGTCTAATAATTTATCCGTGGAATTAAATCCTCTCATTCTTTCATAACCATATCCCACGGAGAGTTTTGCAAAAGTGAGAGTTGACACAAAATAAGTGACTTCTTTCAGTCAAACATTTGTATTAGTGATATAAATCCAAACCACCCACATGTGCTGTACTGCACTGAGATGTCCCAAAACCACAAGTTCACACACACACACACACACACACACACACACACACACACACACACACACACACACACACACACACACACACACACACACACACACACACACACACACACACACACACACACACACACACACACACACACACACACACACACACACACACACGTGATAAATAATAATCATGTCATGCCAATTCGGCCATGGCTCATTAGCTGCATATTCTACACTGAGAGTTCTGAAAAGTCAACATTCACACACACAGAAAAAGAGAGAGAGAGAGATGGGAGACAGAATGAACAAGTGACAGTTGTCACCCTTCAGATGATGTGTGATGGTAATGAAAGCAGCCTAATGATTATTCACCGCTGTGTCCCAGTGAGGCTTGGCGGTAGAAGGGGGTTGCACCACATCACTGTTTAGTGTTCTGGAGCCCCAGGGATGGGTGAGTCAGCATGTTCAGACCCATTTTGGACACCATGCTACCCTACACCATGCTACCCTACGGCTGCCCCCCATAGAAGAACCCTTTTTTGGTTCCAGGTAGAACCATCTGTGGAAAAGGTTCTACATGGAAGACAAAACGGGTTCCACCTGGAACCAAAAAGGGTCGTCCTATGGGCTAAAGACAAAGACTCCTTTTAGGTTCTGGATGGCACCTTACTCTAAGAGTGTACAGTAATAGGTGGCGAGAGACTGTTTATATTTAAACCGTTTAGAGTAGGCAAACTATAGCAAGAAAGAGAGACAGGAAGACAGATAGGAGCTCTCTGGAGAGGGATATTTGCCTAAGAACCTCCGTGCAGCACAGAGAAAGGGATGGTTGTGAGAGACTTGAGAACATTCCCTCTCCAGTGCACACACACACCCAGTGCAGGTGTTGGGACTGCATGCCTTTGCTCTTCTTCCTAGTATCAACAATCCATTCCCGCTCAGAAATTATTCAAATGATTATAGTGTGGGTTACTATTAGGTATTTGGTTGAGATCCTACTGCAACTATCTTCATCATAATTCTATGGATTAGCATCTGGGGTGCACCAGGATCATGGAGTTCAGGCTTTTGGGACGATTGCACTTTGTGTGTGTGTATGTGTGAACACTTACCCTCCTCTGACAACCCTGATAGAGATGGTCTCCTGTAGTTGCCAGGGTGTGGCATCAACGACATCACTCCACACCTCCATCCTCTGGCCACACATCCCTGGCCGGTCAAAGATGAACATCTGGAAAAAAAGACAGCACCGTTTCGTAAGAGATGCTCAAATTAAACAGCACACTAATACTGTACCTGTACCATGGCCCATCCTCTATCCAAGCATGGACGCTAGATCTGCTCGTCTTCAGCCAATATCTGACGTACATTAAAAGGTTCTGATGAAAGGCCACTATCAAAGGGAATGAAGGCTCAAACGTCAAGCTTTTAATAGTTGCTCAAATAAAATGCTATGTTTTTAATGGTGAGCGAGCGCTGCACCTTTTGAATGATGATGTCATTCTTTGGTTGCTTCTTCACTCATGTCTGTTAAACCCCACCCACTTCTTTCTGTGCATTAAAAGGAACCAACCGATCTAATGACCAGGCTAACTCTATCCATCTCTTTTCAACATCAATCGAAGCAGCCATCAGCAAACAGACTGAGATGCAACTTAGACACGCTGCTTTGTGTTGTGAACCACATGAAAGTTCAGGGAAGGTATGCTATTGTGTATCACAGGTAGGCTCTGTAATCAGAACCTGTCAGACCTAAATGTCAAGCAAGCCTGTAGGTGCCCTGACGGAGCTGAGATAGAATGGTACAGTTGGTTGGAGGAGCAATTTGGTTGCATGCAGGAGCAAGCTTGACATTTAGCTAGCTTCATAATCTCCATCTTGATGGCAATAGGCAAATAAGGCAGCTAGTGTTACTTGTTAGGGTTGAAATACCACAGTAATTGATTAAGCGTGGGATTGTTGAGAGGCGAACAATGGCGTTGGCAAGGCACCAACATAACTTCTGCCAATTCGGAAATAATTATGGATGACTAATAATAAGAGATTGAAACTGTTACCAACGATGAAATGAAAATATGCCCATCAAGTACACCACAAATGTCTATTTATTTTTCTCAAGTCAGACTCTGGAAGCTTTGGCAGCCCCATGCGGGGGTTGCGACCCTTCGGTTGGGAACCCCTGCTCTGTAGTATGCGAGGTCTATAGTGAATGAACTGGGCTTTTAGTAATATTCTCCAAACCACTGAGTGTGCATTGGAAAAAAGAAAATGTCTTTCTTCGTGAAGACGTGATTTCCACTTCCACATAGCTCTGATTGATATATCCAAATGTTCAACAGCCTAAATAGAGAACGATGTTGGGTGAATAAGAATACAAATCATACTAATCTCATTTCCTCAGCTTTTACCATGCTCTTCTCATCCAAATTTACTCGACTTTGGCAACTGTCCCTCTGGGGTACTTCACAGTGTGAAGCCATTAATTTACTTTTAATTATCATCATAAAAAAATAACATGTTTATGTAGTTACTATTGCTCCTTGGAGCTGGCAAAAAAGAAACCCTTTTTGATAAGGCAAACTTGGTTGGTGAGCAGATCCCTCATTACATCTAAAAAAAAGGATGCAATGGGACATTGACCTTTACTGTAGGACAAAGACGATAGATGAGGGACAGAGATGGGTGATTCCTGTCGTTGTTTCACAGTCAGACAGACAGACACTCACCTTTCCTGGTCGAGGGTTGAGCTTCCCATGTTCTTTCTCCTTGGTGAGCTGCAGACACACAGAGAAAACAGCCGTTTAGTAATTTCCTACTTTACCAAACCACTACAAATAGCACATAGCTATCTAACCTATCTATCTTTTAAGATGAATGTGCAAACTGTAGGTCGGTCTGTATAAGAGCTTCTACTAAATGACTAAAATGTCAAGTGGAAAAACAAACAGGAACAGTGCATCCCTAGACTTTCCACAGTATGTCATGTTTAACTTCTAAATAGTTAACATACTAAACCTCGAAACATCTAAACTACTGCAGCAATAGTACCCAAACTTCAGAAATGTCAAATCCACAACCCCCAGCCACCCTGTCAACCCCCTTTTGCAATTATTGATTAACACACAAGGCCACCCATGTCCCATTACTCCATGAGAATGCAAACACGAACTTCACCTTGAGAGGAACGATGTATGAGACAGACAAAAACAAACTTTGTTTGTGTGTGTGTGTGTGTGTGTGTGTGTGTGTGTGTGTGTGTGTGTGTGTGTGTGTGTGTGTGTGTGTGTGTGTGTGTGTGTGTGTGTGTGTGTGTGTGTGTGTGTGTGTGTGTGTGTGTGTGTGTGTGTGTGTGTGCGCGCGCATGTGCGTGTGTGTGTGTGTGTGTGTGTGGTGCGTGCATCCACACAATTAACAATATCCTTTGCAGTGATTTACCATGCGTTTCACTTTATTTCAGTATTAGTTCTGATTAAAACCCCATCTAGGAGAACTGGTTCTGAGGAAGACAAGGATAGGGGAGCGGCCATTCTGACAGCACAACAACAACATCTCAGATCTTCATTTGTTCTACTCTCACTAGACCTTGGCATTCCTTGGTTACACCAGGTAGAGAGAGAGAAAGAGAGAGAGAGAGAGAGAGAGAGACACCTGGGAAAACGCCATCCTAAACAGCGTACCTGGGAAAACGCCATTCTAAACAGCGTACCTGGGAAAACGCCATCCTAAACAGCGTACCTGGGAAAACGCCATTCTAAACAGCGTACCTGGGAAAACGCCATTCTAAACAGCGTACCTGGGAAAACGCCATTCTAAACAGCGTACCTGGGAAAACGCCATTCTAAACAGCGTACCTGGGAAAACGCCATTCTAAACAGCGTACCTGGGAAAACCCCATTCTAAACAGCGTACCTGGGAAAACACCATTCTAAACAGCGTACCTGGGAAAACACCATTCTAAACAGCGTACCTGGGAAAACACCATTCTAAACAGCGTACCTGGGAAAACACCATTCTAAACAGCGTACCTGGGAAAACACCATTCTAAACAGCGTACCTGGGAAAACACCATTCTAAACAGCGTACCTGGGAAAACACCATTCTAAACAGCGTACCTGGGAAAACACCATTCTAAACAGCGTACCTGGGAAAACACCATTCTAAACAGCGTACCTGGGAAAACACCATTCTAAACAGCGTACCTGGGAAAACACCATTCCAAACAGCGTACCTGGGAAAACACCATTCTAAACAGCGTACCTGGGAAAACACCATTCTAAACAGCGTACCTGGGAAAACACCATTCTAAACAGCGTACCTGGGAAAACACCATCCTAAACAGCGTACCTGGGAAAACACCATCCTAAACAGGGCACCTGGGAAAACGCGTGTGGCAATAGGCCTAGCTGATTGAGTTGCAGCTGTCAGTGAAAAGCATGTAAAATACAGTATGTGTTTAGATAATGTGAGTATATAATTGAAAATGTTGAGAGAAGAAGAAGTGGAGGGGTATGTGGTGAAGACCTAGGGGAGTCTTTATACAGAATGGAGCAGTGGTCTCCTGACAATTCTTGCCGATTCAGTGTTTCATTGTGTGAATTGTATGCACTTTCATTTATATTTTTTTTAATCAATTCCACATTACATACAGTGCCTTCGGAAAGTATTCAGACCCACATTTTGTTACATTACAGCCTTATCCTACAATGGATTAAATAAATAAACATCTTCAGCAATCTACACACAATACCCCATAATGACAAAGTGAAAAAAGGGTTTGACGAAGATCTGCAGAGAAGAAGGGGAGAAACTCCCCAAATACAAGTGTGCCATGCTTGTTTTTTGACCTTTATTTAACCAGGCAAGTCAGTTAAGAACATATTCTTATTTTCAATGACGGCCTGGGAACAGTGGGTTAACTGCCTGTTCAGGGGCAGAACGACAGATTTGTACCCTCTCAGCTCGGGGGTTTGAACTTGCAACCTTCCGGTTACTAGTCCAATGCTGTAACCACTAGGCTACGCTGTAGCGTCAAACCCAAGAAGGCTGCTACCCATGGTGCTTCAACAAAGTACTGAGGAAAGGGTCTGAATAAGTACACTACCGTTCAGAAGTTTAGGGTCACTTAGAAATGTCCATGTTTTTGAAAGAAAAGCACAGTTTTTGCCAATTAAAATAACATCAAATTGATCAGAAATAAAGTGTAGACATTGATAATGTTGTAAATGACTATTGTAGCTGGAAACGGCAGGTTTTTAATGGAATATCTACATAGACGTACAGAGGCCCATTATCAGTAACCATCAATCCTGTGTTCCAATGGCACGTTGTGTTAACTAATCCAAGTTTATAATTTAAAAAGGCAAAAAACAACATTTGCAATTATGTTAGCACAGCTGAGAACTGTTGTGCTGATTAAAGAATTAGACTAGTTAAGTATTTGGAGCATCAGCATTTGTGGGTTCGATTACAGGCTCAAAAAGGCCAGAAACAAATAACTTTCTTCTGAATCCGTTTATTTTTGTTCTGAGAAATTCCATGTGAAAAATGGCCAAATAACTGAACATCTCACACAATGCTGTGTACTACTCCCTTCACAGAACACCACAAACTGGGTCTAACCAGAATAGAAAGAGGAGTGGGAGATGTCACACCCTGACCTTGGAGATCCTTTAAATTCTCTATTTGGTAGGTCAGGGTGTGACTAGGGTGGGAAATCTGTTTATATTTCTTTGTTGGCTGGGTATGGTTCCCAATCAGAGGCAGCTGTCTATCGTTGTCTCTGATTGGGGATCATACTTAGGCAGCCCTTTTTCCCCACCTTCAGTTGTGGGATCTTGTCCTTGTGTGTTGCACTCCTAAGCTTTACGGTCATTGAGTTGTTTATTGTTTTTGGTGGAACATTTCAAATGAAAGAAAATGTACGCCTACCACGCTGCACCTTGGTCTTCATTTAACGACGGACGTCACAGGAGAACCCGGGTGCACAACTGAGCAAGAGGACCATTACATTAGAGTGTCTAGTTTGAGAAACAGAATCCAGCATCCCGGAGTCGCCTCTTCACTGTTGACGTCGAGACTGGTGTTTTGCGGGGACTATTTAAATGAAGCTGTCAGTTGAGGACTTGTGAGGCGATTTGGTTACATAAATTGCTGTTAATGCATTTATAAATTACAGTCATTTACCGTTCTCATTCTCGGAGTGGAAATGTTGTTAGCAGAGTTCACAATCCGCTAAACTTGTGAGAAACAAGTTTTGGTTTATTTTATAACCGTAATTTACGAGATCTGTAAATATTTAATTGTCTTTTGTTTGGAGTGCTTCATGTGAGCAATGAGCACATGTCTGGTTTCTGTCCTGATAATATTGAGGGAGCCCGCGCACCTGAGTACGCATAGAAGTACCTGGCCTGCTTCGAAGAAATGTAGGAAAGTGTTTGTTTTTTTTAAACATCCATTGTGAATGACAATATATTAAAACTATAGTTCTTCACAGTAAGCTATTTGAAAAATCTTTCCTACAATCTCCCACTCAGTAATCCCCAATCTTCAGTGTGAAAGAGCAATGGAAGTTACAGGCCTACTGCTGCATTGGCCTATAGGCTATGAGTTCCATGTGTTCATTTATTTAGCTGCCAATGGATCACGGTGTATAATGGTGCATCAATGTGCCCATATGGCAGAGGCTGGTGAACTTGCATTAGTTTTCTTTTAACTTCGAGATTTTTATCATTTTAATTCAGATTTTTAGGATTACCCATGGGACAATGATTTTGAGAAACTAAAAAGTTATTGAAATTAAACTGCTCCACGACAATCACAACTGGCATGCAAAACGGTAGAAATGGTAGGATAAATTGTAAGATTCCTATGAAGTCTTTATCAAATAATTGCCTCCAGGTTTCCATGGTCGGATTTTGCCTATAGGCTACTTTGAAGCAAGGTAAGACATGCACCTCATAATATGAAATAAAACATTCAGATTTCAATGAATTTAAATATATTTTCATAATGCATAAAGCCTCCAGCACACATTATAAAGTGGTGGGTGACGAGCCTGTTGCCTAAACTTTAATGGTAAATGGGAGGCGTACATCAATTAACAGTTGAGAAATAAAATAGTAGCTCCTTTTAATCGTGCACCAAAACTGTTTTTAACACAGGACTTTATTCAGAATTGTTGCCCAATGAATAGGTTGATAAAAGCACGTTTTACTCCAGGAACAACCAGCTGAGGAGCTGCAGGAGCAATCCTGCTCAAAATGGGCTCTGTACGCTGTACGTGTGTGATCATTGTGTTTAGATAAAGAAGATAAATGATGACTAACGATCTCCTCATTTTGGTTGGCACCAGTTTTATTAATCGGCTTTTAATTTTTTTCTATCGGCCAAAAGCAGATGTGTGTCTGAAATGTGATAACCAAATATAAATCCCAACATTGGAACAAAAAACTGAAACCGTGTCAAATGTATCAAAAGGTGTCGTGCCGACGTCTATAAAATAATGTAATCGCGTGCAATTCAAGCTAAGGCACAGGTTCGTGCTCTTTCATTCTTACATCGTGGCTTGCTTGACGAGATGCCTTTGCAGAGCCATAGCTGAAACATTCTGGAGCAGAACGTATAGAAAATGCTGCAGATGCGTTATGTAAGCCCTAAGTCAACTCGTACAGTCATTAAACACACCATGTGTATCTGCGGTGTCTTTGGGGGTAGAACAACCCGACTGAAACTGCTGAGAGACGGAGTGAGCAGTCCCACAATAGAGTGATCATTATGTAGTGTCCTCACCTGTCTGGTTACGACACACTGCTGCCAAGGTCCTTTTGTCAAAAGTGATTGAGTGTCGGTTACCGTGGCAATTATCCAGACTGTTTCTGTGTCGAGTGTGCTTTTTCCATTAGCGACTAGTCCATTCTAAAGGGCATGACTGGCATGATTCATAAGGCATACTAGCAGTAAACTTCACCTTTGGGACTGACCCACAAGTTGGAATTACAGTTGAAGTCGGACGTTTACATACACTTAGGTTGGAGTATTTAAACTCATTTTTCAACCAATCCACAAATTTCTTAAACAAACTAGCGTTTTGGCACGTCAGTTCAGACATCTACTTTGTGCATGACAGAAGTCATTTTTCCAACAATTGTTTACACTTATAATTAATTCACTATATCACAATTCCAGTGGGTCAGAAGTTTACATACACTAAGTTGACTGTGTCTTTAAACAGCTTGGGAAATGCCAAAAAATGATGTCATGGCTTTAGAAGCTTCTGATAGGCTAATTGACATCATTTGAGGCAACTGGAGGTGTACCTGTGGATGTATTTCAAGGCCTACCTTCAAACTCAGTGCCTCAGTGCTTGACAACATGAGAAAATCTAAAGAAATCAGCCAAAACCTCAGAAAAACAAATTGTAGACCTCCACAAGTCTGGTTCATTCTTGGGAGCAATTTCCAAACGCCTGAAGGTACCATGTTAATCTGTACAAACAATAGTACGCAAGTATAAAACACCACTCCTAGAGATGAACGTACTTCAGTGCGAAAAAGAAACAGGTAGAAAAGTATCTATATCCACAGTAAAACGAGGCCTATATCGACATAACCTGAAAGGCCGCTCAGCAAGGAAGATGCCACTGCTCCAAACCGACATAAAAAAGCCAGACTACGGTTTGAAACTGCACATGGGGACAAAGATCGTACTGTTTGGAGAAATGTCCTCTGGTCTGACGAACAAAAATAGAATTGTTTGGCCATAATGACCATCATTATGTTTGGAGGAAAAAGGGGGTGGCTTGCAAGCCGAAGAATATATTGAAGCAACATCTCAAGACATCAGTCAGGAAGTTAACCTGTTACTCCTACCCCCTACTTTTTCGAACATTCTGTTAAAAATCGCGCAACATTTCAGCGCCCTACTGCTCATGCCAGGAATATAGTATATGCATATGATTAGTATGTGTGTATAGAAAACACTCAGACGTTTATAAAACTGGTTAAATCACGGCTGTGACTATAACAAAACGTGTGTTTCATCGAAAAGCGCAGGAAAATCTGATCACTGAAAATGGAAAAATATATCCATGCGCGACTTGAACCCATTGATAAAGGTGAACCACATTTAATGGGGCTGAGGTTGCAATACCTACAGCTTCCACACGTTGTCTAGAGTCTCGTCATTTGCCTACTATTTGTTTCTTGGTCAAACAGACGCAAGGCAGCGCATTTCTTCCGGTCTCCAACCGGATATTTTGGTTGAGATTTACCCGGACATTATTTCCAGACGGACAGCTAAAGAATATACTTCGCCTCGTGATCAATTTGATCGCTTATTAACGTTTACTAATACCTAAAGTTGCATTACAAAAGTATTTTGAAGTGTTTTGTGAAAGTTTATCGTCAACTTTTTTAATTAAAAAAAATGACGTTACGTTATAAGACGCTATTTTTTTCCGTTTATCACACACTCTTCATAGATCGATATCTAGGCTATATATGGACCAATTTAATCTGAAAAAAGACCCAATAGTGATTATGGGACATCTAGGAGTGCCAACAAAGAAGATGGTCAAAGGTAATGAATGTTTTATATTTTATTTGTGCGGTTTGTGTAGCGACGACTATGCTAATTATTTTGTTTACGTCCCCTGCGGGTCTTTTGGGGTGTTTCATGCTATCAGATAATAGCTTCTCATGCTTTCGCCGTAAAGCATTTTAAAAATCTGACTTGTTGCCTGGATTCACAACTAGTGTAGCTTTAATTCAATACCCTGCATGTTTATTTTAATGAACGTTTGAGTTTTAACTAGTACTATTAGCATTTAGCGTAGCGCATTTGCATTTCCAGATGTCTAGATGGGACGCCTGCGTGTCAGGTAGGAGCAAGAGGTTAAGCTTGGTCACAAATGGGTCTTCCAAATGGACAATGACCCCAAGCATACTTCCAAACTTGTGGCAAAATGGTTTAAGGACAACAAAGTCAAGGTATTGGAGTGGCCATCACAAAGCCCTGACCTCAACCCTATGGAGAATTTGTGGGCAGAACTGAAAAAGCGTATGCAAGCAAGGAGGCCTACAAACCTGACTCAGTTACACCAGCTCTGTCAGGAGGAATGGGCCAAAATTCACCCAACTTATTGTGGGAAGCATGTGGAAGGCTACACACAATGTTTGACCCAAGTTAAACAATTATGATCCTCACTGACCTAAGACAGGGAATTTTTACTTGGATTAAATGTCAGTTTAATGTAATTTAATGTATTTGCCTAAGGTGTATGTAAACTTCTGACTTCAACTCTTATGTGACATTAATGAAAACTACCCATCCAGGTAGCATGAGGGGCATAATTAATCTTGGCACAGGGTTATGTTTCCTTTTCTTATATGATTTTTACGAGTCTCTATCGCACTTCTCCTCCCAGCGATCTATCTGTCGAATCCTGCTTTGGATGCCACACCTCGTCTTTTGTATCTTCATCTCTTGTTTACCTTAAGTTCGACCTCTGTTTACTGGTGGATCAGACAGAGCTGAGTCAACAGTCTGGCCCGGGAGAGGAAGAGGAGGGGTAACAATGATTAAGTCTTCTCTTTTAGCCGCTGTTCCGTTAATCTCTCTTTACACAAGTCTGTGCACAGTCTGAACGGATCATGCTGAGTGAGACTACAAGACGTTCTGTAAGCACACCCCCCCCCCCTGCAGCGCTTGGCTTGAGGTTGACACCTGATCTGCATGGTGGAAGGTGGTAAGGCGTGTGGGTACATTATGGAACTGACAGCATTCACTCGATTAATCAGAGACACAGAGAGAAAGAGAGAGTGGGGGATGTACTAAACTATTGGTAAAGACTTGAGTAACTGATCTGTCAGTCAACCTTCTGCTCAAGTGCCCGGATTTCACAGTTGCAGGCACTGAAACGTTAGGTCACTCCGCGGTATTGGCAGAACAATCGCGGCAATGCATTTCCAACGTGCCACTCAAGCTTCTTTTACTGCGATACAGGATAAAAAAAAAAACCTAAAATGTTAGTGCCCACAACTGTTCTTAGTGATTTTGCTAGTCATTCACGGAATGACGTTCACTGCCTTCAACGGGGAACGGTTGCTTCCATACCCCGCTCGTCCCTGCTTTTGTGAATTTAGTTGAAAACATCTCTTTGCCGTGTGGACCTACTGTATGCCTGGCATTTCAATCAACGTCACATTTAAGCCAAGTAAAAATTCCCTGTCTTAGGTCAGTTAGGATCACCACTTTATTTTAAGAATGTGAAATGAATAATAGTAGAGAGAATGATTTATTTCAGCTTTTATTTCTTTCATCACATTCCCAGTGGGTCAGAAGTTTACACACAATCAATTAGTATTTGGTAACATTGCCTTTAAATTGTTTAACTTGGGTCAAACGTTTTGGTTAGCCTTCCACATGCTTCCCACAATAAGTTGGGTGAATTTTGGCCCATTCCTCCTGACAGAGCTGGAGTAACACTCAGGTTTGTAGGTCCTCCTTGCTCGCACACAACTTTGGAAGTATGCTTGGGGTCATTGTCCATTTGGAAGACCCATTTGCGACCAAGCTTTAACTTCCTGACTGATGTCTTGAGATGTTGTTTCAATATATCCACATAATTTTCCTGACATCTATTTTGTGAAGTGCACCTGTCCCTCCTGCAGCAAAGCACCCCCACAACATGATGCTGCCTTCCTCGTGCTTCGCGGTTGGGATGGTGTTCTTCGGCTTGCAAGCGTCCCTCTTTTTCCTCCAAACATAACGATGGTCAGTATGGCCAAACAATTCTATTTTTGTTCCATCAGACCAGAGGACAGTTCTGCAAAAAGTATGATCTTTGTCCCCATGTGCAGTTGCAAACCGTAATCTGGCTTTTTTATGGTGGTTTTGGAGCAGTGGCTTCTTCCTTGCTGAGCGGCCTTTCAGGTTATGTCGATATAAGACTTGTTTTACTGTGGATGTAGACACTTTTGTACCGGTTTCCTTCAGCATCTTCACAAGGTCCTTTGCTGTTGTTCTGGGATTGATTTGCACTGTTCGCACCAAGGTATGTTCATCTCTAGGAGACAGAACGCGTCTCCATCCTGAGCAGTATGACGGCTACGTGGTCCCATGGTGTTTATGCGTGCGTACTATTGTTTGTATAGATTAACGTGGTACCCTCAAGCGGTTGGAAATTGCTCCCAAGGATTAACCAGAGGTCTACAATTATTTTTCTGAGGGCTTGGCGGATTTCTTTGATTTTCCCATGATGTCACACAGAGGCACTGAGTTTGAAGGTAGGCCATGAAATACATCCACCGGTACACCTCCAATTGACTCAAACAATGTCAATTAGCCTATCAGAAGCTTCTAAAGCCATGGCATCATTTTCTGGCACAGTCAATTTTAATGTATGTAAACTTCTGACCCACTGGAATTGTGATACAGTGAATTATAAGTGAAATAATCTGTCTGTAAACAATTGTTGGAAAAATGACTTGTGTCACGCACAAAGTAGATGTCCTAACCAACATGCCAAAACTATAGTTTGTTAACAACAAATCTGTGGAGTAGTTGAAAAATGAGTTTAATTGACTCCAACCTAAGTGTATGTAAACTTCCCACTTCAACTGTATGTACAGACATAGATGTCGTGTGTTCAAGGCATGTTGCCCATAGTCTGTTTCCCTGAGCAGTGGTGCAACTTTTACTGGGGCCTGAGTCATGTCCCCCCCACATATTGAGATGGCATTTTTGTTTATCATTGCAATGTGATACAAAAAGCGGCAACGGTGTGCTTACGGATCTCTCGACTGAGATGAATGAATTAGCTATGCTAGCTAGTAGCTACCACAGCCAGGTCAGCTCTAGCCTTTAGTTATCTGTCAGATAGTAATAGCCACCTCATATCGCTATCAAATAGCAGTTGTTTGCATGGAAGTGTTTTGTAACCTTTGTTTTGTCCCATTTCAACAGAAGTAAATGAACTTGGCTAGCTTTCGCCAGTTGATGCACCGTTAGAGAGAGAGAGCTGTCCAAAAGTTGGCTGGTGTTAGCTATTATTTTTTTGCCTCAATCACACTAGACCTGAATCAAACAATGAAACCATCAGCCATGCGATTGAAGATTGCTAATCTCACGTTTTATTTTCAGTGCAATGTGAGTTTTTATTAGTCAGTACGGCAATGTAGCGTTATTGATCTGTCAAGTTTCCCGAATTCCCTACTTTTCACACTGACACAGTAATAAACAGCTCTAACATTACAGACTTCACTGTCATGGTGCACAGTAGAGGTCTGCATGGACCAATTTCTTCGTCCCGCTCCCGCTCCCGCCCACACCCGCAGCTCTCTGTTCGACTCCCACCCGCTACAACTGGTAAAACAAAACAACCGCAGTCCCGCAATGTTATTTTAGGCGTATGTGACACAGCCCACTTGATAGCCATGGTCCCAGCAATTTTGCACCCTATAGGTAATATCAAATGCGCAAAAATAACTTAAGAAATATTTTAAATTACCAGAGATTCTCACATGGCCCTTATATTAGGATATCTGTATTACTAGGCCAGTGGCAACCTGTAAAATATATACAGTACCAGTCAAAAGTTTGGACACACCTACTCATGTCAGGGCTTTTCTTTATTTTAACTTTCTACATTGTAGAATAATAGTGAAGACATGAAAACTATGAAATAACACATATGGAATCATTTAGTAACCAAAAAAAGTGTTAAACAATATATTTTAGATTCTTCAAAGTAGCCACCCTTTTTTGGTTACATGATTCCATATGTGTTATTTCATAGTTTTGATGTCTTCACTATTATTCTACCATGTAGAAAATAATACAAATTATTCTCTCTGTGCAGCAAACAGTGGACAAGCCAGATGCTATATTAAGGCAGTCTGAAACCAAAATGTATCAGTGGTTGATAGAGGCGTTTCCCGACTACACAAAACATGTCAAACAAAAATGTGAGGAAGACCTGGTAGAAGCTATTAACGATGATGAATGGATAAAAATACTGTATGTTTGAATGCCCGGCCACGTTCATATAATCTCAGACATAAATTACTGCAGTTTAACTTCTTCGATATAGGGGGCGCTCTTTTTATTTTTGGATTTTAAAAAACGTTCCCGTTTTAAAACAAGATATTTTGTCACGAAAAGATGCTCGACTATGCATATAATTGACATCTTTGGAAAGAAAACACTCTGACGTTTCCAAATCTGCAAAGATATTATCTGTGAGTGCCACAGAACTGATGCTACAGGCGAAACCAAGATAAAATTTCAAACAGGAAATGCCCCAGATTTCAGATTTTGAATGTGCTTTGTTCCAATGTCTCCTTATATGGCTATGAATGCGCAAGGAATGAGCCTACACTTTCTGCCGTTTCCCCAAGGTGTCTGCAGCATTGTGACGTATTTGTAGGCATATCATTGGAAGATTGACCATAAGAGACTACATTTACCAGGTGCCCCGCTTGGTGTCCTCCGTTGCAATTATTGCGCAATCCCCCAGCTGCGTGTATTTTACCATTTGCTTCAGAGGAGAAACCAAACTGCCACGGATGACTTATTATCGAATAGATATGTGAAAAACACCTTGAGGATTGATTCTAAACAACGTTTGCCATGTTTCTGTCGATACTATGGAGTTAATTTGGAAAAAAGTTTGGCGTTGTAATGACTGAATTTTCATTTTTTTTCTTAGCCAAACGTGATGAACAAAACAGAGCGATTTTTCCTACACAAATAATATTTTTGGAAAAACTGAACATTTGCTATCTAACTGAGAGTCTCCTCATTGAAAACATCCGAGGTTCTTCAAAGGTAAATGATTTTATTTGAATGCTTTTCTTGTTTTTGTGAAAATGTTGCCTGCTGAATGCTACGCTTAATGCTATGCTAGCTATCTATACTCTTACACAAATGCTTGTGTAGCTATCGTTGAAAAGCATATTTTGAAACTCTGAGATGACAGTGTTGTTAACAAAAGGCTAAGCTTGTGAGCCAATATATTTATTTCATTTCATTTGCGATTTTCATGAATAGTTAACGTTGCGTTATGGTAATGAGCTTGAGGCTATAATTACGCTCCCGGATACGGGACTGCTCGACGCAACAGGTTAAGACCATCCATAGAACAAACTATATGCCAGTGAAACTGAATAACATGCACTCAGAAATGTCATTCCTCTGCTGGAGCTGTAAAACACAAAAGGGGACATACTGTATTTGCAATTGTTATGGTCTGGTGAAGGCTGGCTGAATTCTGGCAAAGAGTACGTTCTTTTATCTCCGCATGTCTACAGATTCTCCCTTCTCCCTGTTTTTGTTTGCATGGACATTTTGATCCTGGAGACTTATCTGAAGAAGCTGTGTAACCAAGCATTTATAGTGGCATAAGAAATGCATTGCCATTAATTGGAAGGTTGGTTACAATCCCACAATGTCAAGTTATGTGTCACTAGATTTGATTTATTACAAGACTAAGGTTATACCGGGAAACGTTCATAAGGATTGAATGCCTTGTACGGAGTACAGTATGAGTAAAGGAGTCTGTATTGAAAACATGCCCACGTCAGGGGAGATACCTATTTAGGCAATCCCTAACTGCTGGGTGGCTCAATCCGGGCCCTGGTGGTCTACCATCCTGTGGGTTGACACTTGGCCCAACACACCCAAAACCAATAATGTTTCATGAAGATCCTAAAGCTGAGAGGTGTGTTGGATTGGGGAGCTGCAGGATGGTAAGACCCCTAGGGGCAGGATGGGGTGACCCAGCTATATTTGGTGTAAAAGTAAAAAAAGCTCTACAATACTATTAGGCCTATGAGAGTAATTATATGGAGAATGTCCTGTTTCTGTGTGTTAATGTGTATGTGTAGTTGTATGTGTTTTGTTGTTCTTTCCAAACCTTTCCCCTGTGAATGACAAAAATTCAAGGTGGGAACTGGGAAGGAAATTGTGTTGGGAGAGAGTTGAGTTATTGACTAGACTGGTGGGGGTCTGGCGTGCAGGCATAGAGGATGTCTTAATAAAGAGTTGTTTCACGAGTTGTTCATTTGTTAGGCTATTGGTTAAAGGTGCAACACAATTAGTATTATTGAATTACCTTTGATCTAGTTCAGTCTTATTAATCACTTAAACTGTGGGCATTTTGCTTACTTTTTGTTCTAGTATTAAAATTCCCCAGAAACTCCAACCATTGTGTTTTGATAGGTCTGCCTTTGCATGACTCTCTCTCGTACACTCTCCCATCTCTATCCCTCTTCTCTGTTCTTAGTAAAAGAGAGACGGAGGGTTGGAGAGACTCTCTGTCTCTCTCCATCTCTCCCTCAATTATCCTCTCTGTTGGCAGAGGGAAAGCAGGATGAGGCTGTAAAAGCCAACAGTGGGTGGTGAAACATATTTTCCCCAAACACTCGCCTGGCAACACTCACTTGATAAGCCACTTACTTTACCTGCCCTAGTGACATAGCATTGGGGTCAGAGAACCACTGACATGATAGGAAACTGAACTGCCCTTGTAACTTCTGTCTGCATTCTAACCTGAGATCTAGGCTATGCACAGAAACTATTGCATAAATCATGTATTGATGTCAATGGGAGATTTGCTCAAAAAGACTTGAGCCAGGTTGCCATTATAAATAGAAATTTGCTTTTTTATTGACCTGCCTGGTTAAACACAATAAATAAAATAAAAACATTCTCACTGGCTTAATTTGTGTGAAAAAACACACACTTTTGTGCTACTTAATTCATAGAAAAATACACATTTTGGAGTGACTTCAATAGAAATAGATTTTTGGGAGGCAAACTTTGGAACAATATTTTGAAAGTTATTGGAGAAATGCATAATGGCCAAAGATGTTCCACACTGCCTTTTTTTTTGTCGAACATATATTTATGTAAAAAACAAATGGGGGCCTCCCGGGTGGCGCAGTGATCTAAGGCACTGCTTCGCAGTGCTACGTAGCTGTGCCACTAGAGACTCTGGGTTCGAGTCTAGGCTCTGTCGTAACCGGCCACGACCGGGAGACCTATGGGGCGGCGCACAATTGGCCCAGCGTCGTCCGGGTTAGGGGAGGGTTTGGCCGGCAGGGATGTCCTTGTCCCATCGCGCACTAGCAACTCCTGTGGCGGGCCGGGTGCAGTGCACGCTGACACGGTTTCCAGGTGCACAGTGTTTCCTCCGACACATTGGTGTGGCTGGCTTCCGAGTTAAGTGGGCATTGTGTCAAGAAGAAGAAGCAGCGGCTTGGTTGGATTGTGTTTCGGGGGATGCAGGGTTCTCGACCTTTGCCTCTCCCGAGTCCGTACGGGAGTTGCAGCGATGAGACAAGACTGTAACTATCAATTGGATACCACGGAATTGTGGAGAAAAAGGGGTAAAAGTGAAATAATAAATACAAAAAATACATATATACACAGTTGAAGTCGGAGGTTTACATACACTTAGGTTGGAGTGATTAAAACTCGCTTTTCAACCACTCAACCATTTCTTGTTAACAAACTATAGTTTTGGCAGTTAGGACATCAGCTTTGTGCATGAAGTAATTATTCCAACAATTGTTTACAGACAGACTATTTCACTTATAATTCACCGTATCACAATTCCAGTGGGTCAGAAGTTTACATACACTAAGTTGACTGTGCCTTTAAACAGCTTGGAAAATTGGAAAATTCCAGAAAATGATGTCATGGCTTTAGAAGCTTCTAAACATGCAGCAGTCATACTGCTCAGGAAGGAGACGCGTTCTGTCTGCTAGAGATTAACGTAATTTGGTGCAAAAAGTGCAAATCAATACCAGAATAGCAGCAAAGGAAGATGTTGTGAAGATGCTGGAGGAAACAGGTACAAAAGTATCTATATCCACAGTAAAACGAGTCCTATATCTACATAACCTGAAAGGCCGCTCAGCAAGGACGAAGCCACTGCTCCAAAATCGCCATAAAAAACCCAGACTACTGTTTGCATCTGCACATGGGGACAAAGATCATACTTTTTGGAGAAATTTCCTCTGGTCCGTTGAAACAAAAATAGACCTGTTTGGCCATAATGACCATCGTTATGTTTGGAGGAAAAAGGGGAGGCTTGCAAGCCAAAGATCACCATCCCAATCGTGAAGCACGGGGGTGGCAGCATCATGTTGTGGGGGTGCTTTGTTGCAGAAGGGACTGGTGCACTTCACAAAATAGATGGCATCGTGAGACAGGAAAATTATGTGGATATATTGAAGCAAAATCTCAAGACATCAGTCAGGAAGTTAAATTTTGGTCGCAAATGGGCCTTCCAAATGGACAATGACCCCAAGCATATGTCCAAAGTTGTGGCAAAATGGCTTAAGGACAACAAAGTCAAGGTATTTGTAACTGCGTTCGTCTGTCGAAAGAGAGTCGGACCAAAATGCGGCGTGTTGGTTACTCATGTTCTTTAATGGAAATAGAACGATACATGAAATAACTTAATAACAAAACAACAAACGAAACGAGAAAACCTATACAGCCTATCTTGTGATAACAAACACAGAGACAGGAACAATCACCCACAAAACACACAGTGAAACCTAGGCTACCTAAATATGGTTCCCAAATCAGAGACAATGAGAATCACCCGACTCTGATTGAGAACCGCCTCAGGCAGCCAAGCCTATGCTAGACACCCCTACTCAGCCGCAATCCCAATGCCTACAAAACCCCAATATGAAACACAACAACATAAACCCATGTCACACCCTGGCCTGACCAAATATATAACGAAAACACAAAATACTAAGACCAAGGCGTGACAGAAACCCCCCCCCCTCCCCCCAAGGTGCGGACTCCCGGCCGCACACCTAAACCCATAGGGGAGGGTCTGGGTGGGCGTCTGTCCACGGTGGCGGCTCGGCACGTGGACCCCACTCCAACCAAGTCTTAGTCCCCCTGTAACGCGTCCTTTGATTGGCGATCTTCGCCGCCGACCTTGGCCTAATAACCCTCACCAAGGACCCCACTGGACTGAGGGGCAGCTCGGGACTGAGGTGTAAGCTCAGGACAGAGGGGAAGCTCGGAACTGAGGGGAAGCTCGGGACTGAGGGGAAGCTCGGGACTGAGGGGAAGCCCAGTACTGAGGGGAAGTCCAGTACTGAGAGGAAGCCCAGTACTGAGAGGAAGCTCAGGCAGGTAGTTGGCTCCTGGCTGGCTGGCGGATCTGGAAGAGTCTGGTTGACTGGCAGATCTGGAAGAGTCTGGTTGACTGGCAGATCTGGAAGAATCTGGTTGACTGGCAGATCTGGAAGATCATGGCTGACTGGCGGATCTAGCTGCTCTGGCTGCTCCATGCAGACTGGCAGCTCTGGCTGCTCCATGTAGACTGGCAGCTCTGGCTGCTCCATGCAGACTGGCAGCTCTGGCTGCTCCATGCAGACTGGCAGCTCTGGCTGCTCCATGCAGACTGACAGCTCTGGCTGCTCCATGCAGACTGACAGCTCTGGCTGCTCCCTGCAGACTGACAGCTCTGGCTGCTCCATGCAGGCTGGCAGCTCAGGCTGCTCCATGCAGGCTGGCAGCTCTGGCTGCGCTGAACAGGCAGGAGACTTCAGCAGCGCTGTAGAGGAGGAAGGCTCTGGCAGCGCTGAACATGCGGGAGACTCCGGCAGCACAGGAGAGGAGGAAAGCTCTGGCTGCTCTGAACAGGCGGGAGGCTCCGGCAGCGCTAAACAGGTGGGAGACTCCGACAGCACTGGAGAGGAGAAAGGCTCTGGCTGCGCTGAACAAGCGAGGCGCACTGAAGGCCTGGTGCGTGGTGCTGGAACTGGTTGTACTGGACCGAGGACACACACAGGAAGCCTGGTGCGGGGAGCTGCCACCGGAGGACTGGTATGTGGAGGTGGCACTGGATAGACCGGACCGTGCAGGCGCACTGGAGCTCTTGAGCACCGAGCCTGCCCAACCTTGCCTGGCTCGATGCCCACTCTAGCCCGGCCAATACGAAGAGCTGGTATGTACCGCACCGGGCTATGCACCCGCACTGGAGACACCGTGCGCTCCATAGCATAACACGGTGCCTGCCCGGTCTCTTTAGCCCCCCGGTAAGCACAGGAAGTTTGCGCATGTCTCTTACCTGGCGTAGCCATACTCCCTGTGAGCCACCCCCCAATACATTTTTGGGGCCGACTCTCAGGCTTCCATCCGCGTCGCAGTGCTGCCTCTTCATACCAGCGCCTCTCCGCTTTCTCAGCCTCCAGTTCTTCTTTGGGGCGTCGATATTCACCAGGCTGTGCCCAGGGTCCCTTTCCGTCCAATATCTCCTCCCAAGTCCAGAAGTCCTGTGATCGCTGCTCCTCACGATAAACAGGGGGAGTTGGCTTAGGTCTGAACCCTGACTCTGCCACACTCTCCCTGAGCCCCCCCCAATAAATGTTTGGGGCTGACTTTCGGGTTTCCTTGCCAACCGTGTTCCCTCGTAACGTCGGCTCCTCTCTCCGGCTGCCTCTGCTCTCCTAAGTGCCTCCACCTGTTCCCATGGGAGGCGATCTCTTCCAGCCAGTATCTCCTCCCAAGTGTAACAACCCTTGCCATCCAAAACATCTTCCCATGTCCATTCCTCCTTTCGCTGCCTGTTGACACGCCTGTCACCACGCTGCTTGGTCCGGGTGTGGTGGATGATTCTGTAACGGCGTTCGTCTGTCGAAAGAGAGTCGGACCAAAATGCGGCGTGGTGGTTACTCATGTTCTTTAATGGAAATAGAACGATACATGAAATAACTTAATAAACTTAATAACAAAACAACAAACAAAACGAGAAAGGCTGTATAGGTTAACTTGTGATAACAAACACAGAGACAGGAACAATCACCCACAAAACACAGTGAAACCTAGGCTACCTAAATATGGTTCCCAATCAGAGACAACGAAAATCACCTGACTGATTGAGAACCGCCTCAGGCAGCCAAGCCTATGCTAGACACCCCTACTCAGCCGCAATCCCAATGCCTACAAAACCCCAATACGAAACACAACAAAATAAACCCATGTCACACCCTGGCCTGACCAAATATATAACGAAAACACAAAATACTAAGACCAAGGCATGACAGTATTGGAGTGGCCATCACAAAGCCCTGACCTCAATCCTATAGAAAGTTTGTGGGCAGAACTGAAAAAGCATGTGCGAGCAAGGAGGCCTACAAACCTGACTCAGTTACACCAGCTCTGTCAGGAGGAATGGGACAAAATCCACCCAACTTATCTTAGGAAGCTTGTGGAAGGCTACCCGAAACATTTGACCCAAGTTAAACAATTTAAAGGCAATGCTACCAAATACTAATTGAGTGTGTGTAAACTTCTGACCCATTGGGAATGCGATGAAAGAAATAAAAGCTGAAATAAATCACTCTTTACTATTATACTGACAATTCACATTCTTAAAATAAATTGGTGACCCTAACTGACCTAAGAAAGGCAATATTTACTGGGATTAAATGTCAGGAATTCTGAAAAACTGAGTTTAAATGTATTTGGCTAAAGTGTATGTAAACTTCCGACTTCAACTGTATATACAAAACAATATCCCCCAAAATATAATGTGAGTTATAAATGTGTTAACACAATATTGTTAATCAACCAAGTTGTTACTGAAATACATTATTTTTATGGTTTTATGCTCTTTTCGTTTAATACTTTGGGATGCTGGTGCTATGTCGGTTGATAGACTGCAGTAAAAAAAAATGTATTTGTCTATTTTTTGTGTGGTATCAATCAATGAAGGTGTTTGATTGGGGAATGGGGAATCATTTTCATGATGGGGAATGAATTAATCGATAAATGTGGGGAAACAGAAGACCTGAAAATGTGCGGTTTAAATTCCCCTGCCACATACGAGCCCTGGTTAGATTTCCTGTTGCAGCTTTCACTTTTTTACGCCACATTGGTGGCAGCGTTGGGATCACGTCCAGCTCACGTCTAGTTATGTGATCTAGTAGTGGGAAGCATTCTGTTTTACAACATTGTGTTGGGTGTAATTACATTGATATATCGAGTGAACAATGGATAAGCAACAATGGGCGTGATGCATAGACATTCTTACTGCAGGTGTGATCAAGCCTTTACATCAAAGTTGCCTGAAGATGAATGGAAAGTGCTATGCCCGGACCAGTTATTCAGAAGAAAAACCTCTGACTAGACATTTACATAAGATAACTTACCAGTGTGGACCCAAAACAAACACGTTCTACACATTGACAAAGGACCTGTTTAAAGTGTTATTACAAACATGGTGTTCTTCTGTTACTGAAGCTTATACATCTAATAACCTGACAATGATCCACATCAGATGGGTGTGGATCACCCATATGCCCGCCTGAGTGGCGCAGCGGTCTAAGACACTGCATGTCAGTGCAAGACGCGTTACTGCCAGTCCCTGGTTCAAATATTCAAATAAGAGTGCAAGTGTTTGTGTGCGTGTTTGTGTATTTTTGGTGTGTATTATAATTTCCCATCATAAAAATGTATCCCCATTCCCCAATCATTATGAAAGAAAATGTATCATGTACATGAAAAAGTGGATCCTTGCATTAAATGCATTATGAAGAAAATCGTGTAATGTAGGGTCCCCGAAATATGAAATACATTATGAAGAAAATAGTGTAATGTAGGGTCCCTGAAATATGAAATGCATTATGAAGAAAATAGTGTAATGTAGGGTCCCCGAAATATGAAATGCATTATGAAGAAAATAGTGTAATGTAGGGTCCCCGAAATATGAAATAAGAAAATAGTGTAATGTAGGGTCATTATGAAGAAGAAAATAGTGTAATGTAGGGTCCCCGAAATATGAAATACATTATGAAGAAAATAGTGTAATGTAGGGTCCCCGAAATATGAAATGCATTATGAAGAAAATAGTGTAATGTAGGGTCCCCGAAATATGAAATGCATTATGAAGAAGATTGTGTAATGTAGGGTCCCCGAAATATGAAATACATTATGAAGAAGATCGTGTAGGCCTGTTGACTATGCAGAAAAATGTCTTTTGACTACAAGTGCACCAGTATCCCAAAGTATTAAGCGAAAACAAGCATAAAAAAACAGTATTTGCATTAATAAACCAAAAAACAGTATAATGCTACTATTATATTATAATTATTTCAGGTGACAACCTGAACAATATAGGTTTGTTAACACATTTTTTTATATATAAATAAATGTGGGACATAAAATAAGGCAGTGTAGAACAACATTGGCCATCATGCAATGGGCACTCTAATAACTTTCAAAAGATTGTTCCCAAAATGTCCCCCCCCCCCATTTTTATTTATTTATTTACCTGTAAATTAAATCGCACAAATATGTGTGTCTTTTCACACAAATTAAGCTTCACAAAAACACACAAAATCTGCTGAAATACTTTTTGGAGTGTGAGACTGTTGAATGAGTTTAGCGTGCGATCCAAGCCTTGAGGACCATAGAGTGAATGATTGTGTGTGCGCTCACACATGCATGTGCATTCATGTCGTGCATGCCTGCGTGAATATGTGTGTTGGCATGAAATAACTTGCTGATCAGGACCCGTCCTGAAAGCTATTATCATCAAGAGGCACACTGCAAAACATTGGCTTAACCCACTCACCTTGTAACCACAGCAACCCGAGCCACACAAGGAGTCACTTCTTTATTTCTAGAAGTTCTTATGTAGTCAGCTCCCTCTTTTAGTGTCACCTGTATTCTTGTGTACTACTGTATTTATTATTAGAGACCTGAAGATGTGTATTATGGAAAGAGAGAATGCAGATGGAGAAAAACTATCTACATGAGAGGGGAGAACAGATATTGTACATACTGTAAACTGATCTTAAGTATATGCCCATGGAACGTCACCCTAGACTCATTTCACTGCTCTCTCACACACCCTTTCGTTCAGCGAGGGCATCGGCATCACTGTGGTGGAACTCATTCAGTGAAAGGTTAAAAAATCAAAAATCAAATCGAAACTCATCTGTATTCCAGAACTTCTATATAAACTAAGGCTCAAATGCTTAGTAGGCATCCTGCATACCCAGGCTGAATTCCATTTCCCCTCCTCCTGTATTCTTCTCCTCTCACACCGTGTTCCCACAATCTCTCGCTAAGCATTATTTAAAAAATGAATGAAGCCAATGCTGAAATACATGTCCCAGACAAATACAACCGAATCCTAGTAAATGCCTCCATTTCCCTTACTCTAGAACCTGTCCCATCAGTCTTTTCCATGACTTACATCACACCCCCTTTACCATCCCCATGATCCGAGTTTTCATGCAATCTCTTACTGAAATATTCTCCCTTCTCAAACCTTCCATCGAAATCAATGCTAAAAAGGAAATCCCCAGGTCAGTACTCACATAGGCGTCAGGGAAAGCCCTGTACTTGGGCACCAGGTTCTTCTCAGCCTCTGGACTGAAGTGAGATCCTCCATCGGGGGACCCTCCATGGGGGGATCCCATGTTGAACAGTGGTGAGTTCAGGCCTTCATTACTGAAGTTCCTCTGCAGACCCAGACCAATAGAGCCCACAGAGGCCATGTTGCCATTGGAACCCATACCACCCAGCCCCGGGCTGAGCTTTAATGCGGACTCATTAGCATTGGCGAAAGACCTGTAGATGTCCAGAGGTGAGCTTGTGGGACTGAGAAGGCCTTCTCGGGTAGAGGTGAAGCTAGGGAGGGGAGGGGGCCTGATCATTCGACAGTTGGTGTCTGTGTTGTTTCCGGTTAAGGAGTCAGACATCCGGGAGGAGAAACGCTCGTAGCGGAAGTGGGTTGAAGGATCAGTTCCTGTTCCAGTTTGGGTTCCAACTCCAGATTTGAATCCAAGTCTGCTCCCAGACACATCAGCCATGCCCATACCAGGCCCTGAGCTCATGTGGTCCTGGTTAGGCCCTATGTCCGGTATGGAGCCCGTAAGGAACAGAGAGGGCCGCTGGCCTGGGCTATGGGCCTTGCCGTTCTCCTGTGGTTGATCAATCGATGCTGAACGATAGCTAGAGTAGAGGAGGGATCTGTCCAGGCGCGAGGGGTTTGGAGACTGGTTGCTGCTCCCTCCGTTTAGCAGGGGGGACGGTGAGTGCTCTGGGGAAGAGTCACTGCCCAAGGAGCTCTTCCTCATGACGATGCTGCTAAGAGCTGAGGCTCGGAGTGGGAGGTTGAGGTCTCCACGCTTCCAATGGTGGTCTCCAGCCTGCTGCTCCTGCTGTTGGAGCTTCATCAACTCCAGAGGGGAATGCATCTCCTTGGGGGCACTCCAGTTGAGGCCAAGGTCTGCGGGCAGGTTGTAGCGGCTGTTGGGGCCCTCCAGCAGAGACCCAGGGGGCACCTGGGGAGATTTAGTATTGGTGGAGCTGGAGCTGGGGGTGTCCTCCTCGATGGAGGGCAGGGAGGAGATGGAGGGGGCGGTGGTCCCACGCAGCCTCCTCTGCCTCTGGGGAAGGTTAGGGTTCATGCTCTTCAGGGTGTCCACCAGGCTCTCTATGTCACAGTGATAGGGGGAGCCCGGCTCAGAGGTCACGGGAGAGGAAGAGGGGGAAGGGTCCGAGGAGGAGGGGGAAGGGAGCAGATCCACGCGGGTGGCCTTGTACTGTCCGGAGTAGGAGTCCCTGCTGCCTCTGCTGTAGTCCACGTTGTCAATGGTCTGACCCGCCGAGGAGAAGTTTGAGACTGGGAGTGATTGCAAGTCACAGCCTGACTTTATCTTCCTTGCCATGGACTCTCCCTCCCTCCCCTCTTGCTCTACCTCTCTCTCTCTCTGTCCTGCAGGTGCAGTGGCTAGCTCCTCCTCCCACACCCTCCTACTCCCCCTGTCTGTTCCTGCCTCTGGCTCGCTACTCTCCCGGGTCAACTGAACTTCGCTCCTGTCACTCAACCAGCGTCCGTTGCCAGGGGAACGGGGTGTCTCTGAGGAGAGGGAGGACAAGCCAGGTTCTTGGAATGGCGGCCCGAGAGAGGTGAGTTGTCGTGTGTACACAGATTGGGAGGGGGAGAGGGAAGAGTAGTGTCCATCGTATGCGGACACTCTTGACTCATCTGACTGAGAGTCAGAACGCCAGGTCTCCCCTTTGGGTTCGAAAGTAGTTTGCACCCCCTCGTACAGGTTCCTCCATTTGTATTCTGGTGCGACTGGACCTAGCTCACTTTCAGTTCTATTCGGTTCGTTGATCGGGCTTTCTCTGTAGTCCACACTGTCTTTAGTGTGGTCTGTGGTGTCATTGTCAGTGACCAGGGAAACTTTGCGGAAGCCCTGTTTTGATTTGTCCATGCCCTTGTGGGTGGGAGAGGGTCTTAGAGTGAGAGTGGAACTGTATGACTTCATCTCGCTGTCTGACTCCAGATCAGCCACTATCTGCTGAATTTCTGAATCAGAGTCCTCAGAGTCTTCTAAAGCTGTACTGTTAACAGCTGAAGCATCCAGAGACCTAACAGGTAGAAGACAAACAGACAGAATGACACATACGTTAATAATTGTCATTGACCAACCATGGAAGTGTGTTAAGGACTGTTTTGTCAAGAAGTGGTGATTATCTAGACGAGCTATGCAAATTATAGAGGTGAACTTTAGGTATGCAGAATTGGGTGTACTGTAAAAAGTGTTAACAGAAGCTAGGCTACATGCTTAACAGTTGCATTCACTGTGGTGGGCCAATGTATATTTTCTTCCTAAAACGTACAGTGAGGCACAAACAAAATGCACACAGAACTTCTATAATGTCAACAGCTCCATAGACTCTTTCCGTGCCTATAGGCCTACACACATTGCAACAATGTGGCTTAAAACAGAGATTTTAGCTTGTGGTTGCAATGTTCCATGAAGAGTTGATGAAAGCTAAAAAGGTTACTTTAAAAAGTCAACAGGTTTCAAATGATACCATGCCCAACCCACTGTCGTGATGCTGCTGTCGATTTAACTCTGTTAAATCACTTTTGAGCTTTAACGTCACAGGTTAACTATCAGGCAATGTTGAAATGACTTTGAAGTGAATCACCATTTTTCCTCACCTCCAAATGTGCCAAAGATCTCCAGACAATGTGTTGTTGAATCCCAGTACTATTCCACACGTGTCAAATAACATTTCACGGCTAATTACTGTTATGTTAAAGCTCTTTGCGTTGGGGGAACATTCAGGCAGTGACATTAACCAAAGTGCCCTACCTACTCTTCACGGAAGGGGCGGGTGGTTTCCAGGAGCAACGGAGAAGGTCATAAGATCAGACAATAGCAATGTGCTGCGATTAACCTAATCACACACCTGTTGGGCATACAACCGGAGTTCTCTCATATGTCAAATCCAAACACACAGATATCAGATATGTATTCCTCATAGGTCACTGTTGCATACTTACTACGTTTGTCGGTATGACTAATAAATGGTCTTTTAGCAGCCTCGGTATCCCTTTAATTGGATAGTCCATCTGTAGATGCTCTACAGGCTAGTCATTAACATTTCAACTAATTATCTACTAACCCTAACCTTTATCCTAACCCTAAAATCAACACTACCCTAACCCTTATTCTAAACCTAACCGTGACCTTAGCCAGCAGTCGCTTATCAACAGATAGTTTGTTGATAGTATGACCATGTACGAGAGCATCTACAGATGGACTATCCAAATAAAGTGTGACCGACACTTTTATCCCAAAGAGACTTACAGAAACGTCAGCATTGACGGCAACATGTGTGTTCAGCATGTGGTCCACGTGGGAATTGAAACTACGACCCTGATATTGCCAGCACCATGCTCTAACCCAGTGGTTTTTAAACCCATCCAGAAACCTAAACCATTTTGTTGAAGCCCTGAACCAACTCGAGTGTTTTGTCAATCCTGGCCCTGTGGACCCAAAGGGGTGCACATTTGAGTTTTCTCCCTAGCACTCACACACTGCCCTCACACACTGCCCTCACACACTGCACTCACACACTGCCCTCACACACTGCACTCACACACTGCACTCACACACTGCACTCACACACTGCACTCACACACTGCACTCACACACTGCACTCACACACTGCCCTCACACACTGCCCTCACACACTGCCCTCACACACTGCACTCAACTCCTCAACAAGCCTTTGACTTGAATCAGGTGTGCGAGTGCTGGGGCAAAAACAAAAATGTGCACCCATTTGGGTCAACAGGAAACAGGATTTAGAAGCACGGAACTAGCTCACCTGATTCAGATAGTCAAGGGCTTGATAAATAGTTGACAAGTTGAACCAGGTTTGCCAGCCCTGGAATAGTTCAAATACATGGAATGGATTAGTGTCCCAGAGGAGAGGTTAGAAAACCCCTGCTCTAACATGGGGTTTCCCTAACTCTGTCCTGGGACTCCCATGGGTCTCCCCTGGGTGCACATTCAGTTTTTTTTAAACGAACTAGCACTACACAGCTGATTCAAATAACCAACTCATCATCATTAAGCTTTGATGATTTGAATCCGCCGTGTAGTGCTAGGACAAAAACCAAAACATGCACTCATGGGGGACCTCAGGACCGAGTTTGGGAAATGTGCACAGTATTCCGGATATTAGATCAAATCCCGCTTAAATTCTTATTCGGAATAAGAATAATGCATGCACCTTTGATATCCCGCTCATGAGTATCCCTGTGTCCATGAATAAACATTCCTCATTAAGTATGTGGGTTAAATGGAATAGTAAGTGAAATATGGACACAGACTGCAGACCTATAACCTTTCACATGTAGATCATTATAATATGAATTCCTGCAGAATTATGCATTTTTTGCAGTGATATTATAAAACATATGTTAGTTTTGTCTAGGGAATAGGAGTGGAGAAATATGATTTCTTTCTTTCAGCATCTCTTAAAAGAGTTACACCAGGAACGCACAATCCCTCCATCAGTGCTCAGACTGTCCACAATAGGCTGAGAGAGGCTGGACTGAGGGCTTGGAGGCCTGTTGTTGGCAGGTCCTTACCAAACATCACCGGCAACAACGTCGCCTATGGGCGCAAACCCACAATCGCTGCACCAGACAGGACTGGCAAAAAGTGCTCTTCACTGACGAGTTGTGGTTTTGTCTCACCAGGGGTGATGGTCGGATTTGTGTTTATCATTGAAGTAATGAGCATTACACCGAGGCCTGTACTCTGGAGCGGGATCGATTTGGAGGTGGAGGGTCCGTCACAGTCTGGGGCGGTGTGTCACAGCATCATCGGACTGAGCTTGTTGTCATTGCAGGCAATCTCAACACTGTGCGTTACAGGGAAGACACCCTCCTCCCTCATGTGGTACACTTCCTGCAGGCTCATCCTGACATGACCTTTCAGCATGACACTGCCACAAGCCATACTGCTCGTTCTGTGTGTGATTTCCTGCAAGACAGGAATGTCAGTCCCAGCAATCCCATTGAGCGCGTCTGGTACCTGTTGGATCGGAGGGTGAGGGCTAGGGCCATTCCCCCCAGAAATGTCTGGAAACTTGCAGGTGCCTTGGTGGAAGAGTGGGGTAACAAGAACTGGCAAATCTGGTGTAGTCCATGAGGAGGAGATGCACTGCAGTACTTAATGCAGCTGGTGGCCACACCAGATACTGACTGTTACTTTAGATTTTGACCCCCCCTTTGTTCAGGGACACATTATTCAATTTCTGTTAGTCACATGTCTGTGGAACTTGTTCAGTTTATGTCTCAGTTGTTGAATCTTATGTTCATACAAATATTTACACATGTTAAGTTTGCTGAAAATAAACGCAGTTGACAGTGAGAGGACGCTTCTTTTTTTGCTAAGTTTATGTCTTACAGACTAAACAGCAGTCCTTTTGTGAACCGACAACCAACCTACAGACCTACAGTAAATGGAGTTCATCTATCCTCACAACTCCTCCTTCATTTCATACGGCCACTTCGGAAAAAGTTGACAGCACATCACCACAACAATGCCATTCTGTAGCAGTGTTTTTTCCCCTAAACTATTTCAAACTTCCCTCCGGTGTTTGTCTTGGTACTTCTCCGTTCCTCCGTTTCAGCAGGTAACTCAGCTCATCACCACACCTGCACCCCGGGGAAGACAGAAGGGCTTAATAGCTACCACATACCACTGCACCTCTCTGCTGGAACATGAAGTTGTACAGAGCAACTGCCCCTAAAAAGCAACTTTTTTTTTTTTTTAAATGGCTGATGTGGCATCGAGTCCGACATTTACTCTAGTGTCAAAATTGACTACAAAATATAAATAGGATCATTTTGGTCATGAAGTCAGTCTAGTCCAAAACAAAGATAGAAAAAACGGAATGTCATGGAATCAAGGGTACCGTAACAGTTATCCGTGGGTTGGGATTAATTTTAATCCTGCCCACAGCTGGCAGCACCCAAGTAATCAATTCCGAGCGCAGCTGCATGCGAATCGGTCATAATGCCCATGGTCAATTTGGTTTGACATTCGATATCCCTACGGGGATAGTTAGGGACCATCAGAAAATTACACAACATACACGGGACTATACTTTAAAAGGTCAATCGCTCCACATTACAATGACTTAACCTCAAACCAACTATACATTGTAGAAATTAATATACAAATATTGAAAGCATATAATGAGATGTGCAACATGAAAATATTGTCCCATTTACAATGTGTCATTTATTGACGGTCCCTAACTATCCCCAGAGATAGGCTATCCAAAGTCAATCCAACTTTGCCACAGTTCCACACCACCCGGCTGAAGCTAATGTATGTAATCACCTGAGAACACAAACAAGTGACACCCACATCAAACCACACCCCGAAATCAACTCACGTTTGAATTCAATCACGTTTGCTAGCATTTTTTATTGAACCAAATCTAAAACAAGGCCAAATTAGGAAGGACCTATAGATGTCAGACCAACACAAGCTCACAATCATCTGCTTCAACATGAAAAATTGGAAATTCACGCATATGCAGACACACCTGTGCTGATGGCGTGGTGCCAGGAAAATAATTTATCCCTCAACGATAAAAAAAGGAAGGATCGTATTGTGAACTCCAGGAGACAGAAGAGGGAGTACACCCCATCCTCTTCCGAAGGGGCCACAGTGGGAGGGGTCAAAAGCTTCAAGTTCCTCGGCCTGCACATCACTGAGGACCTAAAATGGTCTCACCTAACTGACATTGTGGTGAATAAGGTGCAATAGCACCTTTACAACCTCAGATGGCTAGAAATCTATTTGGCATGGCCCCTAAGACCCTCACGGACTTCTACAGATGCACTATTGAGAGGATTCTGTCGGGCTACGTCACTGCTTGGTACGGCAACTGCTCCGTCCTCAACCGCATGACTCTCCAGAGGGTGACGAGGACAGCCCAACGCATCAGAGGTCACGCTGCCTGCCCTCCAGGACATGGACAGCAGCTGGTGTCAAGGCCAAGAAGATCATTAAGGTCCTCAGTCACCCGAGCCACAGACTGTTCACTCTTTTCCCGTCAGTCCAGTCCAGGTGCATCAGAGCTAAGACCAAGAGACTAAAAAACAGCTTCTATCACCAGGTCATAAGACTGTTGAACCATTCCTGATTTCTTACGATTTTTTCCTTCTTTTTGTCTTTCCATTCAATTTGTTTTATTTTTTTTTTTTACATTTGACTGCATTATTAGGAGTAACATAAGTATTTTTGCTGCACTGCTATAATACTTGCTAAGCTGTGTACACAACCAATAAACTGATTTGATTTGGATCATGTTCCAATCGCAAATATGGGGACCATTCTTTAAAAAATATATTTTGAACTTGTTTTTCCTCTATGTCGTCTGAAGGGTAAGGCCGAGGAGGGCTTTGCAGTCTAAAGAAGACAACGAACACCCACACACTCTTCGCATGTTCTTACATTTGAATAGCAGTGCATCAATTACAAAGAGATTTTCTCAGGCTTAACTACTGAAATTCAGCGACATTCCAACAGCCAAATGTTCTGCAGGTATTTATTTTCCTACGGCAGTATTTGTACCCTGGCAGCACCTGTGGATGTTTTGTTGTTCAATGTACTACAGTATTTTTGAATTGGGGCCTGCTTGTGTGCCTCCACATTCCACACAGGTCTCTCCATTCTCACAGAAACCAGCTCTGGGAACTCATCTGGTTGGTACCACGTGTACATCTGATACCAGGTGTACCAGGTTTACACGCAGAGAGCCAACGCAACTTTCGATGTGACCTGACAGGCTGACCGCATCAGAGGACAGAGCGGCTCCATCCACTGAGCTCATTAGGTTCTTAGTCGTGTTGACATGTGAAACGGCCAGCACTGTAGATCAACATACTGGGATCAGGGTGTATAGTTCCCGTAAGGTGATTCATTTTGCTGGCACTACAGATATTCTGGATCTGTACATCTTCACTTATTAAAGATGCTCCAGTACGTTGGCGACTGAGAAAGTATTTTTGAAACCTCCCGCTTTGGCCAGGATGTGTCAATATGCATGTGCGTCCTACACAATCTATGAGTGGATTTCCTGTCTCACCTCATTAAGCCATGAAATCCCTCGTTCGAAAGCAACTGCTTTGAATATTATAGAAAATCCAAGTAAATTCGGTAAACAAAGAATGGAGGGCACCAACGACGGCACCAGATGATGACATCGGGAAACATTTGACCCTTCCAATCCAGGGCGGCCTCACAGTTATCACCCTACAGGTCATCATCGTCACCTGCTGAGGAGGGCGGAAGGAGCGATAAAGACTGATTGACAACTTTTAGAACCCTCTTAACATAAGACCACCCATTGTCATTCCCATTGTCATTCCATGCAGTGCTGTCATTCCTTGCGTTCCCAGCTGTGTTGGTCTTTGTGAGTGACGGAAACAGAGGTGACATTAACAGAGAGGACGGAAATGGAATGGACCACCTGCGGTAAACACTTAAGCCAGTGTCAAGAGTTACCTCCAGTCTCCACCCCACCCACAATACGATAGCCATGTAATATTCGGCCTCGGGACAGATAAGGGTTATTCATTAGTTTAGCTTTCACCTAGCATTAACATGCCTGTCCATCAGAGCTCCCATCTGATAAAAGAGGAGGTGGAGGTTTCATCATGACTACGACAGGACTTCCTAGGTCATACCCGAGATGTTGTTGGACAGAGTGCAATTTACCCGATTGAAGCGGAGGCTAGCGAACCATTTTGTGTCCTGTGTGACTTTCTAGTCTAGTCTTTCTATTCCCCCCCCCCCCCCCGTGCATATAGAGATATCTCTAGGTGATATTGTAATAACTAAACGGACCACTGTGTTCTTGACTTTACTATATGTATTTGTCGCCATCTTGTGGGGGCAGCAGGAGACAGCAGCTGCTATTGGGAAAGAAAATAACATATGGACAACACTGTACTCTCTCTGTTTTCATGTGTTCAGAGGAACTGAAAACAGTGTGGCTTGGATATATAATCTTTACTGTGTGGGTCCACTGGGTTCTTTACTGTGTTCCATGAAAAAAGGACTAGGTCCAAGATTCCCATGATCAGATAACACATGGCCTGCAGAAGGCCTGTCAACCAGGCAAACAACATACGGCTTCTACGAGAAACGATCGACATAGTGTACGCCGTCTTAAAGAATGAAAGCCATTAGGCTACACGAAGAGTGTCACGTGCGCACACACACAAACACGCACGCCCAGCCATTCCTGTTGAGGTGTCGACAATGGGCGCACCACAGTGTGCGCCGATGAAATGTTTACGCCACACGTGTTTCCATTGGCAACGCCTATCATCCATCAACAGGTGTCTCTCGGGTCTACCGTCTTAACACAAACAAGCCACTGGACGAGAAGTCAAGTTCCTTGACTATGACTCCTTTCAGCCCATCCCACTGAGAGGGTGCAGAGAGGACCACAAGCATGCGGGTGGATGGGTGAGGCCAATCACCACTTCGAGTCTGGCTTGGAGACGTTCACACGATGTCTTCCACCAAGGAAACTGGCCTATTCGAAAATGACAAAAAAAGGGATGCCGTTGCAATAAAGATATGTCCACAAAGAATATTAAAAGGTGACAGGAAATAGAATCCCTGGTTGAATGCAGAATGAATTCCACTCTGCTGGTAAATATTCTAGTTGTATGGCCTGAGGATTTACAGCGTAACGTGTCTAGTTCAGATGGCTGTTACGCAGATCCATTTATCAGGGCAGTGAAGTAGACTGTCTGTACTGTACATAGTAGAGGGGATGTGCTATTGAAATAATTCTATCTAATTGCCCTCAATCACAACATTATGAGATAATAACAGTCTTTGCATTTTCAATAAACAACATCCCAGACACATTGCATAGAGAATGGACATCAACAATTTCCCCCTCCAGTCCACCGAGTCCCGTACTCGTACAATTTACTGCGCAGCACACACCGAGCAATTAGCTATAGTCCTATTGTTGCTGAGTCCCCATTCTCTCGCACTCACAGACACACTTGTGCAATCTGAGTGCACACACTCACTCATTTAGCATAGAAAGATCACATGAAACTTGATCACCTCCACTTCAAAACACACACATCATGAAAAGTAGGAAATCAGAGTAAGGATAGCAGATGAAATGTCATCCCTTACCCTTCGGGCTGGCTGAGGAATTTGACTCTGTTCCTCAGTGAGTTGAGAAGTGTATCTGCAGTGACTGATAGCGTCCCTCCCACCTGCACTGGCTCTGCACCGGGTCTCTCTGTGTCCTCAGTGGCAAGACCGTTGGCTCTCTTTCGAAGTCTGTCGAGGATTGTGTCTCGTGCGACAGGAGGATTCACTGCCACCTGCTCTGGCACTGGCTCTGAACTGGCTCGGTCTGTTTCCTGCGTGACAATACTGTCTATCCACTCAGTACCGAGTGTCCCTTCATGTTCTATCTTTACAGTGTATGTTCTGGACTCTGTGTCTGTCGCTGTCGCTTCTCTGTCAAGTGTGAATGTGTTCTCGCCATGTGTGCTAGTGGTGTTCACTTTTGCTTTCTGCTCAGAGAAAGAGGATGTGTCCTCGGTAGTACGAGTGACTAGGTCAGCTTTCTCTGCAGTGAGTGCGTCTAAAATGCTCCCCTCTCGGCCTGTGGTGTGCGCGAGTGTGTTATGTGTTGCGAGTGTGTTCTGTCTCTCTCTGTTGCCGGTGGCAGCGTGTTCATTCTCGCCGCTGTGAGACTCCTGTGGCTCTTCGTGGCCTGGGGTCTGTCTGAGTGTATGTGTATCAGCGCAGGCCTCTGTTACCAGGTAAGCGTGTGTAACTGCACTCCGGTTACTCCCTGACCCCTCCTCCTCTCCATGCTGCTCTGTGATGGAAGGCGGGGCGGGCGACTCACATTCCATGAGTGTGTGCACCTGCTGAACAGGTAGGGCTGGTTCCACCCCATCCTCCCACCCTTCTTTCACCAGTGCAGAGACCTCTCTCGCTCCTCTCTCCTCCACCGGCACCAGCCTCTCTGCATCGCCGTCTTCTGGGGACTCAATGCGTCTCTTCTCCTCTCGGTGGACTTCATTCTCTTGACCTCGATCCTTGGTTTCTAACATTACCTCCGTTACTTTCTGTGACCCCAAACTCCATCCCGCTTCAACGGTTTCATGACCATTCCTCCGTTGTTTGCCTGGTCTTTTCATTTCCTCTCCTTTCATTTCCTCTTCAACGCCACTCTCCTCTATGTAACCCTCCAGGATGCTGTAATGGCCCGCTGGTATGGCCACTTCCATGGCATTGCTGTTCTCTGGTATGATCACACACTGTGAGCTTGCCCTGTTAACGTCTGCATCACAGGGCATATGTTCCTTAATCTGTCTATTAGAACCTATGCTGTTGGCCTCTTCCATTACCTCCACCTCTGCATCTTGAACTTTCTCAGTAGCCATGGTGGACATATCATTTGATCTTTCCCTGACAATGTCTACATCATAGAACATAATATTCTGCTCAATCTGTCCATTTTCCTCTTCCATAATCTGCACTTCTGCTTCTTGACCTGTCTCAGTAGCCATTGTCTCTGCTATTGTTGAGGCGACGGACGCATCAATAGAGATGGTGGTTTCAAGAGTACTGGAATTCTTAGTGCTTGGATGGCTAGCGCTAAGAATGTCAGAAACGAGGGTGACATTGTCCGAGAGAATGTGATCAGAGTTGTCCATGTTCATATCAGAATGATGAAGGACGAGATCTGTGTTTTCAGTGTCCTCCGTATCAAGGTCAACTGGAAAAGTTGCGGTCAAATGCGCCGACTGATCAACAAGGTTTGGTCGAGTGTTGCAATCTGGTCGAAGCGGAACAGAATCGGTGTCCGCAACATAGACTGGTTTATCAAGGTCGGGTTCAGAAATGGTGGACACCTGGTCAGAAGGAAAAAGTTCAGGGAAAATAAAGTCATAGAGAGAGTCAGATGTGTCAATAGAGCCAGTATCAGGGACAGCGATATCGGTATTTGGGAGAGATGCGTCGGAGGTGGGACGCTCAGGCTCTAAGTCATCCATTTCCATTGGCTCAGTCGTGGGGAGTGTAGGCCCAAAGCACAGAGGCGCAAAGGCCTCAGGCTCAGCGAGGGAGACATCTGTGCTAGGGTGAGCAGTGTCTGTTTGAGGAACAGGAGGAAGCTTGTTCTCAAAAGGAGCGTCTATATTAGGAGGTGTGCATCGAGTGTCCATCATCACGCCCGATGTCACAACGGCAGAAGTGTAAGTGCTGAGAGCAGATGCGGTGTGGCCAGATAAGTGAGGTGAGGGGAACATTCCAGGAAAAAGAGAGTCGTAAAGATCTTCGAATACCGGTTGAGAGTCGGCATCAGTAACAGTGAGGTTAGTATTAGCAGTGGTGTCTGTGTCAGGGTGGCTGGTATCCATTTTGGAGACTGCAGTGGCAGGTATATCCATGTCGGGGACAGGGGCGTCAGTGGCAGACTGTAATGATTGGGTGGGGTCACCAACACTAGCTTCAGTGTGATCAATGGCAGTTTTAGACTCCTGTTTAACTGATTCGGGTAAAATGGGACTTGGTGAGTCAAAGGGGCTATCCAAGGACGGGTGTGGGTTAGTTTCATCATTTATTACGGTTAGGTTGGTGTCCATGTCAGTAACAGAGTTGACGGTGATAAGAGCAGAGGTGACGGTGTTGAGAATAGGTGTCTCAGTGTTGTCAGCCAAAGAATCAGGGTTCAGAGGAAAGGTCTCGGTTTTAACATCAGTTGTGTCTGTTTCAGTAACAGTGGCTTCTATATTGGGGTCAAAGGCAATGGGAGAGGGATCTGTATTAGGGGTAACAGTGGTGATATTTTCAACAACAACAGGTTGTCCAATGGAGAGAGTAACATAAGAGGTCTCAGTTTTGCTAAGTGAGAGTTCAGTCACAGCAAGGACAGGATGAAAAATACCACTATTCACAGGGTCAGCGCTGGGTAAGGGGGACATTTCATCACTCTCGTTTGAGGTGTAAACTGTAGCAGGAGGAGAGCTAAAGGGGGAAAAGGATGTAGCTGGGCTCAAGGGGTAGCAGGGGGGTGGGCTAGATGGATAGGACGGTGGAGGTGGGTTGGGTGGGAAAGGTGGAGGACTTGGGTTAAAGCTATCAACATCCATTGGAGAAGCTGTGTCAGTATGGTCTGTTGAGGCATACGGGTTGTCACACTGAACATCCGGGCTCTCCTCTTCCTGTGAGATCTCGTTCCACTCCACCTCAGGCATAGCTAAAGGAACTTTTCTTGCAGCCCGGCCCACTTCAAGAGGAATAATGGTATCCATCTGGGAATTTGGTTGGTTGGTGGCAGTCTTAGGACTGTCCATCGGTGGCTCCTGGGCCTGCGATTTCTTGTGGACAGTGGGAGGAGGATAAGAGGTGACCAGTGTCTTAGTGTTTAGGTCAGGCTGAGACACAGCGCACCTTACCCTCTTGTTCAGAGTGTCGCCTTGGCCGATGTCCCAGAGGCTGAGGTTCAGAAGCTCCTCCTCCTCTTGCCCTTTGACCTCTGGCTCGAGGCAGTGGAGGACCACGATACTCTGGGAGAGATCCCCGTCACTCTTTTTCTTCCTCCTCTTCAAGCCAAAGGTGAATGTGCCGAACCTCTTGGGCTTGGCACGGAGGTCCATCTCTGAGTAGCTGAGGTCCTTGGCCTGTTTGCGAGCGATAGACGGAAAGACAGAGGGAGGTATAGTGAGTGAGAGAGGGGGAGGGGGGGCAATGTGCTAAGAGAGAGAGATTGGGGAGAGAAATGAGAGAGAGCATTATTTCTTAGCTTTGAAATTAACATTTCATACTCTACCAAATTTTTTTAGAGCCAATAATCTCACTGTATCATTCACATAAGAATAATGTTTTGACTTCATAAGAAACAAACCCCAGTTACTCAGAGCTTGCAAAACTCCACTGACCACAAAAGGCAAGCATCACTGGTATGTATACAGTGTATTTAGAAAGTATTCAGACCCCTCGACTTTTTCCACATTTACAGCCTTATTCTAAAATGGATTAAATAAAATAATGTCCTTCATCAATCTACACGCAATACCCCATAATGATAAAGCGAAAACAGTTTTTTTTTTTAAAACATTTGCAAATTGTGGGTGACAGGTCTTGGTAAGGGAGATGACCAAGAACCCGATGGTCACTCTGACAGAGCTCCAGAGTTCCTCTATGGAGATGGCAGAAACTTCCAGAAAAACAACCATCTCTGCAGCACTCCACCAATCAGGCTTCTGTGGTAGAGTGGCCAGACGGAAGCCACTCTTCACTAAAAGGCACTTGAAGGCTGCTTGGAGTTTGCCAAAAGATTCTCTGGTCTGATGAAACCAAGATTGAACTCTTTGGCCTGAATGCCAAGCGTCATGTCTGGAGGAAACCTGTCACCGTCCCTAGGGTGAAGCATGGATGGCAGCATCATGCTGTGGGGATTTTTTCAGTGGCAGGGACTGGGAGACTAATCAGGATCAAGGGAATGGTGAACAGAGCAAAGTACAGAGAGATACTTGATGAAAACCTTCTCCAGAGTGGATGAGGGATTGGTGTAGGGGTTTTATGACACCTCATGCCAATCGTAAATTGTAGGCATCAGACGACTCCTTTTGGTCTTTAGTATTGGTGAATGGAATCCCTTTGTTTTCAGAAGGTTTTGCTGCCCAAAAACTCTAATGTCCAACAGTGAACACTGGGACAATATATTTCAACATCCGAATGTGGGGAATGATGAGAGATGGAATATGGGAAATTAATGTATATTTTGTGGTGTCATTAAAAATGGTATCAAAGTGATTTAATTAAAATATTATAACTTGAAGAGCTTTCACACTGTGTATATCAGGTTTACATCCTTTATGTTGTGTAGGAAATATAAAGGATGAAGAGAATATTTTTGTTAAGATAAGAACTTGATTTGAGTTTAAGTTTTCTAACAAGATGATATTTTTTTATGATGTTTTGCCCAGTAACTAGCCATGCCCGAGGGTGTTCAGAGAACGTGTCAGTATTACGGAAACAACCCTTTTTATCCAAGTGTATAAAAGATTGAGTTAAGAATTAACATACCAGACTAGAAGGACCACAAGCTGCCGCTAGGTCTCCATTAGTCACAACCCTGTAAATCAACACGAGTTGAAGAAGACAAAGTAGCCTCTAACAATCAATGTTAAGGTTGAGAAGCTGTGAGCTTGAGTACTGCTTCTAAAAAAGTGAATTTAAGTAGGATCATCCGGTTATTCTCTTCAAATCATCATTGACTACACTGCTCTCATCAATCACAACTCTGGGGATCATCGACACGGCTGATTTGCTGTCCTCAGAAGACCACTCTTCCAGAACGAGTGAAAGTCAACACAGACAACTAAGGAGGACATTGTGACCTCTTGTGGACAATCAGAGACTCACACTTACAAACTAAGGAGAAGGCCCAATCAAACCATTTTCACGAAGCGGAAGCCTTTTCATGAAGGCCTGGTTCCAACAGAGATATACAAACAAGACCTTCAACACGTAAATACATGCATTATGGGCGGCAGTTCGGGGCAAGTCATTAGGATTACTGTGAGTGTAGTTCCCAAATGTATCCAAGTGTCTCTCTTTCTCTCTTTAACTTTCCATCTTTTGTAACAAGTGTCATGTTGTGTTAGTCCGCTAGGGACCTCTTTTCATCATATTAAGTTTCTAATCAACAACCTATACCATATGTGTGTGTGTATCCTGTTTTATCATTTAGTTTGTTAATAAATAAATAATCAAATCAATTTGTGTGGTACGGAATGATCAGTAAGACTCGGGTTTGTGCAGATTCAAGTCTGCGACGTTCAGAATGAGACTGATATGAGCTAATGATTAATAAGTGGCTGTTATCGATATATAACTTATATATATATATTCTTGAGTTTAATTCGGGAGATGGTAACTCGTTAAACAACTTCTTCCGTGGTGCCCCAAATTCCTAATGGGTTAATTGTTACATGATTCATTTAATCTGGTAACAATTAAACATAGTAGGTAATTATTTGATAAATAACAGTCATCACATTAATGAAAGTCACGTCACGACAGATTATCTGCAGAGAAGAATGGGAGAAACTCCCCAAATACAAGTGTGCCAAGCTTGTAGCATCATACGGGGGCGGCAGGTAGCCTAGTGGTTATAGCGGTGGGCCAGTAACCGAAAGGTTATTAGATCGAATCCCCGAGCTGACAGCTTTGCACACTCTTGGGATTCTCTCAACCAGCTTCACCTGGAATGCATTTTAATTAACAGGTGTGCCTTGTTCAAAGTTCATTTGTGGAATTTCTTTCCTTATTAATGCATTTGAGACAATCAGTTGTGTTGTGACAAGGCAGGGGTGGTATAAGGCAGGGGTGGTACAGAAGATAGCCCTATTTGGTAAAAGACCAAGTCCATATTATGGCAAGAACAGCTCAAATAAGCAAAGAGAAATGACAGTCCATTATTACTTTAAGACATGAAGGTAAGTCAATGCGGAACATTTCAAGAACTTTGAAAGTTTCATCAAGTGTAGTCTCAAAAACCATCAAAAGCTATGAAAAAACTGTCTCTCATGAGGACCGCCACAGGAAAGGAAGATCCAGCGTTCAAATCAAATCAAACTTTGTCACATGCGCCGAATACAACAAGTGTAGACCTTACCGTGAAATGCTTACTTTACAAGCCCTTAACCAACAGTGCAGTCTTAGAAAAGTTAAGAAAATATTTACCAAATAAACATACAATTATAATAATAACAAGGCTATAGGTTAGTCGAGGTAGTTTGTACATGTAGGTAGGGGTGAAGTGACTATGCATAGATAATAAACAGTGAGTAGCAGCAGTGTACAAATCAAATGGAGGGGTGGGGGGCGTGTCAATGTAAATAGCAATGTAAATAGTCCCTTGGCCATTTGAATAATCGTTCAGCAGGTAGAAGCTGCTAAAGAGCCTTTTGGTCCTAGACTTGGTGCTCCGGTACTGCTTGCCATGTGGTAGCAGAGGAAACAGTCTGACAATTCTATGGGCTTTCCTCTGACACCGCCTATTATATAGGTCCTGGATGGCAAGAAGCTTGGCCCCAGTGATATACTGGGCCGTACGCACTACCCTCTGTAGCGCCTTACGGTCAGCACCTCTGCTGCAGAGGATAAGTTCATTCGAGTTAACTGCACCTCAGATTGCAGCCCAAATAAATGCTTCACAGAGTTCAAGTAAAATACATCAACTGTTCAGAGGACACTGCATGAATCAGGCCTCCATGGTCAAATTGTTGCAAAGAAACCACTATTAAAGGACACCAATAAGAAGAGACTTGCTTGGGCCAAGAAACACGAGCAATGGACATTTGACCGGTCGAAATCTGTCCTTTGGACTGATGTCCACATTTGAGATTTTTGGTTCCAACCGCTGTCTCTTTGTGAGATGCAGAGTAGGTGAACAGATGATCTACGCACGTGTGGTTCCCACGTAAAGCATGGAAGAGGAGGTGTGATGGTGCTTGCTGGTGACACTGTCTATGATTTATTTAGAATTCAAGGCACACTTAACCAGCATGGCTACCACAGCATCCTGCAGTGATACGCCATCCCATCTGGGTGGACTATCATTTGTGGGACTAGTGGGACTATCATTATTCGTGAGAATGATTTATGCCTGTTTGAGTAGGAAGTGTACTCTTTTGCCATAGGATTATGTGCTCGCCAGGCATCAATGAGGTTGTAACTAGAGAGTATATGCTGGAGAGCCTCGGTTGCTTGTGGATTGTAGTTGGTCTTATTAGATTGGTCCCACACGTCCAAAATGGCATTCATGTCTGTCCCAAAAACCAGATGGAATTCAGTTCATTCTAACAATATGCTGTTCAGAGTTTTATAATACTGTATCTCTTGACACTTTCATGAAAAAAACTCATGGCCTCTAAACGCTCAAGCTTCATACTGGACCCTACTTAAACAAAACTAAGAGCTACATCCTGTGCTTGGCCATCCTGTTGAACATAATAAATGTCTCTCTATCCAATGGATGTGTATCAAACTCACTAAAAATGGCATTAATAAAGACTCTTAAAAAACTAAAAAACATTGCCCCCCCAAAAAAAATGAATCAGCCTATATTGAATCTCCCATTCCTCTCAATAAAAACAAGCAGATTACTGCCTTCCTGAAGACAAATAATGTATACAAAATGCTTCCGTCTGTTTTTAGACCCCATCACAGCACTGAGATTGCACTCGTGAAGGTGATAAATTACCTTTTAATGAGGTCAGACCAAGGCTCTGCAACTGTCCTCGTGCTCCTAGTCGCTTTTGACACCATCAATCACCACATTCTTTTGGAGAGATTAGAAACCCTAATTGGTCTACACAGTCAAGTTCATTCCTGGTTTAGATCTTATCTGTCGGAAAGATATCAGTTAGTCTCTGTGGATGGTATGTCCTCTGACAAATCAATTGTACGTTTCAGCGTTCCTCAAGGTTCCGTTTTAGGACCACTACTGTTTTCACTATATATTCTACCTCTTGGTCATTTGGAAACACAATGTCAACTTTCATTGCTATGCGGATGACACACACCTGTACATTTCAATGAAATATGGTGAAGCCCCAAAAATTGCCTACCTTGGAAGCCTGTGCTAAAGACATAAGGCCGTGGATGGCAGCAAATGTTTTACTTTTAAACTCGGACAAAACAGAGATGCTAGTTATAGGTCGCAAGAAACAAAGAGATCTGCTGTTGGATCTGACAATTAATCTTGATGGTTGTACAGTCATTTCACATAAAACTATAAAAGGCCTGATTGGTGGAGTGCTGCAGAGATGGTTGTCCTTCTGCAAGTTTCTGCCATCTCCACAGAGGAACTCTAGAGCTCTGTCAGGTGTCCATCGGGTTCTTGGTCACCTCCCTGACCAAGGCCCTTCTCCACCGATTGCACAGTTTGGCAGGGCAGCCAGCTCTAGGAAGAGTCTTGGTGGTTCCAAACTTCTTCCATTTAAGAATGATGGACGCCACTGTGTTCTTGGTGGCCTTCAACACTGCAGAAATGTTTTGGTACCCTTCCCCCGATCTGTGCCTCGACACAATCATGTCTTGGAGCTCGAAGGACAATTGCTTCAACCTCATGGCTTGGTTTTTGATTTGACATGCACTGTCAACTGTGGGACCTTATATAGACAGATGTGTGCCTTTTCAAATCACGTCCAATCAATTGAATTTCCCACAGGTGGACTCCAAATCAAGTTGTAGAAACATCAAGGATGATCAATGGAAACAGGATGCACCTGAGCTCAATTTTGAGTCTCATAGCAAATAAGGTAATTCTGTTTTTTATTTGCAATATTTTGCTGACATTTCTAAAAACCTGTTTTTGATTTTTGTCATTAAGGTGTATGTGTGTAGATGGCTGTGGATAGTTTTTTGTATACGGATGTAACCTAACAAAATGTGGAAAAAGTCAAGGGGTCTGAATACTTTCCGATGGCACTGTACATACCAAGCTGGTGGGGCAAGTCGTAGAAAATCTATAACATGGTCTCTGATCTCTTTATCCTGTCCATCTAACTCCTAATGTATGATGGTTGTCATGCCATGTTACCATAGCAGTTGGCTTGGCTATAGCGTTTGCTATATACAGCAGCAGAAACAGATCAATGACAAGAGTTGTATATGTTTTTCCTTATCATATGTGTCACACCAGCCTTCGCTTTGGCTCCCGCTCCTGTCCGGCTCAGGCGTTCGGCGTTGCCGGTCTTCTAGCTGCTGCCGAACCTACTGCTGGAAAACGCCCTTCACTCATCAATCCCCCGGACTTGTCTCGTCATCATTACACACACACACCTGGTTCCAATTCCCAATCTATCACTGTATATATACTCCATCTGCCATTTGTTTTTGTCGGTCAATTGCAAATGTTACTTGTTTTCCTGAGAGAAATCTCTCCTACTATTTCCTGAGTACTTTATATTTTGCACTTTGGGTTCCCCCTGTTCCTTTTTGTTTATGAAGATATATTTTGAGCACAAGAGCGTTTGGTTTTGTCCAGTTTTGATCTATGGTGTTCCATAACTCCTTGGCGCGCCGTAACCAATAGTCCACGACAGGAGACTCGATCTGACTCCGATGTTAGGGTTAGGGTTAGCCTAGAACACACTGAAAGGGTGTGAGGTTAGTGGAGGACTGACGGAGGGATAGGCGTTTCGTTAATGGGACAGTTGTAAATCAAGCAGCGCCTTCTGTCACGATCGCAGATTTTAGAGAAACAACAAATGTCGGTACATATAAGTGTCTAAAAGCTTAAATTGTTGTTAATAGAACTGCACTGTCCAATTTAGAGTAACTATTACTGAAAAAAAAATGCCATGCTATTGTTTGAGGAGATCTCCTAATAACAAAACACTTTTTTCACCGCGATAGGTTTGATAAATTCACCTCTGAAGATGAAATGTGTACTTACATTCTGAAATCTTGCTCTGATTTATCATCCAAAGGGTCCCAGAGATAACATGAAGTGTTTTGTTGGATAAAAATCCTTTTTCATATCCTAAAAAAGTCCATATAGCATGCATGATCAATTTTCTACTTCCACACGTTCAATTTACAAAGAAAGGCATCTGTGAAAATCAAACCCGAAACGTTTATTTTTATTTTTAAATTGTACCTTTATTTTACTAGGTAAGTCTGTTAAGAACAAATCCTTATTTTCAACGCCGGTTTAGGGGCAGAACGACAGGTTTGCACCTTGTCAGCTCGTGGATTCGAACTTGCAACCTTCCGGTTGCTAGTCCAATGCTCTAACCACTAGGCTACCCTGCCCATGGCACGCCAATCTTCACTTGATTGACTGTAACTTTGTCAAATAGGCACCAATCAGGGTCAAACACAGCTAGCTACATATCCAATGAGCTGGGCTTTACGGGAGTATACGGTATACAGGAAATCCTGTATCTGTTGCAGAATGTTGCTGCTAACCTTGGGCGACAGCAAGCCTTTTCCTTTTGGACAAAAATTCTAATAATATGGAGAGGAATGAAAACTGGGTGTGTGCAAATGTTGAACACAAAGTGATGATTTAAAAATAACATTTAAAAGACAGCATGGGGGCTTCAAGAATCAATGGGTATATAGTTGAAGTCGGAAGTTTACATAAACTTAGGTTAAAGTCATCAAAACTCGTCAACCACTCCACATATTTCTTGTTAACAAACTATAGTTTTGGGAAGTCGGTTAAATACATAAGTAATGTTTCCAACAATTGTTTACAGACAGATTATTTCAATTATATTCACTGTATCACAATTCCAGTGGTTCAGATGTTTACAGACATTAAGTTGACTGTGCCTTTAAACAGCTTGGAAAATTCCAGAAAATGATGTCATGGCTTTAGAAGCTTCTTCTCATTTGAGTCAATTGGAGTTGTACCTGTGGATGTATTTCAAGGCCTACCATCAAATGTAGTGTCTCTTTGCTTGACATCATGGAAAAATCAAAAGAAATCAGCCAATACCTCAGGAATATAATTGTAGACCTCCACAAGTCAAATGTCCAAATGCATCTGTACAAACAATAGGACAAAAGTATAAACACCATGGGAACATGCAGCCGTCACTCCGCTCAGGAAGGTTCTGTCTCCTAGAGATGAACATACTTTGGTGCGAAAAGCGTAAATCAATCCCAGAACAACATCAAACGACCTTGTGAAGATGCTGGAGGAAACAGGTACAAAATTATCTATATCCACAGTAAAACGAGTCCTATATCAACATAACCTGAAAGGCCGCTCAGCAAGGAAGAAGCCACTGCTCCAAAACCACCATAAAAAAAACCCAGACTACGGTTTGCAACTGCACTTGTGGACAAAGATTGCACGTTTTGGAGAAATGTCCTCTGGTCTGATGAAACAAAAATAGAACTGTTTGGCCATAATGACCATCATAATGTTTGGAGGAAAAGAGGGAGGCTTGCAAGCCGAAGAACACCATCCCAACCATGAACCACTGGAGTGGCAGCATCATGTTGTGGGGGTGCTTTGCTGCAGGGGGGACTGGTGCACTTCACATAACAGATGAGATAGGAAAATTATGTGGATATATTGAAGCAACATCTCAAGACATCAGTCAGGAAGTTAAAGCTTGGTCGCAAATGGGTCTTCCAGATGGACAATGACCCCAAGCATACTTCCAAAGTTGTGGCAAAATGGCTTAAGGACAACAAAGTCAAGGTATTAGAGTGGCCATCACAAAGCCCTGACCTCAATCCCATAGAACATTTGTGAGCAGAACTGAAAAGGTGTGTGCGAGCAAGGAGGCCTACAAACCTGACTCAGTTACACCAGCTCTGCCAGGAGGAATGGGCCAAAATTCACCCAACTTATTGTGGGAAGCTTGTGAAAGGCTACCTGAAACGTTTGACCCACGTTAAACAATTTAAAGGCAATGCTACCAAATACTAATTGAGTGTATGTAAACTTCTGACCCACTGGGAATGTGATGAAAGGAATAAAAGCTCAAATAGAATAATAGTTGAGAGAATAATTTGACATTTCACATTCTTAAAATAAAGTGGTGATCCTAACTGACCTAAGACAGGGAATCTTTACTAGGATTAAATTTCAGGAATTGTGTAAAGCGGAGTTTAAATGTATTTGGCTGAGGTGGATGTAAACTTCCGACTTTGACTGTATATAATTCATTTATAAGTCCAACTACAGATTGCTCTTTTAAGCAACACACACACACACACACACACACACACACACACACACACACACACACACACACACACACACACACACACACACACACACACACACACACACACACACACACACACACACACACACACACACACACACACACACACACACACGTAGAAAAGCTACCAGATATTGAAAGTTCCCATGTGTCTCCTAACTCACTAGAACACTTTGAGAAATGTTCCTAATGTGTTGGAAATATAAAATAGGGGCAACTTTTCCCTAATCCCTCTGAGCAATTCTAAACATCTAGCAACAAGAAATAGCCTACATTAAACGAAAACAAATCTAATTATTAAGGTGATCATTATTTTGTTATTGGCTTGGCCCTTTTTTAATAGGCTACATCAAACCCGAGTTAAACTATTTTGCGTATTCCAATTATTTTCAAAAACATTTCCAAGTAAGTATTTGGATATTTTTTTCATTCAAAATACAAGTAGATAGAATACAAGTAGATAGAATACAAGTAGATAGAATACAAGTAGGGCCGTGATGTTAATTGAATAACCGTTTAACTGACGGTTATGGATGAAGACCGTCGTGAACATAAAACAACCGTCAAAACAGTTTAAATAGACCTACATTCATTTTTTATTTAAAAAAAAGAAGTTTTATCCACTTTATTTTCATGTAGATAAACTTTACCTAATAGTGGGAGTGTTAACTAATGGATTATAAGCAATTGTTTTGCTAGCTTCGTCTGTCTACATCTCCTCCTCTTTCCAACTGATGATGCGAGGGGGTGTAGAGCGCTATAGGCTATGGCGCTTCAGTAAAAAACAACAGGTTTTTTTTATACATGCACATTTTCATTGCATTATACTAAATAACTAAATCGGTCTTCTTTTTAAAAAGGTTAGATGTGTCTATTGATGAATTATTCAACAGCGGTCGACAAGGTAGTTCTGGCTACGATTCGGCTACAACAAAAAAAATAAACAGAAAATAAGTACAAATACACATGTATTTGAACCCTGGTATGTGCAACACACAGTCACACAGCAGAGGGGGACAGAGCTCCACCACAACCTGTTGTGCTGTATCTCCCTCTAGCGTGGAATAACAGAACCTGGTAACGTCATCATTCAAATTGCAACGCCGCTTAAAATGACTGCTACACAGATCACAGTGTGATTAGTCTGTGTGTGGGTGTGTACTGCACGGTCATGACTGCACTGAGAACTGACAGAGGGCGTGGAGGGGGACTACAACTGGCATGCAGTTACTGTTAGAAAGGGGTCACACACACTAACCTTTAAAGAGGCGATACGCATTTTGTAACACAAACAAAAATAAGACCCCGAGTATATTCCTTACTCTCACAAGCCTTGAGACAAGTAAGAGAAATACACAGATGGTTTCTCCATCAGAATGACGGACGCCATAATAACACCAACAAAAGCAGTAGCTGCCCTTATGCGATTAGGCTTCTCAAACAGACAGTGGCGTGTATTTATGGATGCCAAGGGAAGCCAAGCAAGGCTTTCCCAAAAAAATGGGAAAATATATCAATAATAATGTATCTTTCGTCTCTCTGCATTCAAATTGCAAGAGGCTGAATGTAACTTACCTGAGAAAACATCCGAGCGAGGGAAACAGCACCCCACTGTCTCTGTATGTGTAGGCCATCTATCTGATGCTGTCTGGTCCTACAGAGTATGACATTGGTGCCAACTGTAGCATTGAATGCAAGGGAAGCAAGTGAGCATTTGGCCTCCCCTGATAGAAAAAAAGTATAAAATAATAGCCAAGTAAGCTCAACTGTGAATGGTCCTGGCGCACCAAAAAAAAGTGTAAAGGGAAGCCAGTTTGGATTTGGCGTCCCTCCTATCAAATCAATCTCATTGAGAGCATACATCATTGACCGAAACAACTTGAATTGTTGCATCTCGTTGTGTTGTTGTCCTCCGGTGGATAGCTAGCTAGATAAAATTGTCCCATTTTCTATATTAGCCACAGATGAAGATAGGGATTTGGACTTGTGGTTTTACTTAATTCTCCGTACTGACCAATGATTATAACTGATTCACACATTGTGCCCCTGGCTTGAGAGGATGGAAGTTCAAAATGTAGCTAGAAGTAGGAGGCTAATGTTAACGAGCTAACGTTGCCAATGAAAGAAAGTGAGCAGGCATATTAGCCAGGTAACCTAGGACAACAAAAAATAAAAGTATGTACGATATGACAGAGTGATAGTTTCGTCAGCATGAAAGAGAGGAGGATGGCACTGCCATTTATCTACAAGTAGGGTGAGTCAACTTGTTTTTCTACTTGCACAAAGGAACACGCGCACACACACACACACACACACACACACACACACACACACACACACACACACACACACACACACACACACACACACACACACACACACACACACACACACACACACACACACACACACACACACACACACACACACACACACCATGAACATCATATTTAGCACTAATATGCGTGCCAGTTGGTACACATCATATTTAGCTTACGTTGATTGGACTAATATGCGTGCCAGTTATGGTATTCATGTACACATTTCAGTGAAAGTTTCATCTAATTTATAATAACATCTTCATATCTCAAAATCTGTCTGTCTGCAACACACTCGAAACATTGTATCAACTATTAAGTTGGGCCCAACCCCGAAACTTGCAACATTGTATAAAATATTCTGGGCCCTCAGATTCCTGTGCCAGTGTCCACGGGACAGACACAGCTGTAGGCTATTTGCGCAAGAGATAAGAAGATGTGCTTGACTTGGGCAGGAGCTCACCAGAGCAGAGTACCGGCACCTTACATTCTCTACTGATTGAGCTCTTGTTCCTCTTATAGAATATTAGCTCAAAAGTATGGTGGAGCTCCTACACCTAAATATAAACAGTAGCACCACCCAAAATGAGTACCGGAACCTATTTCAGCCCAAGTCAAGCCTATTTTATGATGTTTCCACTGGATTAGAGCATGACATTTTTCCCTTTCACACTGGCTGATTATTGAAAGGGAGAGAGCTGGAAAGATTTTTCAAATACATTGAGGAACTATTGTAATTCAAAATACTTTGTTTGCTTGCTAGTTTGAGGTGAAGGAAACATCACTTTGAGAAGCTCCACAGGTCATTTATTTGTGGTTGTTGGTTAAGCCAATCAGAAATAGTATCAGATCCACAAATGGGCACATAGGGAAAGGGGGATACCTAGTCAGTTGTCCAACTGAAATGTGTCTTCTGCATTTAACCCAACCCTTCTGAATCAGAGAGGTGCGGGGGGCTGCCTTAATCAGAGAGGTGCGGGGGGCTGCCTTAATCAGAGAGGTGCGGGGGGCTGCCTTAATTAGAGAGGTGCGGGGGGCTGCCTTAATCAGAGAGGTGCGGGGGGCTGCCTTAATCAGAGAGGTGCGGGGGGCTGCCTTAATCAGAGAGGTGCGGGGGGCTGCCTTAATCAGAGAGGTGCGGGGGGCTACCAGGTGTCTTCAGCACCCGGGGAACAATGGGTTAACTGCCTTGCTCAGGGGAAGAAAGACAGATTTTTGTCTTTGACCTTGTCAGCTCTGGGATTCGATCCAGCAACCTTCCCGTTACAGGCCCAATGCTCTAACCTTGATATGCCTACATTTGCACGCAGGCCAGGTAGCCAAAAGGCCTACCTCTATGCCTGCACGTCCTTACTCGACATTTACAAGAGTGCTCCAAACAAAAGACAATGATGAAATTGACAGATCTCGTAAATGAAATGAAATAAACCAAAACGTGTTTCTCACAAGTGTAGCATAGGTTGTAAACTCTGCAAACAATGTGTCCACGTTCGACAATGAGAACAGGAAGACTGGAATAATATTGAATGCATTCAAATAAATGACCGTAACCAAAGTTACAAACATTGTTGATTAGAAATTATAAGAATTAACAGTAAATGTACTACTGGTGATATACTTTATGTAAATGGAAATTGATTAACACAAACAATCTTACCCAAACAATACACACAATAAAGTTATGAAACAAGGAATGTGTACAAATTGTCAGGGAGCGTATTCTGGAGAGAGAAGTGCGTTGTGCATCTGGGCGCTTAGTCAATCCGACATGGTCATTAACCATGCATCATTTACGCTGATATGGCCTCAGCAGAAGTCGGGGCATTCATACCTCTTGCGCTTTGCGGAGCAGAGCTGTTGTCAAGGAAGTGAGTTTGTGTTTATACAGGATGTACCGCCCACACCTACCATCAACCAATCCATGCTGAGCTATACAGAGCCCACCTCATTGTTTCAAAATGTGGAAGGCGCATGGCGATGCGGTGCGGAGCTCGATTTGGCCTCTGCAGGCTCAGCAATTGCATCACACTCTCCATATGGAGCCACTGACCACATGTACTAATCAAGCATAAATGGGCTTTTATTCTAGGCCATCAATCAGCAATATATATTTGTTACTGCTCGACTAAAACAATCTCGGTCGACTGACAGCCTAACGACCAAACAATCGACTTATTGGGGTCAGCCCTAGTTGTCATTGTATTAGACTAAGCATAGGTGATTTGATGATGTTGAAGTTGAAATGGTACTGGAATACGGGAGGCGGCTCCTGTTTTCTTTGCGACTTCCGGTAACTCTCTGTGGATCTAAATGAATAGTTGTTTAGTTAACTTGCTTGACCGTGCTGTAGACCATGTAACTGTTTGTTACATGCAATACGCATTGTGGACATTGCCGGACAGTGGTTTGCTCTCCAGTTTTATGATGAAACAAAAAGGTGTGGTTGAATGTATTCTGCCACCGTCTTCTCACTGTCTTCTTTAGGTCTATATATCACGGTCACAAGCCATATGAACTAACAGGATTTATAGAGAAAAGCACGCAATTATCAGAACACATAGGGTGTAATATGGCTTCATTTTTTTACCCAAGCACTACTACTGAAAAAAGATGCTGCACCTTAACAGTTAGGAGTGAGCTACAGTCATACTATAGTAAAGCAAATTAAATGGATTCCAAAGCTGTTAAGCTGATAAGGAAATATATTTTTGACATAATTGTATTAAAAATATTTTTTTTTTAAATGTTTTTTACAGAATTGTAACTATGATTCTATTCCGATGATGATATAATTCTATAACTACATTTTTGATTCATGTGCATTACTATTTCTCAAACTGAGCTACAGTCATTACAGAAAGTGAAGTGGTAAGATCCAGTACGCGGATCAGCTGCACCCATATTGGGCTTAACTGAAAAAAAGACTGAGGACAGTGGACAATGACTACAGAGCAAACATCTACTAGAACTGGAACTCCACTGGGATAATACCACAGCAAATATACTGACCATCATCACAAATATCCACACAGAACTGGCAGTTGAGCCTGAAAACACTACAGCAAACAGCAATGGACAAAATTGAGATACAAATGGAGTCACTAGGACAAACATAGAGATATCCTAGACACAACCTAGACAAACACAAAGGTAAAGCCCATGTCGTGTGATGAGCTACAACAGTTTCATATTACATTAGGTTAAAGGGAAAGGAACAACTGAAGTACTTCGGACATACATTACAGTATATCCTATGACCACAGCACAGCCATGATAAAAATGTCATAACACATGGCCTCTCATATATTATTGCTTAAATAGATCTCCAGATGGACTGACAGCGGTGGCGACAACTTAAGAGACACAGATTACCCAATGTTTGTTTGAGAGAAAAGGATAGCCTAAAGTGCAAGAATATGACAGATTCTTTAAATACTTATTTTCTGTGTTTTTGCATTTTCAAAAAATGTGGCCAAAATCCACACCCCCAAAAAACGAAATGGAATTCAAGTAATTGAACCGACATCTGTCAATTATTTCTTTAATAACCTATAAAAAAAACAAAATGTCACTTAATCACTGAGCACTAGAAAGTATTTTCAAATAATTTCCAATAAATAGTAGGCTATTTGAAAACATTTTCAAATAATTGTTTCCAAATACATACCGGTAGGGCCAAAGTATTTAAGTATTTTGTACTTTCAAATATATACCAATACTTTCCATGTGTATTTCTAAATACATTCCAATGCTTTTATTTTAAAATAAAAAATATCAAAACACTTACATTTCAAAGTATGTGAAAGTAATTGAAATAGTATTTTTACCCAGGTGTGGCTCACACCAACATTTCAAACTTACAGCGCATTTGGAAATGATTCAGACCCCTTCCTTTTCCCCACATGTTGTTACTTTACAGCAGAGGTGTGGACTCAAGTCATATGACTTGGACTCGAGTAAGACTCGAGTCACAAATATGATGACTTGCAACTCGACTTTGACTTTAACACCAATGACTCGTGACTGAACTTGGACTTGAGCCTTTTAACTCGAACTGACTTGATACCCTCTCGAAGCCCAAATATGAAAAATAATGCTATTTTAAATAGTGTGTAACGCATCAAATCTTCATTTAACGGTTTAGAGTTTGAATCGGACAGCGGCCAATCAAATTGTGCCAGCTGAGAAAAAGTTGCACGAGGCAGTGCAGAGGAACGTCGGTAGGTGAATTCAGACTGTGCCCTTGGAAAGATGATACCCCAAATTATTGTTTTCGGATAAAAAGGCTACGTCGTGGCTAATATAGCCGACAGCTATACATTTGATTACTTTACTAGTGTATCATGTAGGCTAATGTAACGTTAAATCAATGAGCCTCCACACAGTCAGTGCAGGAACGTGATCATTGCACCCAAGATTGAGCTACAACTGGCTAGGCAGTTGGTAGCCTAAATCCTGCCTGATGTTACTGCTGTTCCTAAAACCATTGACATATGTTAGCCTACTGTAACCACACAGAGGGTGTGTGTGTGTTTGTTTGTTTGTTTTAAGGTTGGACTATTATGTACAAGCCTACATCGCCTGATTGCGCCCCATAGTGATCCTCGATAGTTGATTGCTATGTGAGGCAGCGGTTCTTTCTCATGGCTACCCATATATTTCCATCGAAATATAAAGTTTATTTTTGAAAGTAATGGGGACCTTCAATGCTGCAGAAATGTTTTGGTACCCTTCCCCAGATCTGTGCCTCAACACGATCCTGTCTCTGAACTCCAAGGACAATTCCTTGGACCTCATGGCTTGGTTTTTCAGATTAAAATTAATTGAATACATTTTAGAACAAGGCTGTAACGTAACAAAATGTGGAAAAAGTGAAGGGGTCTGAATACTTTCCGAATGCACTATATCTCCAGAAGGACTGACAGACCCTAAAAGTATCAACATGCTTCATTTCGACTGGAGTCTAGTCGATCTCGGCAAGCCGAACCAAACGAGTGTTCCTTTTTCCATTTTGAGGTGCCGTAGCCAGTATATACTTACTCAAAATAGTCCAAATTAATCTAAAATAACTCAAGAAATCGGTCATTAATTTTGATGTTTGTTTTAAAGAGATATTAGTCACACAATTTTACATCTAAATAAGATGTTTGGCGGGGTATTTGTCAATGGAAAAATATGAAAACGAGTCATCTCGTTGAATGACAAGAAGTACTTTATTGAAGAATCACTATGGTTGATCAATCACTGACAAAGGGGCGTAAGACTTTGGTCCGAACTTCGGCTTGCCTTCAGAAAAAATGTGGTGTGCCCGAACAACTCAAAAACCCCTCACCAAATTCCACCGAAACGTCACAAAATGTCATCAAAATATAGGCATAAACTCCACCGAACTGTGTCAGTTGGGATGCATGCGGATGCCTTAACTGACCTTTGATCTGGGAGCAGTCAGAGATCTGGTCTTCTTGGTGTGACTGACATCAGGCCAGTCCTCAGCATCCCTACCTAGGGCATCACCACCAGATCCATTGGTCTCAGCAGCACTGGAGAACGAACACACAAACACAACCTGATTAGGTGTGCTTGCTGAAGGCAAAGCACAACTCTAGATTTCTTACATACTTATTATTCCACTCGCTCTAGCGCTTAAACCTCTTGAGCTATTAACACTAAACCACCTTTAGAATGTGTAGACGGACCATATTCAGGTTGCTTGAGAAAATATTTGATACTTTATAAAGTACCAGTCGAAAGTTTGAACACCCCTGTACTCATTTAAGGGTTTTTCTTAATTTTTTACCATTTTCTACATTGTAGAATAATAGTGAAGACATCAAAACTATGAAATAACACACATGGAATTATTTGAGATTCTTCAAAGTAGCCACCCTTTGCCTCGATGACAGCTTTGCACACTCTTGGCATTCTCTCAACCAGCTTCACCCGGAATGCTTTTCCAACCGAGTTCCCACATATGCTGAGCACTTGTTGGCTGCTTTTCCATCACTCTGCGGCACAACTCATCCCAAACCATCTCAATTTGGTTGAAGTTGGGTGTTTGTGCAGGCCAGGTCATCTGGCCTTCACAAGCTATGTGCGGAGTTAGAAAGTTGGCTGTCAGACGTATTACAATGGAAATGCACTTTTAATCCATTTGTCTGCATATATCAAGACAATGCATATGAGGGTGCAGTGAGATACCTGATTGGTTGGACAATACCTTTCTCGTTTATCATCTTTAAAATATATAGTATACTTAAAAGCTGGAAATCAACCAATCCTCAATCGTTAACGCAATGGAAAGGTCAAATGCTTTATTATCTAAAAATAGAAAGTGTGTGGGCGACAGAGAGAAACAAAATGGTGCCGTTTAAGGCCATGGGGGTGTGTGCTAGTGGGTCTGGGCAGGTGTGATGTAGTTGATGTTTGTATGTTGTTGTCATTTTTTATGTGTATGTTTTGTATTGTTTATAAAAGATCAAATAAAATATACAGTATATAAAAAAAATATGATCTCTGTTACAATAGACAGACATCGCCAATGTCATGATGAGGTATTGCATGTAAAGGGAGTGAAGTTGAATGAGTGGCAGATGATCCATTGGAGTGATCCAATTCCAAATTTCATATTTTCACCTCAAGGGTACAGCATTCCTCCCTAAAATACAGTATAGGTCTGCTGCTAAGGAGAGACTGTCGAGCGCTATAAAATCAGACAGGTTCAATGTCTTCTACACACACAAACAACTACAAACAAAACCCATCGCCTCACTTTCAAGTTTCTACCGTGTCATCTGCAATGCTTGGCCTGTCAATCATTCTGTCCGTCCATCATCCCACAGAGAAGACAAGCATGGGGTTTCTCTGGTTCAGAGGGAAGAGTGTTGATGCATGTAGACGGGTCATGTCATCTTCCAAGATCCTTCCCTGGCGACATGTATACCCTGACAGAAGCACAATGCCTTGCTTGTGTGGGCTTCATAAAGACTTCATATAAAGGCTCATAGACCGACATCTTCCGATCGAAGACGTGATTTGGCTGCTGTTCAACTGGGCATACCTAAAGAGCAGGTGACAGCTGCCTCCATCTGCACAGGCAGAAATAGAGGGAGAAAGTGAGGAGCGCCTCAGTGTAACTAGACAGAATGCTTTAAGAGTTCAGGATTTGCATAGAGATATACATGTATATTGGTTCACAGCCAGCCAAGCCACCCAGTTTCCCTATTCAAATGATTTAATATACTGTAAGGCTCACCTTAAGGGCTCAGACTATTCTTCACAAATTAAATTTGGGATTTTAAAGTTCTGCTCAAACGATGCGTTATGCCAACCTTAATCGTTAATAGAATCACATGCACACAGTATATAATCTAATTAAAGTTGACAACAAACTATACTCAGGAAAATCTTTGAAACTGTTGCATGATTAAGTTTATATTTTTGTTCAGTGTATAGTAATCGAAAATATAAACGCAACATGTTAAGTGTTGGTCCCGTGTTTCGTGAGTTGAAATATAAGATCCAGGAAATGTTCAATGTGCACAAAAAGTGTATTTCTCACTAATTTTGTGCACACATTTATTTACATTCCTGTCAAGTGAGCATTTCTCTTTTGCCAAGATAATCCATCCACCTGACGGGTGTGGAATATCAAGATGCTGATTAAACAGCATAATCATTACACAGGTGCAGCTTGTGCTGGGGACAATAAAAGGCAACTCTAAAATGTGTCACACAACACAATGCCACAGATGTCTCAAGTTGAGGGAGCGTGCAATTGACATGCTGACTGCAGGAATGTCGACCAGAGCTGTTGCCAGAGAATTGAATGTTAATTTCTCTACCAATGTCTTTTTAGATCATTTGACAGTAAAGTCCAAACAGCCTCACAACCTTAGACTAGATGTAACCACGCCAGCCCAGGACCTCCACATCTGGCTTCTTCACTTGCAGGATGGTCTGAGACCAGCCACCCGGAAAGCTGATGAAACTTTGGGTTTGCACAAACGAAGGATTTCTGCAATCTGTCAGAAACCGTCTCAGGGAAGCTCATCTGCGTGCTCTTCGTCTTCACCATGGTCTTGACCTGACTGCAGTTTGGCATCGGAACTGACTTCAGTGGGCAAATGCTCACCTTCAATGGCCACTGAAGTGTGCTCTTGAAGAGTGAATCCTGGTTTCAACTGTACAAGGCAGATGACAGATGGTTTGCTGATGTCAATATTGTGAACAGAGTGCCCCATGGTGGCGGTGGGGTTATGATATGGGCAGGCATAAACTACAGACAACGAACACAACTGCATTTTATCAATGGCAATTTGAATGTACAGAGATGCCATGATAGGATCCTGAGGCCCATTGTTTGTGTCATTCATCCGCCTCCATCACCTCATGTTTCAGCATGATAATGCACAGCCACATGTTCCAAAGGTCTGTACACAATTCCTGGAAGCTGAGAAATGTCCCAGTTATTCCATGGCCTGCATACTCACCAGACATGTCATCTATTGAGCATGTTTGTGATGCCTTGGATTGATGTATATGACAGCCTGTTCCAGTTCCCGCCAACATCCAGCAACTTTGCATTCCACAATCCACAATCAACAGCCTGATCAACTCTATGCAAAGGGGATGTGTCGCGCTGCACGACGCAAATTGTGGTCGCACCAGATACCGACTGGTTTTCTGATCCACGTCCCTACCTTTTACTGTGTCTGTGACCAACAGATGCAGGTCTGTATTTCCAGTCAAATCCATAGATTAGGGACTAACGAATCTATTTTAATTGCCTGATTTCCTTATGTGTAACATCTTTGAAATTGTTGCATGTGGTTTAAAAATTTCTGTTCAGTGTAGTAGTAAGGGGGAGACTGGTATTGACACACATGTGCAAGCATGCATGTATAATATGACGTTCGGTTGGAGTCTAGGAAGTTTCACCCAACATCTATTCGACTCAGTCTGTTTAACTCAAATGTTGGGCAATAAATACAGTGCTATAAAACATGAGAATTCTACAGAGTAAACTACTATTATCTCTTGCTGATATGCCTTAATTGCAGGTCAACAAACTCTTATTTGCACACCCAGTAAACCAATAAGGTCTGTTGACGAAGCGTCGTTTCGAGATCCAGGAAACACATTGTGGAGCATACAAGAATGCTCGTATACCGGGATCACTGAGTGGACATGACAGTTGGGATCAATAGTCAAATGGCTAAACATGAACAATAGAAGGCAACATCACATTCAGAGATGGGAGAAGGTACTGGGTCAAAAAATATCAAGCACATATCGGTTTCACTATTGATTTAGCTACCATTGTAAAACTATGAAGAGGGGAGTGTGGACAAGTGGTGGAAAGTACACAATTTCTCATTGTGCCTCTTCTCTGTGCTAAGGCATAAATATGTCCATATAGACAGTCCTCCTTAGATACAGATAATGTAGCTACAATTCTGGCTAGACAGATGACCGTGAAGAAGCTAAGCTACACACAAGGGCAGAATGGAGTGGGACGTGCCTTGAGTTGTGTCAAGACAAATTTTATTTTTAAATTGTGGAAAAGGGGTTATGCTGAGGCCAGTTTGCCTCTTGTCACACAACTGCTCTGAGCACTACGTGATAAGTTCTGTTAACACTCCACACTGGATTTTTAGACTAAACGGCATGGAGTGCTCTATATTTGGAAGCATCTTTACCTGTGTGGTTTTGGCAATGCTGACTGGATATTGTAATGGTATTGTATGTCGTTCTGAGTCTCACATATGGGATTAATGTCCTTTTTTAAACATTTTCAATGAGACATGTGTACTTAAAACCTTTCCCCTTCACCACTCCCCATTGAAGAGATAAAGGTGATTTCACTAGAAGGGGTTGTGGGTTATGTGTAGATAATCCTCTAAGAAAACCAATGGTCCAGACCTCATGCCTCTATCATAATCCGCTCAGAAGTTATTGTTTTTTTTAATCTTTGATGGCCAGAATTCGGGTGACTAAATTCAGCTCATGTCATGCTACTTTTGCGACACACGGGAAAAACTTTGAAGATGACGACCACAAAATGCAAAAATCTTCAAAAGTTGTTCAGAGAGACCTTAATGGATATATTAGGTTACGAAAATCTGACTTTTTGGATATAAGGTCAATGATATGTTAGAGAAAGAACCCCACTGAACGATTCAGAACATGAATACTTATATTTGTCTTGGTAAAAATTGATTTTATAACACAAGGAAGTGATTTATCACCAAAGTCTATACTAAATAGTCAAAAATGGTAAAGACCCTTGATACCCTAGAAGTGACTAACCAAAACAAACACTGCCTAAACCTCAACTCCATTGTTTTACTGGTTTGGCCCTCCTGCCTTTGAATGAACTCTTCTATGAAAAGGAGATGTTTACTCTTGCTGTTGATCCAGGTATTGAGGTGTATATTTGGCATTGTTCAAATAAGGCGACCTGATGTATTGGTGCCAATAAAAACAGATGTCAACCGCCACTTTCTAAAACGACAAAACCCCATGATTGCACCTAATGCAGTGAGCTAGAGCAAAGCAGACGTTTACTCTAATGGATCCCACATACCAGTACAATGATCAAACGTTTGCGTGCAGGGGGTACTTAGCACCTCTGAACAGAGCGTCAGCGGTCAATCGCTTTTGTGTTCGACCACATCGTCAATGAAGCCATCAGCCTTGTTAAAATACACCAAAACAAAAATTGGCAGTAGAGTTCCATTCTTAAGCATAGTTTGGCAATGCTATTCCCTCTGTATTTTCCTTTGAAGCTTTCCAATGTTGGCTAACTAGCTTGCTAGTGGGGCTAATGTTGCTTTTGTTGTAGAAAGCCGTTGTTGATACTAGCCAGATGGCCACAGCTAGTTAACTAGCTAGCAAGATGACGAAGGAACAATTTAATTCACTCTCCATAATCCCAAAGTGTCAGCCCATAGACAGTGTTGTTTTTAGCTCGCTAGCTAACGTTAGCTAAACCGTTAGCGTGCCATTCGCTACCGAGCACAACACTTTTTTCCTTTTTGCTGTCACTCCTGTCAGCTCCCCCACATGGAGATTTGTGCTCTATCATTGGCTCAAAGCCAAGTTATCGGGCGACTGAGGAGCATTGCGATTCTACAAGTAGAAACATCTGGTTCGTCAGTACCAGCTCGGTGCGCAGCAGGTACGTATTTTGTTCTAGCAAGAGAAGGAACAGCCTCCTACTGTGATACTTAAGTACTTATCGACAGTCAGATTCTCAATATGCTTCATGCTTAATTAGGGTTGCACATTTTGGGGAATATTCAGAGGTGGAAACTTTCCCTGAGAATTAATGAAAATATATGCAAAATAATACTAATGCCATTTAAATGTAGTTGTAAATGTTTTTTTGCATTGGATATATTTACAATATCATATGGGGACAGAAACATAAACCTTTTACCTAATCATACTAGACATAATTGCAAATGATTAAATCCTTCCAATAGAAATAAAACAAACTATTTAGTTACGAATTGAACGAGTTGACTCTTCACATGGGATGATTTCACTGAACAACAAAAGAAAGGGAATTTTGAATGAACCATCGCATCTACCAAAAACATTTTCAACATAAAATGATAGTCTAGAAACTAAAGATTTGGTTGTCTTCCTCTCAGGCTTCCATGTCTTCTCCCTGGACTTCCTCAATGTCCACCTCGTGAACATCATCTTTACTGGCCTCATCTTTACTGTCACTTTCCAACATTGTTAAGGATGGCTCGTTGTCAGGCTCAAAAAGCCTCAAATTTGCCCTGATGGCCACCAATTTTTCAACCCTTGTATTGGTCAGCCTGTTGCGTACTTTGTTGTGTGTGTTCCCAAACAAGGACCTGTTGCACTCTGAGGTGGCTGATATTGGTGGGATTTGGAGGATGATGGAGGCAACATGGGAAAGAGCCTCAGATCCACAAAGTCCCTTCCACCTGGTGGCTGATGAGATATGTTGGGATGACTGCCATATTGCATCTCCATCCCAAAGCCCTTGCTTGGAAGTGTACTTCGCCAGACTGCCGAGAACCTTGCCCTCATCCAGTCCAAGGTGGCGAGACACAGTAGTGATGACACCACAGGCCTTATTGATCTCTGCACCAGACAGGATGCTCTTGCCAGCATACTTGGGGTCCAACATGTACACTGCGGCCTGTATGGGCTTCAGGCAGAAGTCTTCACATTTCAAAAAATGTATTTCAGAACTACAGTTTCTTCTGCTTGGAGCAGAGCAACAGTGAAGTGGGCAGGGCAGTACGGATTTCTTCTCTTACATCTGTAAGCAGAATCTGAACATTAGACAGGATGGCATTGTCTCCCTCAATTCATGCAATGGCTACTACTATAGGTTTCAGGAGGTTCAGGCTGCATACCACTTTCTCTCAAAATACATCATCCAGGAGGATCCTCTTGATGGGGCTGTCCATATCGGCAGACTGTGATATGGCCATTTCTTGGAGAGACTCCTTCCCCTCCAGGAGACTGTCAAACATGATGACAACACCACCCAAACGGGTGCTGCTGGGCAGCTTCAATGTGGTGCTTTTATTCTTCTCACTTTGCTTGCTGAGGGAGAATGCTGCTATATCTTGATGACCCTTCACCTACCTAACCATTTCCTTGGCTCTATTGTAGAGTGGATCCGTTGTTTTCAGTGACATGATGTCCTTGCGGAGCAGATTCGATGCATGAGCAGCACAGCCAATGGGTGTGATGTGAGGGTAGGACTTCTCCACTTTAGACCAAGCAGCCTTCATGTTCGCAGCATTATCTGTCACCCGTGCAAATACCTTCAGAGATGATTGCAATACAGTCTGCTTCTCTATAATTTGCTTGACCTTCACTTGAACTTTGTTGAACTCTGCATCCAGCAAATGAGTAGATAAAGCATGTCTGGTGGAGGGGTGTATGTTGGGCAAAGAACATTCATAAATCTCTTCCAATACACATTTCCTGCGAGCATCAGAGGTTAACCAGTTGCATACACAGCTCGAGCAAGACATTCATCAGCATTTCTCTGACTACGTTCCTCCATTGAGTCAAAAAAAGCTTCTGATTCCAGGAGGACCATGAGCTGTTGCTATCGATAAGGTGTCCGATTCATAATTTTCACCTCAAATAGAAGTAGAGGGACTTTTGTCAGAAGTTGCTTGTTGTGAGCACTGAGGGAACATTATACACTTGGCCAGATGATTCTGCATCTTTTTTGCATTCTTCACATATGATTTGGCACAGTATTTGCAAAAGTACACAGCTTTTCCTTCTACATTAGCTGCAGTGAAATGTCTCCACACATCAGATAGTCTCTGTGGCATTTTCCTGTAAAGATTAGAAAACAATGGGTAAAAAAAATAGTTAAGCAGTTAGATTAAACAGCTCCTTTGTAAGATAAATGTTTTAAAATGAAACATGTATGGAAACAGGTGAATTAAAATTCCTCAGTTGGCAGGCTCAAGCACGCTAAAACCCACATGGTACCAAAAACTAACTAGCAGAAGATGTTAACAAGTTAGAAATGATTTAAACACACTTTGCTGTAGGCTACTATTTACTAGTTAACAAAACAATCATGTATGTCATGTAAAATATATTCACCCCACCCAGTATTGTAATCAAAACTTACCAGAAAGCATGTAGTTCTTGGCTCAGACAGTGTAGTAGTGTGGGCTCAATAGCATCTCAATAGTGTGCAAGATCTTGAGAATCAGCTGTACATGTGATGGAAGAGTGCACTGCACATGTGATGGAAGAATGCATTATGCATGCAGAGGGTTGCAATTCCATTGAATTGGGGATAGTTTAACCAAAATATGCCACAAGACCTAGAATTGCCTTATGTGTATCCCACAAAGAAAGTTAACTGTTATAAGCTCAAATTCCAAAAATTACCGGGCTAACTTCCCATGGAAAAATTCCAGAAATTTATCGGAAAGTTTCCGACCTTTGCAACCCTATGCTTAATAGAGGTTGTAAATTGCATTCAGTGTGGTGTAGATCAGCATGTTGTTTGCGGAACAGTATGTTCTGAATCAGAGAGCCTATTCTGTAATATTTGTCTAAATGTAACATCTATTAAAATGTAATTAGGGTCCCCTGGGAAACACTGACCAACACTTCGGTTCCTACCTTGTCAATAACTCCTACCTGGCTTTTTAATTTCTTGTCATGCAAAACATCAACCATTAGAATAATTATTATTTAGAAGGAACCAGTTGTCCATATTATAGAAAGGAGGGTCTCAGCTTTCTGTAGGTATTTGTTTCTCAATGCTAAATACTGACCTCAAAACGCACTGTTTTACAAATAAATATCTGATATGGATTTCAAATATGGAGCGTGTGAAATGTGCATCGGTCATCGCAAGTGCAAAGTATTTTTTAGGACATTACATTTATTGATTAATATATAGTTACTAGCAGTAGGTTTTATATTTGTGAATGACACAAATTAATGACTTTATAATCACATAATAAGATGATTATTCCTACTTTTTTCTATAACACCATAACAACTGTAAAAGTTGGTCTGGAGCCCTGACAATTAAACCTTACCTCTGTTAGAAGTGTCCTGGCATTGAAACCCAGGGTCGCAAGTTTGACACTAGCTACAGCCAAACATTAAATATTACACATTTTAAATAGCTACAGCACAAACGGAATAAACCCTGCAGATGTATGAAATGTTATACTATATCATGAACCATAATGATAACGATCCAGTCAATTACTGTGAAAGGTAGGTTAGAGTGTTGGGCCAGTAGGCTAACCGAAATGTCTGGCTGAAGACCCAAGCCACATATATATTTGTAAGCCTAATTGTTTCCACTGTTTAGAGATGCGGGCAACAAATAGAACGAAAGTGTGAATTCATTTCAAGTCATGCACAAAATAAATAAAGTATGCTATTTAAAGTCTGTGGACTACAGTAGAACATTATAATGGTAACGTTATCACGACCATTAGTTCAAATTGCAACCTACGACAGGTGTCATTCCACCAAACCAGTATGTTGTTTCAACAAGAAAATCCTGGAACCATTTCAAGTATTTGGCATAGCCTACCCGGCGACGACTTGCTTCTCTTCATCTTTGTTGGGTTTCCTCTTTTTCTTGAATTTGAAGAGTTTAAACATTTTACGTCCACCGTCATCTTTCTCCACCGGGTCGGTTAAATTGGCTTCGCTTTTAGAAAACAAGCTTTTGAATGACTTTTTGGAACTACTCTTTTTCGCCATCTTTACGTGTATTCCCGGACACGAGGTCGATATCTGGCAAAACACCGATTTGTCACGAATCTTGACATGGAAAACACAAGTTTAGCTGAACCTGCTGACAGCAAGATGACAGCTGATCCTCGCGCTTCACTCTCTCCGGTTGCACGCGCAGTCGCGCACAGATGAGTGACAACACCGGGAGTCTGTATTGGAGTGTAGGTTTGACTCCCGGATTTGTGCATCGTTCCGGTGTGTATCGACGGAAAGTAACAGCATAACAATGTTGCCGACTTCACAAAAAAATTAACTTTCCTGTCAACAAAAGCATATGTATAATATGTAGGAACTATTTACCAGTCGTAAAGTCAAATGTGTCCCTCACTATCAACTTTTGTCTGAACCGCACCATGTTGCTGCTGTACCCAATACACAGGCTCCCGATGTTGTGGCCCAAAGCTAGCCCTTGTGATGCCTTGGCCAAGCATTTTAAGGAAATCCACATGCCTGCAGATGCGTAAATCGCTCAAATATAGACACAAGCAGAGCCAAACTATTGATAGACAGATTTTCAGACAAATATAACATGTCATTTATGCTTTTTGGCTAGATAATCTGACGTCAGTGCGTTCAAGACAACTAGGAGCTCAGAATAAAACGGAGTGCCGACTGGGAAAAATCGTATTGAATGATCATCCAACTCTAAATTCCAAGTTGGAAACTTGAGGATCATGCTGCACCCAAGACAACTTGGAAAACTCCTGCCTCCAACTTCAGCACACTTTTGAAAACTGAGAACTCAGGAAAAAAACAAGCTCTGACTGGCTCTGACAATATTTGTTTTGAAAGGTCATCCAACTCGAAATTCCAAATCGGAAACTCAGTCCTCCTCCTAGAGCTCTGATTCTTTCCCCCTAGAACTTCGAGCAGTTTCCCCTACCAGCTGTGCTGCTTCTCCATGTAGCTTGCGCAGAACAGCTGGTTGGGGAAACCGCTCGAGTTGCACAAAATAGAATATAGCTGTACAGAAAAAGTTCGGAATTACCCAATTTCATGTGTACAACTTCTAAAGACCTGCAACACAACACTGAGAGCAGGTCCGGATTATCGAACAGGCACACAGGATTGAGGGCCCCCTGGAGGCCGAGGGCCGGCCTGATATCATATGAACACGTCATAAACGATGGTAAAAAGTGTAGAATTAAAGGAAATTAGCTTTAAAACGGCAACATTTTCTCTGAACCATGGCAAAATGGGTTGAAATGTCAGTTCTCCGTCTAGCCCACACAGCGTAGCTGGTAGGGGAAACCGCTCAAATCGCACAAAATAGAATATAGTAAACTGGAATGACACAATTTCACGTGTACAACATCTAAAGACCTGCATCTCTATACTGCGAGCTTTGACGTTTCTCTAAGAGGACATCATATTTGGGTGTTTTTTGAGCCTTTGTTCTTGTTCTTCCATAGCCTCCATACTGCAGAATGAGCCATGAGGAAGTATATTGCAGCCGCGTAGGCACCCAATCAGACTGATTGGATTTATTTTGGAATGCTTTCTACTTGTCAGTGTTCCAAACGGGACATTATTTGTATTTTTACCTAAACATGCAAACACCATCAGATAGAATTCATAGCAAGCGGTGCACTGGAAGGACATTCAGATGAACTGGAAGGACATTCAGATGAACTGGAAGGACATTCAGATGAACTGGAAGGACATTCAGATGAACTGGAAGGACATTCAGATGAACTGGAAGGACATTCACTCTCATGGGATGGGTGGCCAAACATAACTGAAAGCCACACTTCCAATAAACCACAAATCCCACCGGGCACACCACATCATTTCAACAGTGGAGAAATGGGTCATATTTGGTTGAGATGTTGATCAATGAGATTTCAACCTTTATTCACCCACTCGAAAAGACAGCCAGAAGATTGTTGAATTATCATTGTCTTATCACTATGATTTCAACCATCTAAAAGCACAACCAAATTACAGAGGAAAAACAATGCCGGGTTTTGGTATAGTTGTCATCTAAATGTGTTATCACTGCGCTTTCAACTTTTTAAAAGTTCAAATGGGAATACAATGTCAGATATTTGAGGATTTATACAACAATTTAATGTGCTACCACTATGCTTCATCTAATAGCACAACCAAATTACCTGGATTGTAGTTGAGATTACATTAAAATTACATAGTGTCACGCATATGTGTAATAGGTGGCAGGGAAGTCAGGCGCAGGAGAGTCAAATGGAGTTTAAATATGGAGTCTTTTAATAAAGTTCCATGAGTATGCTCCATAACAATAAATGTACAAACAAAACATGGGTACGAAGACCCGACGCGCACCTATACAAACAATCACACTACACTGACAACAAATCAATCTCTGACAAAGACATGAGGGGAAACAGAGGGTTAAATACACAAAAGGTAATGAATGGGATTGAAAACAGGTGTGTGGGAAGACAAGACAAAACCAATGGAAAATGAAAAAAGGATCAATGACGGCTAGAAGACCGGTGACGTCGAACGCCGAGCACCGCCCGAACAAGGAGAGGCAACGACTTCGGCAGAAGTCGTGACACATAGTGCAAGTGTTCAATGCTGTTCAAGGTTCTTCGCAGATTATTATAATAATTATGGAGATCTCCACAGACCTGCAACCTTTGCATGCTATCTTGAACATGTTGAACCTACTCATTCAAGAGGTTTTCTTTATTTTCACTATTTTCTACATGGTAGAATAATATTGAATACATCAAAACTATGTAATAACACGTGGAATCATGTAGTAACCAAAAAAAGTGTTAAAGAAATAAAAATATTTTTTAGATTTGAGATTCTTCAAAGTAGCCACCCTTTGCCTTGATGACACTGTTGGAATTCTCTCAACCAGCTTCATGAGGAATGCTTTCCCAACAGTCTGGAAGGAGTTCCCACATATGCCGAGCACTTGTTGGCTGCTTTTCCTTCACTCTGAGGTCCAATTCATCCCAAACCATCTCAGTTGGGTTGAGGTTGGGGGATTGTAGATTCCAGGTCATCTGATGCAGCACTCCATCACTCTCCTTCTTGGTGAAATAGCCCTTACACAGCCTGGAGGTGTGTTGGGTCATTGTCCTGTTGAAAAACAAATGATAGTCCCACTAAGCGCAAAACAGATGGTATGGTGTATCGCTGCAGAACACTGTGGTAGCCATGCTGGTTAAGTGTGCCTTGAATTATAACTAAATCACAGACAGTGTCACCAGCAAAGCACCCCCACACCAGAGCACATCCTCCAGCTTCACGGTGGGAACCATACTTGCAAAGATCATCCATTCACCTACTCTGTGTGTCATAAAGACACAGAGGTTGAACCCAAAAATCTTAAAAGGACAGATTTTTTACATTAGCCGATGTCATGAAGTGCTGTACAGAAACCCAGTCTAAAACCCCAAACAGCAAGCAATGCAGATGTAGAAGCACGGTGGCTAGGAAAAACTCCCTAGAAAGGCCGGAACCTAGGAAGAAACATAAAGTGGAACTAGGCTCTGAGGGGTGGCCAGTCTTCTTCTGGCTGTGCCGGGTGGAGATTATAACAGAACATGGCCAAGATGTTCATAGATGATCAGCAGGGTCAAATAAAAAAAATCACAGTGGTTGTAGAGGGTGCAACAAGTCAGCACCTCAGGAGTAAATGTCAGTTGGCTTTTCATAGCCGATCATTCAGAGTTAGAGACAGCAGATGCGGAAGAGAGAGAGTCCAAAACAGCAGGTCAGGTTTCCATAGCCGCAGGCAGAACAGTTGAAACTGGAGCAGCAGCATGACCAGGTGGACTGGGGACTGCAAGGAGTCATCAGGCCAGGTAGTCCTGAGGCATGGTCCTCGGGCTCAAATCCTCTGAGAGAAGAGAGAGAGAAAGGGAGAGAGAAGGAGAAAGAAAAAGAAAGGGAGATAGTTAAATAGTTAAATAAAGGTAGTTAAATAAAGGTAAGAGGTCATCATTAAATATGTTTAAGTGATTGATAAGACTGAACTACATCAAAGGTAATTCAATAATCAATATTGTTGCACCTTTAACAAATAGCCTAATAAATATAATAACTCTTTTAAAAAAATCAGGTACAAAGACTTTTGACGGTCTTCATTAAGACGTCCTCTATATCAAATTTCAGCCAGACTGCCCAGCCGGCCCAAGCCACCTGCACACCTGACCCCCACCAGTCTAGTCAATTCCTCAACTCTGTCAACTATTTTTTTTTACAAGTGAAAGGTTTGGAAACAAAAATACAAAAAAACACATACAACTACACATACTCATTAACACACAGAAACAGCACATCCTTCATATAATTACTCTCATAGGCCTAATAGTATTGTAGAGCTTTTTTTACTTTTACACCAAATATAGCTGGGTCACCCCATCCTGTCCCTAGGGGTCTTACCATCCTGCAGCGCCCCAATCCAACACACCTCTACTCAGCTTTAGGATCTTAATGAAACATTATTGGTTTTGGGTGTGTTGGGCCAAGACCAGAGTGACAACCCACAGGACGGTAGACCACCAGGGCCCGGACTGAGCCACCCGGCAGTTAGGGATTGCCTAAATAGGTATCTCCCCTGACAGCATGTTTTCAATACAGACTCCCGTTGTCATACTGTATTCCATATAAGGCATTCAGACCTTATGAAAGTTGCCCAATTTACCCTTAATCTTGTAATAAATCATATTGTGATACATAACTTGACATTTCTGCCATCGTTTGTGACATTGTGGAAGGATAACCAACATTCCAATTAATGGCAATGCATTTCTCAGATGCTAGGTTACACAGTTTCGTTTGATAACAGTCTCCAGTATCACCGTTTACAAGAAAAGCAAAACAGGGAAAAGTGAGTATCTGTAGACATGCTGAGACAAAAGACATACTCTGCTAGAATTCAGCCAGCCTTCACAAGACTGTAACAAATACAGTGCATTCGGGAAGTATTCAGACCCCTTAACTTTTTCCACATTTTGTTACGTTACAGCCTTGTTCATCAATCTACACACAATACCCCATAATGACAAAGCAAAAATAAAACTTTTTCACATTTATTACAAAAGACCTTTTGCTGAGAGACTCGAAATTGAGCTCAGGTGCATCCTATTTCCATTGATCATCTTTGAGATGTTTCTACAGCTTGATTGGAGTCCACATGTGGTCAATTCAATGGATTAGACATGCTTTGGAAAGGCACACACTTATCTATATAAGGTCCCACAGTTGACAGTGCATGTCAGAGCAAAAACCAAGTTATGAGATTGAAAGAATTGTCCTTGGAGCTCTGAGACAGGATTGTGTTGAGGCACAAATCTGGGGAAGGGTACCAAACAAATTCTCCAGCATTGAAGGTCGCCAAGAACACAGTGGCCTCCATCATTCTTAAATTGAAGAAGTTTGTAACCACTAAGACTGTTCCTAGAACTGGCCACCTGGCCAAACTGACCAATCGGGGGAGAAGGGCCTTGGTCAGGGAGGTGACCAAGAAACCGATGGTCACTCTGACAGAGCTCCAGAGTTCCTCTGTGGAGATGGGAGAACCTTCCAAAAGGACAACCATCTCTACAGCACTACAGAAATCAGGCCTTTGTGGTAGAATGGCCAGACGGAAGCCAGTCCTCAGTTAAAGGCACATGACAGCCCTCTTAGTGTTTGCCAAAAGGGACCTAAAGGACTCTGACCATGAGAAACAAAATTCTCTGGCAGGATGAAACCAAGATTGAACTCTTTGGCCGGAATGCCAATAATCATGTCTGGAGGAAACCAGGCACCGCTCACCACTTGGCCAATACCATGAAGCATGGTGGTGGCAGCATGATGTTGTGGGGATGTTTTTCAGGACAGGGACTGGGAGACTAGTCAGGATTGAGGGAAAGATGAATGGAGCAAAGTACAGATGAAAATCTGCTCCAGAGCACTCAGGACCCCAGACTAGAGCAAATGTTCACCTTCCAACAGGACAAAGACTCTAAGCACACAGCCAAGACAATGCAGGAGGGGCTTCGGGACAAGTCTCTGACTGTCCTTGAGTGGCCCAGCCAGAGCCTGGTCTAGAACCTGATCGAACATCTCTGGAAGACCTCAAAATAGCTGTGCCATCCAACCTCACAGAGCTTGAGAGGATCTACAGAGAATAATGGGAGAAACTCCCCAACTAATTGTGTGCCAAGCTAGTAGCGTCATACCCAAGAAGACGCAGGTCTGTAATCGCTGCCAAAGGTGCTTCAAATATTTTCGTTTTTTTTCTCCATTATTACATTTTTATTATTACATACTAAAAAACAGTTTATGCTTTGTCACTCAGCTTTTTACCAAAACGGGAGGGGAATGTGCTTTGTTATTGTTACAACTGCCGATTACAGCTTTAATTTAAAAAATACAATAAATTATTTACAACGCCACTGACTAGCAGGAATTGTATAGATTAATCTATTAAATTGCTCATCATTTCCTAATACTTCCCCCTCGGGGACTGGTCCAAAAGTTTGCACTGGTCTGACCCTTGATGTGCTGGCCCTTGATGTGCTGGCCCTTGATGTGCTGGCCCTTGGAGCTGAAAAGATTGTTCATAATACGGTTTTTGGTTCAAAATAATTGCTGGATTTCTGACACTCCTTATGTTAAATATTTATTTTCTTCAGAGACAGACAACTCATAGAAGTCTCGCACAAGCATGGCTTACAAGTTTTGCTTGTGCTCCATATAGTGAAGTGATATGTCACCTGAGGAATGGCACCTGCGCCCATCTCAGGGAACGAATCCATTACGGAGGCCTAGACTAAAACGGTGTGACGCAATTGCAGAGCCTCCAAAGGCATGCAGAGACCAAATTGAGGTCTGTACCACATCGCAATGCCCCTTCCAAATTTTTGAACAATGAGGAGGGCTGTGTATAGCTTCGCATTGACATGATTGGTTGACGGTAGGTGGGGGCGATACATCCTGTATAAACACATACTTACTTCCTCAACAGCTCTGCACTGCTCCGTACAATAAGTATGTACAATAAGTACAATAAGTATGAATGCTCTGACTTCTGCTGAGGCCATATCACTGTAAATGCTGCATGGTTAATGACGATGTCGGTTTGACTATGCGCCCTATTGACTAAACAATATCTACATTTAAATAGAACTATAACTAATTAAACTCTACCCTGTTTTAATAAAGGGATTATGTAGCATGAACAAGGAGTAATATAATATAAACATAATAAACACCATTCCAACTAGGTTGTGGAGAAATGTGTTGTGGGTTTTAAGTAAGCGAAAAGGATCGTTAACCTATGTCTAAACCCACTCAGCGATAACTCTGTGGCGTTTAGGTAAGACAGCGAGACCCTCCCTAAGTTTTTCGTTATCTGGAACTGTCTGTTGAATAGTGATTCTGTAGATAATGGTGAGACTTCAGAAGTTAATCTTGATATAAATAAAATCAAATAAAATTTTATTTGTCACATACACATGGTTAGCAGATGTTAATGTGAGTGTAGCGAAATGCTTGTGCTTCTAGTTCCGACAGTTTAGTAATAACCAACAAGTAATCTAACTAACAATTACAAAACTACTGTCTTATACTCAGTGTAAGGGGATAAAGAATATGTACAGTGCCTTGCGAAAGTATTCGGCCCCCTTGAACTTTGCGACCTTTTGCCACATTTCAGGCTTCAAACATAAAGATATAAAACTGTATTTTTTTGTGAAGAATCAACAACAAGTGGGACACAATCATGAAGTGGAACAACATTTATTGGATATTTCAAACTTTTTTAACAAATCAAAAACTGAAAAATTTGGCGTGCAAAATTATTCAGCCCCCTTAAGTTAATACTTTGTAGCGCCACCTTTTGCTGCGATTACAGCTGTAAGTCGCTTGGGGTATGTCTCTATCAGTTTTGCACATCGAGAGACTGAATTTTTTTCCCATTTTCCTTGCAAAACAGCTCGAGCTCAGTGAGATTTGATGGAGAGCATTTGTGAACAGCAGTTTTCAGTTCTTTCCACAGATTCTCGATTGGATTCAGGTCTGGACTTTGACTTGGCCATTCTAACACCTGGATATGTTTATTTTTTAACCATTCCATTGTAGATTTTGCTTTATGTTTTGGATCATTGTCTTGTTGGAAGACAAGGCTCCGTCCCAGTCTCAGGTCTTTTGCAGACTCCATCAGGTTTTCTTCCAGAATGGTCCTGTATTTGGCTCCATCCATCTTCCCATCAATTTTAACCATCTTCCCTATCCCTGCTGAAGAAAAGCAGGCCCAAACCATGATGCTGCCACCACCATGTTTGACAGTGGGGATGTTGTGTTCAGGGTGATGAGCTGTGTTGCTTTTACGCCAAACATAACGTTTTGCATTGTTGCCAAAAAGTTCAATTTTGGTTTCATCTGACCAGAGCACCTTCTTCCACATGTTTGGTGTGTCTCCCAGGTGGCTTGTGGCAAACTTTAAACGACATATGGATATCTTTAAGAAATGGCTTTCTTCTTGCCACTCTTCCATAAAGGCCAGATTTGTGCAATACATGACTGATTGTTGTCCTATGGACAGAGTGTCCCACCTCAGCTGTAGATCTCTGCAGTTCATCCAGAGTGATCATGGGCCTCTTGGCTGCATCTCTGATCAGTCTTCTCCTTGTATGAGCTGAAAGTTTAGAGGGACGGCCAGGTCTTGGTAGATTTGCATTGGTCTGATACTCCTTCCATTTCAATATTATCGCTTGCACAGTGCTCCTTGGGATGTTTAAAGCTTGGGAAATCTTTTTGTATCCAAATCCGACTTTAAACTTCTTCACAACAGTATCTCGGACCTGCCTGGTGTGTTCCTTGTTCTTCATGATGCTCTCTGCGCTTTTAACGGACCTCTGAGACTATCACAGTGCAGGTGCATTTATACGGAGACTTGATTACACACGGGTGGATTGTATTTATCATCATTAGTCATTTAGGTCAACATTGGATCATTCAGAGATCCTCACTGAACTTCTAGAGAGAGTTTGCTGCACTGAAAGTAAAGGGGCTGAATAATTTTGCACGCCCAATTTTTCAGTTTTTGATTTGTTAAAAAAGTTTGAAATATCCAATAAATGTCGTTCTACTTCATGATTGTGTCCCACTTGTTGTTGATTCACAAAGCGGGGTGAACAGGCAGTGGCTCGGGTGGTTGATATCCTTGATGATCTTTATGGCCTTTCTGTAACATCGGGTGGTGTAGGTGTCCTGGAGGGCAGGTAGTTTGCCCCCGGTGATGCGTTGTGCAGACCTCACTACCCTCTGGAGAGCCTTACGGTTGTGGGCGGAGCAGTTGCCGTACCAGGCGGTGATACAGCCCGCCAGGATGCTCTCGATTGTGCATCTGTAGAAGTTTGTGAGTGCTTTTGGTGACGAGCCGAATTTCTTCAGCCTCCTGAGGTTGAAGAGGCGCTGCTGCACCTTCATCACGATGCTGACTGTGTGAGTGGACCAATTCAGTATGTCTGTGATGTGTATGACGAGGAACTTAAAACTTGCTACCCTCTCCACTACTGTTCCATCGATGTGGATAGGGGGTGTTCCCTCTGCTGTTTCCTGAAGTCCACAATCATCTCCTTAGTTTTGTTGACGTTGAGTGTGAGGTTATTTTCCTGACACCACACTCCGAGGGCCCTCACCTCCTCCCTGTAGGCCGTCTCGTCGTTGTTGCTAATCAAGCCTACCACTGTTGTGTCGTCCGCAAACTTGATGATTGAGTTGGAGGCGTGCGTGGCTACGCAAACGTGGGTGAACAGGGAGTACAGGAGAGGGCTCAGAACGCACCCTTGTGGGGCCCCAGTGTTGAGGATCAGCGGGGTGGAGATGTTGTTGCCTACCCTCACCACCCGGGGGCGGCCCGTCAGGAAGTCCAGTACCCAGTTGCACAGGGCGGGGTCGAGACCCAGGGTCTCGAGCTTGATGGCGAGCTTGGAGGGTACTATGGTGTTGAATGCCGAGCTTTAGTCGATGAACAGCATTCTCACATAGATGGGTTAGGGCAGTGTGCAGTGTGGTTGAGATTGCATCGTCTGTGGACCTATTTGGGCGGTAAGCAAATTGGAGTGGGTCTAGGGTGACAGGTAAGGGTGGAGGTGATATGGTCCTTGACTAGTCTCTCAAAGCACTTCATGATGACGGAAGTGAGTGCTACGGGGTGGTAGTCGTTTAGTTCAGTTACTTTGTCTCAGATTCAGATTCTACTTTGTCTCTGTACTGACGCTTAGCTTGTTTGATAGCCTTGCGGAGGGAATAGCTGCACTGTTTGTATTCGGTCATGTTACCAGTCACCTTGCCCTGATTAAAAGCAGTGATTCGCGCTTTCAGTTTCACGCGAATGCTGCCATCAATCCACGGTTTCTGGTTAAGGAATGTTTTAATCGTTGCTATGGGAACGACATCTTGAACGCACGTTATAATGAACTCGCACACCGAATCAGCGTATTCGTCAATATTGTTATCTGACGCAATACAAAACATATTCCAGTCCACGTGATGGAAGCAGTCTTGGAGTGTGGAGTCAGCTTGGTCGGACCAGCGTTGGACAGACCTCAGCGTGGGAGCCTCTTGTTTTAGTTTCTGTCTGTAGGCAGGGATCAACAAAATGGAGTCGTGGTCAGCTTTTCCGAAAGGAGGGCGGGGCAGGGCCTTATATGCGTCGCGGAAGTTAGAGTAACAATGATCCAAGGTTTTTCCACCCCTGGTTGCGCAATCGATATGCTGATCAAATTTAGGGAGTCTTGTTTTCAGATTAGCCTTGTTAAAATCCCCAGCTACAATGAATGCAGCCTCAGGATAAATGGATTCCAGTTTGCAAAGAGTCAAATAAAGTTCGTTCAGAGCCATCGATGTGTCTGCTTGGGGGGGATATATACGGCTGTGATTATAATCGAAGAGAATTCTCTTGGTAGATAATGCGGTCTACATTTGATTGTGAGGAATTCTAAATCACGTGAACAGAAGGATTTGAGTTCCTGTATGTTTCTTTCATCACACCATGTCTCGTTAGCCATGAGGCATACGCTCCCGCCCCTCTTCTTACCAGAAATATGTTTGTTTCTGTCGGCGCGATGCGTGGAGAAACCCGCTGGCTGCACCGATTCCGATAGCGTCTCTCCAGTGAGCCATGTTTCCGTGAAGCAAAGAACGTTACAGTCTCTGATGTCCCTCTGGAATGCTACCCTTGCTAGGATTTCATCAACCTTGTTGTCAAGAGACTGGACATTGGCGAGAAGAATGCTAGGGAGTGGTGCACGATGGGCCCGTCTCCGGAGTCTGACCAGAAGACTGCCTCGTTTCCCTCTTTTTCTGAGTCGTTTTTTTGGGTCGCTGCATGGGATCCATTCCGTTGTCCTGTTTGAAAGGCAGAACACAGGATCTGCGTCGCGAAAAACATATTCTTGGTCGTACTGATGGTGAGTTGACGCTGATCTTATATTCAGTAGTTCTTCTCGACTGTATGTAATGAAACCTAAGATGACCTGGGGTACTAATGTAAGAAATAACACGTAAAAAAAACAAAAAACTGCATAGTTTCCTAGCAACGCGAAGCGAGGCGGCCATCTCTGTCGGCGCCGGAAGTAACTGATATCGTGTGTGTTAGGAGTGGGCTGGTTGGTTGGAATGAATTTTTTGAACCTGCTTCGTCTTGGTCGAGAGGAGGAGATTCATTCTATAACCAATGCCGTCATATTTTGTATATAAACAGTTGTTCGTGGTTCCATGGCAGCGAGCTCCGAGAATAAATACTATTATCTAATTTTGATAAGACTGGTCTCTGTCTATTTTATGCAAATAAGAATCTAACAAATTCTTATAAATAGACTGAGTGATTTAGTTAATGTACACAAATAGGAATTATGAAATTCCGATGACAATTTGGTCCTTCGAGCGGATTTCCAAACCTGCCTCTGTCATCTGAAGGTAGTACGCCAAAAACCGTGCATGGGCGGGTCTGGACCCGTTATTTAAAGACCTGGCCTCTGAATTGAGGTTTAAGAACAGGCCGGTATATATATATATATCTAAGGTCGACAGAGACGGTGACGGAATCCAACCGGCATTGCTTTTCCCAGTCTACAGGACGAGTGATTTAATTAATGTACACGTTTAAGAATTATGAAATTCCGATGACAACTTCTCTCGTCAGAATGGGCTCTCCCGCCAATTTGTGCACATTCATTGTTTCATAACTTCATTGTGTGAATTGTTTGCTTTTGATTCTTAGTGTATATCAATTTCCCATTACATGTATCACCAGTTGTACATTTAGTCCTACTTCTATGCCTGCAAGTCCTTACTCAACATTGACAAGATCGCTCCAAACAAAATACAATGACGAAATTGACAGATCTCGTAAATTAAATGAAATAAACCGAAACGTGTTTCTCACAAGTGTAGCATAGGTTGTAAACTCTGCAAACAATGTGTCCACGTTCGACAATGAGAACAGGAAGACTGGAATAATATTGAATGCATTAAAATAAATGACCGTACCCAAAGTTACAAACATTGTAGATTAGTTATAAAAAAGAGACAATTGTGCCATCTGGTTTCCTTAATATAAGGAATTTGAAATGATTTATGCTTTTATTTTGATACTTAAGTACATTTTAGAAATTCCATTTACTTTTGCTTAAGTATATTTAAAACCAAGTACTTTTAGACTTTTACTCAAGTAATAATTTACTGGGTGACTTTCACTTTTACTTTAGTCATTTTCTATTAAGGTATCTTTACTTTTACTCAAGTATGACAATTGAGGCATACTTTTTCCACCATCAAATATGACAATTGAGTCAAACTTTTTCCACCACTGCCAGAATATTTTATACAATGTTACAAGTTCGCTAGCGCAAGCTTTGTGTAGCCAATGTGAAGTATAGGATATACTTATTTTATCAGGATATGTTCTACCTGAAGGCTGCAATGTTTATATTTGTTGGCTTTATGTAGGCTATTTGTACATAGTTGGCAATGGCAATAGAAGTTACTTTTTAGATCTGAATCATTTTCATTTAGATTCGGATAGAATTTTGATTAACCACATGACAATGATTTTGCAAACAGTCTGGTATTTTGCTGTCTGGTTCAGGAAAGTGAACTTCCTGAACCAGAACATTACCAAAATGTAAAGGAAATGTAACCATGTTGTAACTTTTAGGAAACATACTGTTAAAATAATGAAATACCGAAGAAAATAACAAGTTCCTTAAACGTGCTTAGAATGTTCCAAAGCCAAGCAACTATCCTGCACCATTCCCAGAAAGTTGTGCGAAGGTTGTATGCCAAATAAGGACAACCACGCTCTCACCAAGCTCCAAGAAACATGGTACTCTGAACTGTGTGTGCTAGCTGGGACGTCTCTCCTTCTCTGACATGACTGGTTTATTCCCACTGCACAACTAATATTAGGCTACCATTTATTCATCCATTGCTCAGTCAATAGCCAAAGAAGCATCCTCAAAATTAAATAGACTTCAAATATGTGACAGGATGAGTAGGCTACCGTATTAATGTGCTGTATAGAAGCATGACATCCTAGCCTCTTTCATCTCAGAGTCAGCAAGGCAGGAGATATAAACACAAACATCTACTGATGTTGCTGCCTTGGCTGTTCCTAGGAAAAACCAGACAACAATAGCTTGTTGGACAATTATTTGGACTTATTTGATTTATAATAGACTACTGAAGGAGAGATGCACACTTGCTCTTGCTTGCTGAATCTAAAATTGGCTACAGACTTAAGAACTGGTGGGGAGTTGAAAAAGAGAGAGACAGTCCATCTCAGTGTCAGAGGAAGCCCATATGCATCTTGACAAAATACACCATATGACTATCCTGCTAATAATGTACCTTTCTGGACCATATAAGCTGTCGAATAGACTCATAACTGATCCAAATGGTTGCATAATCAGGCCTAGGCAGTATGGAGTTATTTCAACATATAGCCGAAAACAAAAGTAGACATTTGAGCAGTTTTCAAATTAGCCTACATTTACAGCTTATAGACAATAATTGTATGCTCACTTGGTAACAATAATACATTCCTTATTGTACTTTTTTGATGTAGCGTAGGTGGAAGCTACAATCATTTTCTTAAATATAAGCCTAATCAATAGGGGAGCTTTGCGTGCCCCGGGGATCACATAGCAGTCTGAGGTAGTGTTGGTCCCATGTTTCATGAGCTGAAATAAAAGATCCCTGATATTTTCGATATGCACAAAAAAGCATAGTTCTCTCAAATTTTGGGAATATCAAGAAGCTGATTAAACAGCATGATCATTACACAGGTGCACCTTGTGCTGGGGAAAATAAAAGGCCACTCTAAAATGTGCAGTTTCTCTACCGTAAGCTGCTTCCAATGTCGTTTTAGAGAATTTGTCAGTAAGTCCAACCGGTCTCATAACCGCAGACCACGTCACCACTTCAGCCGAGGACTTCCACATCTGGCTTCCTGCGGGATCATCTCAGACAAGCCACCCGGACAGCTGATGAAACTGCGGAGTATTTCTGTCTGACCTAGTGGGTGGGTCTATACCCTCCCAGGGCCACCCATGGCTGTGCCTCTGCCCAGTTGCAGCGTATTGCGGTGCAGCTTGCATGGTGCCGCTGAATTCTATGGCACGTTATTTAAGTGTGAACAGGTACCATTAATGCTAGTTAGTGCTAGTTTGTCCACCAGAGGGCATCTTTGAGAAGCAATTGATAGCCTTCATTAGTGGCTGTACTAAATAATAATAATTTAAAAAACCTTAGTGTAACAGTTTCAGTATGTAATACTGAAGTCGTTCACAATTATCAGTTTCTATTTAGCATAATCAGTGCTCTAACTCCCCCTTGCACTGGTCTGGAGCAATGAAGTGGTGACGAAGGGTATCAACCACAAATGACCTCTAAGTCCCTCGGCATAATCGCAAAACTTTTAGAGGAGCAACCACTGTAGGTTACTGTATCTGAGAGCCTTCATCACTCATCCGGTTTATCACTGTCCGTTCTGCACCCTGCCCTGCCTATGTTGTCAGAGACAGTGTGTAATGGAAAGACAAACAGCCCAGGACAGTGACAAATGGTCCAGGGTTGGACACCAAGATAAAACTGTCACGAACCGGCTCGAAGTTCATAACAAAAAGGGAGACGACATGGAGATAAGGAATAACAAAATATATGTATTAACTGAAGTAAACTAAATACAATTAACAATGGTGTGTCTAGTCAGTAATTAGTAGTGTAAGTGAGCATTTGCGTTCATAAATGTGATAATGAAGAGTGTTGAAAGGTGCCAAAGCAAACAAACAAAAACGCCACACCCAAAATGTATCAGTGTCTGCATGGAGTGAGTCTCCTCAATAATTGGGGAAGAGGTGTATTTATCCCTGGACACACCCGAGCCCAGGTGTGTCCCATTTTACTGATGACCCTCCCGGCTCTGCCCACCGACGTCCTATTAAGGAAAACAAGAGCAAAGAGAAAGAATTCGGCAGACAGAGTGGGAGGGTCGTCACAAAACATATTTGTGTTTAATTTTTAATCAGAGGTCCATATTATTATTTTTTTAATTATAGTTTTGGCATTTTGTATGCCTTATTGGATAGAGTTTTTGCAAATAATCGTCAGTATGTGATCAAGAGGCAGCAGTTTAGACTGCTAGACAACCCTAGGCCATAGTCTTAATACATATTTTCAATTGAAGGACAGATTTTGTAGTATAATGTAAGCTTATGTTTCTGTGCAGGTAGCCTAATCCATATGTAATGTATACACTACCATCAATTGGTGTTTGTGAAGGGACATTATGCCTGTAACAAATTATATTTATTGTCAGTTAGGCTTAGGTAGAAGTAGGGAAACAGATCTTGAATCAGTTGTTAAATAAAAACAATTAAAGTCAAAAGTAATCCCATTGGACTGAGAGCTTGTGGGGCCAGTCATGTGACGTCTTGGATCAACCAGTTCTTTGTGATAAGAATCTAGCAGTTATGTAAAAGAGAAAGTAAAGAAAGCTCCCAGTTTACCTTCATGTTGTTCTTTTGAAGATAACAAACCACGAAGTGTAAGAATGCACTTTATTTCTCTTCCAGCGAAGCCCTGGATCTTTCCTTGTCCCAGGTAAAAACGCCACACCTTCACAGAATGTTTTTCTATTTTGCTTCTACTGTATTGTATTATCCGTGTTTGCTCTCAGAGGCCAAGGCAAACAGGACAGGCTCTTCAGTGAAATGTGATGACATCATGTGGAAACTAAAGCCCTCCTGATAAGAAGCTAGTTGTTACCTCAATTACAATATATAGTAGAGCTAGTGGTGTCAACCTAATGACTATTATTCTATAAATCCATCAACAGTAAGATGTAAGGAGCCATGGATTGCCCTTTTTCTAAAATGGAAGTCAGTTGGCATACAACACACACACACACACACACACACACACACACACACACACACACACACACACACACACACACACACACACACACACACACACACACACACACACACACACACACACACACACACACACACACACACACACACAATATAGAGGCCTATGGCGGATGTCGTTGATGCCACACCCTGGCAACTACAGGAGACCATCTCTATCAGGTTAAGTGTTCAAACCGTCACACACACACACACAGTTAATTTTGGGTGTTTCCAATTATTTTGTGCCCAATATAAATGAATGGTAAATCATGTATTGTGTCATTTTAAATAAGAATAGAGTATGTTTTTAAACACATTCACGTTGATGCTACCGTGATTAAGAATAATCATGAATAATGATGAGTGAGAACGTTACAGAGGGTCAAAGATCATGCCCCCAAGAGATGCTAACCTCTCACCCTTGCTAATCTGTAGCTCAGTTGGTAGAGCATGGCGCTTGTAACGCCAGGGTAGTGGGTTCGATCCCCGGGACCACCCATACGTAGAATGTATGCACATATGACTGTAAGTCGCTTTGGATAAAAGCGTCTGCTAAATGGCATATATTATTATTATATATATATAATCTCCCCTGTTATTGCCATGTCTTGAGGTTAGGATTTTTGACCCTCTGTAACCTTTTCACTTGTCATTACTCACGATTCATTCAGGTTTATCCATAATCATGGAAGTATCCATATTAATGTAGAAGTGTTTAGAAACATATTATATTCTTATTTACAATAAAAGTGAGTCCAAAATGACACAATACATGATTTCCATTCATTTCTATTGATTGGGCCTATGCCCACCCTGGCCGACCCATGGCTGCGCCCCTGCCCAGTCATGTGAAATCCATAGATTAGGGCCTAAATAAATTGATTTCAATGGACTGATTTCCTTTTATGAACTGTAACTCGGTAAAATCATTGAAATTGTTGCATGGTGCGTTTATATTTTTGTTCAGTGTACATATAGAGGGAGAACTGCGAGTTGTGGATGTTTGTTTTCATTGTGCAAAGATAGGCCTAAAACGTCACTCAAATTAGCCAACGCGACTTTTCCTCTGCTACTCCAAAACCCGACCTCAAAAATGGTCGTACATTATGTTCCATGCCATCTGTTGTAGACTTTAGACTTAGTCACAGTAATTTAATGTAACCGCAAATAAATTGATGAAAAATAGGCTTTGTCAACTTTCCTTGTTGTGTCAATAAGGAGATTCAATTTAATCTGGCCCGAGTGCCCGAGTAGGTGTGTTTTGCACCAGGTGAAAGTTAATTGCATTCGTTTTGGAACCTGGCTGCCTCCCGGGCGTTAGCCAGGCGCCCTGTTCAAAGCCTACGGCAAAGTCAGTTATCTTCAGTTCGGAAAGCCGGAGCTCTAGGAGGAGGCCAGAGTTTTTGACTTGGAATTCCTAGTTGGATGACCGTTCAAAAGAGTTTTGTCTGACTGAACTTTGATACACATTGAGAGAAAATCAATTTCACTGCATTTCATTATTGTTTGATAGTATTTATGGAACAAATTTACTACAGGATTTTTCAATTTATAATAGAAGAGTATCATATCACTTTATCTTGCCTTTGAAAGTCACCAAAAGCAATTGTTGAGTTTAGTTGCAGGTAGAATTTATTTATTTTTTTGCTAAATAACTTAGAATAACCCAATTTCCCCCAGAATAACGTATGATAATGAACAGAACACGAGATCAACACCAGCACAGTCTGGTATCGCTTTCCCAGATCAGTTGAATATGGATACAGCTCTATGATATCCACAGAATGATGTGGGGGTAGGGTGCACGTCACACACAGCATATACATGAATAAGCACCCTCTGTCTGTACCTTTAAACCAATATAGATTACTGTATCTGAGAGCCTTCATCACTCATCCAGTTTATCACTGTCCGCTCTGCACCCTGCCCTGCCTATATTGTCAGAGACGGTGTGTAATGGAAAGACAAACAGCCCAGGACAGTGACAAATGGTCCAGGGTTGGACACCCAAGATAAAACTTATCTGTGTTTAATTTTTTTAATCAAAGGTCCATGTTATTATTTTTTTAAAGTTAGTTTTTGGATTTTGTAGGGGGGGATACCTAGTCAGTTTTACAATTGAATGCCTTCAACTGAAGTGTGTCTTCTGCATTTAAACCAACCCCTCTGAATCAGAGAGGTGCAAAGGGCTGCTTTAGTCGACATCTCCGTCTTCGGCGCCCGGGGACCTTGATAGAGTCTTTACCAAAAATTGTCAGTATGTGATCAAGAGGCAGGAGTTTAGACTTCTAGACAACCCTAGGCCCTAGTCTTAATACATATTCTCAATTGAAGGACAGATTTTGTAGTATAATGTAAGCTTATGTTTCTGTGCAGGTAGCCTAATCCATATGTATTGTATACACTACCATCAATTGGTGTTTGTGAAGGTACATTATGCCTGTAACAAATTATATATATTGTCAGTTAGGCTTAGGTAGAATTAGGGAAACAGATCTTGAATCAGTTGTTAAATAAAAAACAATTAAAGTCAAAAGTAATCCCATTGGACTGAGAGCTTGTGGGGCCAGTCATGTGACTTCTTGGATCAACCAGTTCTTTGTGATAAGAATCTAGCAGTTATGTAAAAGAGAAAGTAAAGAAAGCTCCCAGTTTACCTTCATGTTGTTCTTTTGAAGATAACAAACCACGAAGTGTAAGAATGCACTTTTTCTTCTCTTCCAGCGAAGCCCTGGATCTTTCCTTGTTCCAGGTAAAAACGCCACACCTTCACAGAATGTTTTTCTATTTTGCTTCTACTGTATTGTATTATCCGTGTTTGCTCTCAGAGGCCAAGGCAAACAAGACAGGCTCATCAGTGAAATGAAGCCCCCCCGATAACAAGATACAGTAGTTGTTACCTCAATTACAATATATAGTAGGGCTAGTGGTGTCAACCTAATGACTGTTATTCTATAAATCAATCAACTGTAAGAAGCCATGGATTGCCCTTTATCTAAAACAGAAGTCGGTTGGCACACACACACACACACACACACACACACACACACACACACACACACACACACACACACACACACACACACACACACACACACACACACACACACACACACACACACACACACACACACACACACACACACTCTCAATATAGAGGCCTATGGTTGATTTTATTATCGTGCCCTTTACTTTTAGCATCTCTTACGAAACGGTGCTGTCTTTTCCAGATGTTCATCTTTGACCGGTCAGGGATGTGTGGCCAGAGGACAGATGTGTGGAGTGATGTCGTTGATGCCACACCCTGGCAACTACAGGAGACCATCTCTATCAGGTTAAGTGTTCAAACCGTCACACACACACACACACACACACACACACACACACACACACACACACACACACACACACACACACACACACACACACACACACACACACACACACACACACACACACACACACACACACTTCCAAAGAACCACCATAACCAGAATTCTTTGAAAGTGGAGGACCAGTTGTGCTTTTACTTTCGCAGTTCCATGCAAATAGGCACAACGAGTTCTGAGTGATGTGTTTTATGGTGTGTGAAGCAATGGTGGGCAATACACTGTCTGTGATGACTACTTAAAACTTGTGACTCTACAAACTTATTGGATGCATTTTCAGTTCAGTTGGGTTGTTTCTGATTATTTTGTGCCCAATAAATATCAGCACCCCTACTTAAAAGTATTTTTTTTTTAAATATATTACTTGTTAAACTAAATCTCTTTCTCTGAGCAATTGTGTTTGTATAAGAAAATGTAATTTCCAAATGTTTTTCTCAGTGTTTGAATGATTTATTTTATACTCATCTTGCTCATCTTTATCAAGGGTGTCGTGTGTTAATCTGGTTGAATGACCTGTTAAATCCCCCTCCAATGCATAGTCACCACAAAGACACCCATCAATCAAAAATAATCATGTGAGAAAACACCTGTTGCATGTTCACCGTCCATGGCGTGTCAGAGTAAATGTTTGGTTTTGCTAGACTGGCTATGAATATATTTTGTGATATCTAACTGATAGGTTTCTGATTAACCATGGCCGCTTCGCCTTACACCTAATAGTCTTGGGCAATTCCATGCCAGCATGGCTCAAAACTATTTTGCGTGTCTAAGATTGTTCTGGCAATTCTCACATAGAAACCTCATTGGTAGAAAGTATGTTTGATATGATTTTTACACTTGCAACACAAACCATTTTTGAGAAAATGATGTCAACTAACGTGAATTCAACAAAGACGTTTACCTTGTAATTGGATTTAAGTGAAATGTTTTTTTTTTTTATATTAAAATGAGACTGGTGCCACTTTAATGTGTTCAATGAAGATGGTCCGGATGGCATTCCATTAAATTGTGACATTGTGGTCCCACCCCTTCCCAGCTACAGACTGGAACAAGGGTAGGTGTAGAAGAAATTCTAAGTAATCGGGAGTAATCAGGAAGTTGGCCATCATAACTTCCCCCTCTCCACAATAACTGCTTCATCCCTTTCTTCGCCAGGACATGTTTAATTTGTCACTGGTATTCCGAAAACAGACTGACCGACTGGTTTACTTGACAACTGCTGAACAGGCAGGCTGAAATAAGAAACAGAAGTTTATGCATAGCTGGATACTGAACAATGCGGGAAAAGCCTTTGCGCAAAGAATTTCAAGAAGTTATCAAAGAACCCGAATGTAGTGAAACAATTAAAAAGCCTTTATTCTCTACGGCTTATACTGGCAAGAATATACATTTACTGACTAATTCTGAAGCTTACTGACTGGCTAAATGGTCACATATTGTATGTAACTGGTTAGTTAACAGGCATGCTAACCAATTTACTGTCTAGCTATTGTCATCTCTGCTCGACAACGTGCCAAAACTATGGCTCTTAATCCGGTTTGAGGTGTTTTTGTTCTGGTCAGAGGTGTGCAGTGGGGTTCTCCCTTGATGCGCACAGACTCCGAAAGCAAAGATCACGAGAGGAAACACAAACGCTCCGAGGAGAGAGAGAGTCAGAGAGAGATCACTTGTGTAAACACCCTGAATGGAGAGGAGAGACCACCTGAGAAAGAATGGGAGTAGTGGCCCAGCTTACTGTAACTATGCTGTTGACTGGAAGTGTGGTTTAATGTCGGGGGAGGTCCATCAGCCAATTGTTTCACCTTCATCAGGTGTGCCAGTACTCAGTCAGTCATCAACACATGGAGCCAATTCCTGTAAATCGATGTCATTTCTAAGAATGTATTTGTGGAAAACAGCAGCCTTTAATCAGTCAAGCTACGTTCTGGCATAATGTAATTATAGAAATCATATTGAATTCAATTAATCAAATCCTATTTTATTTTCACATGCTTGTAGACCTTACAGTGAAATGCTTACTTACAAGCCTTTAACCAACAATGCAGTTTTAAGACAAATACCCCCCAAAATTGTTTTCAATAAAAGAAATAAGTAATTAAAGAGCAGCAGTAAAATAACAATAGCGAGGCTATATACAGGGTGGTACCGTACAGAATCAATGTGGAGACTATATACAGGGGGTACCGGTACAGAGTCAATGTGGAGACTATATACAGGGGGTACCGGTACAGAGTCAATGTGGAGACTATATACAGGGGGTACCGGTACAGAGTCAATGTGGAGACTATATACAGGGGGTACCGGTACAGAGTCAATGTGGAGACTATATACAGGGGGTACCGGTACAGAGTCAATGTGGAGACTATATACAGGGCGGTACCGGTACAGAGTCAATGTGGAGACTATATACAGGGGGGTACCGGTACAGAGTCAATGTGGAGGCCATATACAGGGGTGTACTAGTACAGAGTCAATGTGGAGGCTATATACAGGGCGGTACTAGTACAGAGTCAATGTGGAGACTATATACAGGGGTGTACTAGTACAGAGTCAATGTGGAGACTATATACAGGGGTGTACTAGTACAGAGTCAATGTGGAGACTATATACAGGGTGGTACTGGTACAGAGTCAATGTGGAGACTATATACAGGGTGGTACTGGTACAGAGTCAATGTGGAGACTATATACAGGGGTGTACTAGTACAGAGTCAATGTGGAGACTATATACAGGGGGTACCGGTACAGAGTCAATGTGGAGACTATATACAGGGGTGTACTAGTACAGAGTCAATGTGGAGACTATATACAGGGGGTACCGATACAGAGTCAATGTGGAGACTATATACAGGGCGGTACCGGTACAGAGTCAATGTGGAGACTATATACAGGGCGGTACCGGTACAGAGTCAATGTGGAGACTATATACAGGGGGGTACCGGTACAGAGTCAATGTGGAGACTATATACAGGGCGGTACCGGTACAGAGTCAATGTGGAGACTATATACAGGGCGGTACCGGTACAGAGTCAATGTGGAGACTATATACAGGGCGGTACCGGTACAGAGTCAATGTGGAGGCTATATACAGGGTGGTACCGGTACAGAGTCAATGTGGAGACTATATACAGGGGGTACCGGTACAGAGTCAATGTGGAGGCTATATACAGGGGTGTACTAGTACAGAGTCAATGTGGAGACTATATACAGGGGTGTACTAGTACAGAGTCAATGTGGAGACTATATACAGGGGTGTACTAGTACAGAGTCAATGTGGAGGCTATATACAGGGGGTACCGGTACAGAGTCAATGTGGAGGCTATATACAGGGGTGTACTAGTACAGAGTCAATGTGGAGACTATATACAGGGGTGTACTAGTACAGAGTCAATGTGGAGGCTATATACAGGGGGTACCGGTACAGAGTCAATGTGGAGACTATATACAGGGGTGTACTAGTACAGAGTCAATGTGGAGACTATATACAGGGGTGTACTAGTACAGAGTCAATGTGGAGGCTATATACAGGGGGTACCGGTACAGAGTCAATGTGGAGACTATATACAGGGCGGTACCGGTACAGAGTCAATGTGGAGACTATATACAGGGCGGTACCGGTACAGAGTCAATGTGGAGACTATATACAGGGGTGTACCAGTACAGAGTCAATGTGGAGGCTATATACAGGGGGTACCGGTACAGAGTCAATGTGGAGACTATATACAGGGGGTACCGGTACAGAGTCAATGTGGAGACTATATACAGGGGGTACCGGTACAGAGTCAATGTGGAGACTATATACAGGGCGGTACCGGTACAGAGTCAATGTGGAGACTATATACAGGGCGGTACCGGTACAGAGTCAATGTGGAGGCTATATACAGGGCGGTACCGGTACAGAGTCAATGTGCGGGGGCACCGGTTAGTCGAGGTAATTGAGGTAATATGTACATGTAGATAGAGTTATTAAAGTGACTATGCATAGCTAATAACAGAGAGTAGCAGCAGCGTAGAGGGATGGGAGGGGGGGTAATGAAAATAGTCTGGGTAGCCATTTGATTACATGTTCAGGATTCTTATGACTTGGGGGTAGAAGCTTTTAGAAGCCTCTTGGACCTAGACTTGGCACTCCGGTACTGCTTGCTATGCAGTAGTAGAGAGAACAGTCTATGACTGGTGTTGCTTGAGTCTTTTTAGGGCTTTCCTCTGACACCGCCTGGTATAGAGGTCCTGGATGGCAGGAAGCTTGGTCCCAGTGATGTACTGGGCCGTACGCACTACCCTCTATAGTGCCTTGCAGTCGGAGGCCGAGCAGTTGCCATACCAGGCAGTGATGCTACCAGGCAGTGATGCTACCAGGCAGTGATGCAACCCATCAGGATGCTCTCGATGGTGCAGCTGTAGAACCTTTTGAGGATCTGAGGACCCATGCCAAATCTTTTCAGTCTCCTGAGGGGAATAGGTTTTTTCGTAGCCTCTTCACAACTGTCTTGATTATATACTATATGTGTACGCTGAAAGGTGGTAGCAATAGTTTCACAGATATTCAAGAGAGCTGAATATCCACAAAGGTGACATCTTCTCAGAAGACATCATCCGCATTCAATGTTATTAGCACAATCATTCAATCATTATTAGCACATTAGGTTTAGTCTGATGGTAAGTGATGCTGATTCTAGTGAACATCAGTGCATACTCTCAGTTCCTCTATTTTCTAAGAAAGTGAACTCAAGAGTTTTGAGTGGGCTGTTGTATGGGACTTTCTAGAGTTTGGTTATGAGTAAGAGAGGGCGAGAGTATGTGGGGGATTTGTGAGGGGGTGTCTGTGTGTGCGTTCATGTGAATGTGCAAATACAAGCATGTTGGATTTTTGAAGCGAGAAAATAGAAAACTCAAAAGACATCCCAGTTTGAAAAACAACATGTTTAATGTGCTACATTTATTGCAAAAGTATCATGAAAATAATCTCTGGCATAAAGTATCCACATAGGATAACCTTGGTCCAAAAATAAACTACATAGACAAAGCTACAAACGTGTATATAAAAACAATTATAATTCACATAGTATTAATGTTAGAACAGTTACACCATTTTGGTTCTAGGTAACAGAAACCTTGGTGCGCATGGATTTATTTCTGGCTTTTTCCAGTGAGAGCGAAAACGTACAGCTCTCGTATGAGGTACCTTTGTCAATAGTTTTGGTAAAATAACAAGAGCCGAGAGCCATTCACCTGAGTGTATATATATACAGTGGTACTAGGAGCAGACTGAGTAAAGGGGAAAGTGCAGTACAGACTACATCGGGTTCATTCTCACATACTGTATGGTTCATGCTCTGATTCGGATGACAATCGCATCTACAGTACCACCAGTATAGAGGACGAATTAAATAAAGCATATATCGACAGTGGGTAGATAACAACTGAATCAAAGAGAAAGAGCTAGAAACACAATGGTATTTCAGGATATATTCAAACAAATTCAAATACAAGTACACTGTCGTAATGTTTTAACATTCAAAAAGACACACAAAAATAAGAAACAAAGGTTTTTTTCTTTTTATTGCTAGTTTCTGTGCAGAAGTATGTACCTCCAATACATCACTAAATGACTCACAGGAAGTCCTGAGAAGCTATTTGAATTGAACCGGAACATTATAACATTCTGACTACTTTTAGTTTGCTTTCCCCTCTTGTTACATTACATTAGAATACAGTATTTAAGTTTGAAAAAGTTATGCTACATAAGTTAGACCTGTTTATCCTCATATTTTATTTGATTCTTGTTGTTTTTTTGGCAAACGCAAATGCATACACATAGTTTCAAGATCCCTGATCTACCCTTTTTTAGCAAAAATAAATAAATATACACAAAGATTGTCCGGTAATTAAACATTAGATATCGCAGTAATAGTCTGTGGCATTGGTCCAACGGTTTTCCCAGGAGTAAGCCTCCTTGGAAGTGTCAAGACGTAACATTACGTTAACAAGAAAAAGAATCACTCAACTGAACAAATATAGCTGACAAACTCTCTCACACATTCCATGTAAATTACACCTGTGGACCTGAGTGAAACGTCACGGCGAATAAGAAAACACCCTTAGTTAGGGTGGAAGTGCAATCACTGAACACACTGGCCATGTCTTTGAATAGTCTTTGTTTTGGTGCTTCTCTCTTATTGGCTTTCCATAGTCTCTCTTCCCCTCGAGGAAATACCTATTTTTCCGTGACGACTTAATCGATTGTGCTCTGGCTTTTCAGGAGGTAGACCCTTAAAATGTTTCTTGTTCCTTACCCCTCCCCAAAAGAGTAATTCTACTTCACCTACTGCCCTTGCGTCTTCACCATTGGCCGGTTGTAGAGGCGTACCACACTAGCCCTCTCCTGATAGGCTGAAGTAGAAGTGTGAGATGACGTCGTGGGAGGAGCTGGGGCGTTAATGGCCGCCGTGAAGGCCTTGAGCAGCAGGGTGGCTTCACTCTGGTCCTCCTTGCCCTCTCGCCCTTCCAAGCTCCGGGCTACCCAGCGCTCCACTGCAGCTTCCAAATGGGCTGGTCCTGCCCCTTCAGGCAGCTTGTCCGCCTCGGGGCTGGTGTCGAAGCGCTCGACCAGCTCGCGGATGTGGGTGTGGGCATGTGAGCTGGTGTGGGCCTGGGCAGAGGCGGGGCAGCAGCTGTGCTGGTGGATGCGCAGCGAGAAGCGGTGGACGAAGGCGTGGGCGCAGAGAGGGCAGCAGTGGGGGCGGTCGCGGGCGATGTGCAGGCGTCGGTGGAGCTTGAGGTGGATGTACTGGGTGAACTTGGTGCTGCACAGTTTGCACTGGTAGGGCTTCTCACCCGAGTGGAGCCGTAGGTGGGTCCTAAGGTTGCTGGTGCTGCTGAAGCGCTTGTGACACACCTATATGAATAGGAACAGATGGATAGGAAAGTTCAGGTTAGGATGATGTTGTGATAGTGATATCATTAGAACAACTGGGTGAAACCAGGCTCCTGGGTTTCTGTGGTTGCGTGCTAGCAGGGTATGACCCGACACTGGTAGAAAAAAAGGTGCTAGAAACCCATAGGAGAACCCTTTGAACAACCCTTTTTGGTTCCAGGTAGAACCCTATTGGGTTCCATGTAGAAACCTTTCCCCAGAGAGTTCTACATGGAACCCAAAAGAGTTCAGCCTGGAAGGAAAAAGTGTTGTTCAAAGAGTTCTCATATGGGGACAGCCGAAGAACCCTTTTCTCTACCAGTGTAGACTGCTTGTTTCGAGTTGGAGATCACTGAACCCTACCATGAAAATCAACACAGGACTGAGGTCATGATCACACCCACATAGTTATAAAAGAGTGTTCAACAAAAGCCCAGGGATTCCTTACATCACAAGGGCAGGGCAGGGTGAAATTCATAGTGGCACGCAGGGGGGTGTGTGCGTGTGTGTGTGTTTTAGAGCTGAAGTAGACTGGAAAAAGCTGATCAAAACACAAACATACCGTGCACTCATGTGGTTTCTCTCCAGTGTGGACCAGGTGATGCTTCTGCAGGTGGGCTAGCTGGGTGAAGCTCTTCAGACAGAGGTGACACTGGAAGGGCTTCTCTCCACTGTGTACTCTCAGATGCACCTGAAAGAAAAAAATGCCTCGGTTAGATAGGAACCCACAATAAGACAGGAATAGATTGGGCCACCAGAGAAACCAAAAGTACCACCTATGTCTATAAGATCCTCACCTTGAGGTTGGACAGCTGTCCGAAAGTCTTGATGCAGACGTTGCATTCGTACTTGATCTTGCCGTTCTGTTTCTTCAAGGGGTAGGGGAGGGATTTGTAGCCAGGAGCAGGTGGCGAGGGGCTTCTCTTTGGCATGGCCAGGCTGAGGTTCATGGCCTCCTCACAGCCACAGGGTGACGGCAGGGGTGTCTGGTGCTCCTGCTTGGGAAGGGGAGAGAGCTCTGGGGTGGCTGGGGCCCCACAAGGAGATGACATATTTGGGGTCCTCTCCTTCAGCCCTCCCTGAGTCTCTCCGGGGTAGGGCAGAGACACTGGGAGCAGACCAGGCTGGTGGGTCATGGAGTGGTGTGGAAGTCCATCGCTACTCGGGTAGCTGCTGTACCGCAGAGGGCCTCTGGAGGGGAGCATCCCAGGGAAGGGTGGGGGTACTGGGGGAGGAGGAGGTGGGGGTAGTGGGGGCTGCTGTATGGGGGAGAAGCTGGTAGGGGGGTTGAAGGGGTCTGGAGGGATGGTAGAGGGGGTAGGAGGACACTAAGCCCTCTCTGTGGCTGTAGAGCCCATGGAGGTGAAGGTCGCGGGTCGGGGAGGGGGCTGTAGGGTGGCACTCTGGGAAGCCGTAGACATGAGATCCCAGTTTGGGCTCTCGCTGGTCGGGTTGAGGAGAGGGGATGGGTCCCTGGTGGTCCTGGGTCACCTTCTCATTCTCTATCTTCTGGCTGAAGTCCATGATTTGGTCGTCTGGCGTGTCGGGCGGTGTGTCTCTTTCCAGCACCTCCACGTCAATTCTCTCTTCCCCTTCATCCTCTCTCTCGTCTTTCATCTCCTCCTTCTCTTCGGATTCTCTGACATCTCCGATAATGTGTTCTATAGAAGAAGAAAAACCCCAAGGTCAGACATAGTGGTTGGGTTTGAGTGTGTATGAAATACACTGTAAAAACAACGGTCAACCTTGCCAATCCACACAATAATACAACTTCCGTCCGTCCTTTGTGTCGACCTAATGAGCAATTTATTCACTTATCACTCTGCAATAGGACAGTATTGATGGACAAAGTTCACAGTCTTAACGAAGTGAGAAGTGACTGTAGTGACGCACCACACTCGCACTCGGGCTCTCACATCCTCCCTAGCGCTCCCTCTTATGGTAAATGATGATGACGGTTTCAGTTTTTAGATGAAACTTCAAAAGAGTTCATGGTTTCTGTCTGGCAACTATGATAGCAATGTTTTAATTTTGATGTGTGGGTGTATGTGGGTATGTGTCATGTAGGATTTGTAGTAAAACAAAACGCTTTAATTGGGGGGGGGGGGGGGGGCGTTCCTGTCGCAAGGTTTCAATTACCGCTCAAGCGTCTTTCTCAGGACCGCAGGAAGAAATGCATTTGCCATTTAGTTCGCTTGTTTTAAGTCCTACTTATGTTTTATGTGAATAGCTGTGTGGCTTTAAACTAACTCATTACTCGCTGTTTAACAGAAATTGCCTTATAACCAGGATTAAAGGGAAGGTGAACCCACTGCAGGATACAATAGTGCATTAAACCGTGCATTAGTGATCATACAGAGCTCAGGCGTGAACTTTCAACTGTCACCCTTTAATTAGGCCTATAAATTGATCAATGTAAACCAAATGTGTTTGGATAGACTATTTAAGCTACTTTTATCCTTTATTGTTTTGTGTGAATTTTTAGAGGCCTAGCCTAATTACTACAGTCTTCATCAGGGTTGTCCCCAAGTGTGTGGAGTACACAGTAAAAAGGACTGTGTCAAAGCAGTTGACATTGTAGCCTAGTCAACATTAGTCAACAGGTTGAATGACTGTGTGATGTAATTATAGTTTAAGAGGGCATGTCTCCTTACAGAGTTTCTGGCAACAAAACGAGTTGTCATATAATGAGTGGACAACTTGCCATACCTGAATGTACAGCTGACAATGACTCATGGACTTTACTTGACCAGGCATTGTTGAGAGGACTTTTCCACTCCTTTTGAGATGTTCCCTATGTTGTGTAAGTAAGAGTGAGTGTGTTTGTGTGTGTGGGTGAGCCGTCTCCTACATTGAGGCAGGTGTAGCCGTGTATTGTGTTTTGTCAGTAAGTCTCTCACCCAACCATGACTCGGGACATATTCCAGAACAATGCCATCCGCTCCGAAAAGGGGACAAGGAAGGAAACGGTTTCCGTCACACTCAGTCTCATTGTTTACCATCTAATGAACTCAGATCTTATCAACATGAGGGGGGAAAATACTCCTTTTGAAGACAATAATCATGAAAGTCTGTGATCGGACAAAAGAATGGCTCAACTTTGTGTCATCTTATCGAGCAGACACACACGCACACACACACACACAGATTTAAACCCCCTTTAAAAAAAAAATCTGATATAGGTATGAAAAGAGAACTGTCTCGCTGTTCATCATCGTTTCCACCTAGAGACAAACATACACACCTGACTGTCTTTCACTACATTACCCTCTCACTCACTAACAGTTTTTCATTGAGTGTCATAACATAGAATAGGGCTTTATTTGTAGAGCCACAGAAAAGAGAGAGCTAGAGAGTAGATGGAAAAGCAATTCAAGGAGAGAGAAAGATGAGTGCAGAGGAGAGAAGAGTAGAGGACGGGAAAGACGAGGGGAGAGGGTAGAGGAGAAGGAAACAAGGAGAGGAGTTGAGGAGAGTGAACAGATGAGAGTAGGGCAACAACAACAACAATCAAAGATGGCCACTCACTTTGTTTGAGCTCTTCACCCGGTTGGCTGCACAGTCTCTGGGCGAAATCTTGGCTGTACCACACCAGCAACTCCTGCTTGGGCTCCACGGGCCGGCTGGTGTAGAAGTAGACGTCACGGCCATTCTGGCACGCCACCAGGTTCTGTTCGGACAGCGAGTGCGCTGGGTTGACGTAGCGCATCCAGTTGCTGCGCTGCAAGTCATATCCATCGATGAAGTGGTATAGCTGCCTGCCGTTATAGATCTGGGAGGGAAAAGAGGGGAGAGTGAAATAAGAATACAATGCAATAATAGAACACGCGCCCACACTTGTATTTAAAACATAGTGGAACACCAGTTAGTACACAACTTTGTAACTGATTGACCTCTACTGTATTGTTACATTCACTCATGACTGAAACGGTCACTGTAGCAGTTGAGCTGCTGAGCTGACAAAACATGGTCACAGTATGTAGATAGAAAGTGTAGTTCACCTCTGCCATGTACAGAACAGTCTCCTATGTCCTCTTCTAATGACCTGGTTCTTGTTCCACCTGGGTTGTTTCTTGAGTGTGTGTCCCGCGCACTGTGTGTGGGTTCCTGAACTACTGTCACTGTCTGGTGTGAAATCAACGCTGTCACTACTTTTATCAGCTGCTAGTTAGACTGACGGAGAGGGGGCAGGGCAAAGACTTTGAACGCATGCCCAGACAGACAGACAGACAGACGTATTTTTTCTCTCTCTCTTTCTCTTTCTTTCTCTCACACTCTGGTTGGGGGGGGGTTTCTCTCAACATGCCCAGACTTGAATGGCTGCTTCCCACCAGGAGATACAGCATATCACGATAATGTCAACCATAGGAATTTCCATTACATTTCCTCACGTGCCAAGTTGTCAATCACTTATTCTATATAGAGTGCCCTGTAATTGTTTTTACTGGCATCTCTTAATTAAGGAAATGTACGAGTTGTGTTGGCAGACCCAAACACACACAAATAGATGGTGGCACGTGCTCACAGGCACACACACTCCCACACGTCACACACCTCCACACTTGTCCCGTGAGAGAGTGTTGACATACTCTCCAGGCGAGTCAGACTTTCACCAATTTGCAGTAGTAGGACAGGACGGATCGGGTTTACAGGAAATGCCAGAAGGAAGGTGAAAACGTAGGACAGAAAGCCCTAACAGGGAAACGACTCAGAGAAAACTCCTGAATTAGGCAAGTGACCGCCGGGAGACAGAGAGGACGAGGGTGTGTGGGAATGAGAAGGAAGTGTGTATGAGAGAGAGAGAGAGAGAGAGAGAGAGAGAGAGAGAGAGAGAGAGAGAGAGAGAGAGAGAGAGAGAGAGAGAGAGAGAGAGAGAGAGAGAGAGAGAGAGAGAGAGAGAGAGAGAGAGAGAGAGAGAGAGAGAGAGAGAGAGAGAGAGAGAGAGAGAGAGAGAGAGAGAGAGAGAGAGAGAGAGAGAGAGAGATAGGGGAACACTAACAATCACTTCCTATATGTCATACTTGTTGAATGGGTTGAATGGGACTTGAGCGCTGGGAAGGATGCAATTGTTGCGTGCGTGTAAAGATACACAACTTCCCCAAAAATCTGTCCAAAACTCCTGAGTACCTATGGGCTTCTGAGCAATGCATTTTTGTTTCCTTTTAGATGGGAAGTGACTGACTTGGTGTGAAACTGTTTTACCACTTGTGCTTCTTTTTCCAAGAATAATTGGAGAAGAATAACTAGGACGAATTGTGGGTCGAATCTCTTTTCCCCGTCTCTTTTGAGAAGCAGTTCCCATATCTGCTTGTTAGGTAAGGAGAGAGAGAGTTCTCCCCTAGAACCCACTGTATAATTTCATGCACCTGTTTTCATGGCTGTACTTACCAACCGGCTCTCGCATTCTCACCTCAGAATTAGACGTTCAAACGTCAAATTTCGAAGTTGTTCCAAAGTCAAATTTGTGTGTAAAGGCGTTAAGTTCAGGCATTAACTCAGCATTTTTAAGTTTGGGGTTAAGTTCAGGAATTGACTACAAATTGTGAAGGCATTAACTCAGAATGGTTAAGGTAAGGGCTAGGGGCTGGGATAGGCTTAAAACAAAAAAATATCACTGGATAAGCACTTGCAACCATTGGAATCAGAGGCAGATGCTTACGCCCATCCACCATCCCTGTCCACAATGCCCTAGCAAAACCCAAATCTACTTGAGGGTAACAGCGCTCACTGTTGCCCATAGTGGCCGGTTTCCACATCATCTCCCGACAGCTTGATGTCAAACCGTGTGTGTGTGAACGGTTATTCCGCCAACTTACCCTCCAGAAGTATTTCCTGTTGGCCTGTTTGGGGACGTTGTATTTGGTGTAGATGTCACCCTGCAGAGGTCCAAACCGAGTCCCCTGAGGAATGTACTCTTTGCTGAACACGCCTGTCACCTAAACACAAGACAATACATCATCAAACAGTTAGCCTAACAGAACCAGATTTCAAGACGACACAAACAGATCTGGGACCCATGCTATCAAACATTAGTCAGTCAAACAGTGCCAGTTCCTTAAGACAGCCTTGACCATAGAAATAGAGTTAGATGCATGAGGGTGCTGTCAATTTGCTGTGGCCTGAGGAACTTTTTCTGTTCTACCAATTTGTATTTCTATGGCCTTGACATGTTGACCCAGACAGGAGCTCTGATCTTCTCTCCAGAGCTCCAAGGTGACTCGCTTTCTTCCTCTTTTCTAATGAGTTAAATGAATGAAGGGAATTGCACTTTCTCTGACCTGCTTCTCTCACCTGCTGACTGTCCTCATAAACGCCATTGACTTAAAGCCAATTTATGCTTGACCCGACAATGTGGTTGGAGGCACAGTATGAATGGTGTGACGCAATTGCGGAGCCTCCGGAGCCATGCAGAGGCCAAATTGAGCTCTGTACCACATCGCCGTGCACCGAGCAAGTGATTTAACAATGCGGAGGGGTCCGTAATACCTCTGCATTGACAGTATAAACACAAACTCATTTCCACGACAACTTACTTCACAGCAGCTCTGCTCTGCTCAGCAAAGCTCAAGAAGGTATAAATTCCCTGACTTCTGCGGAGGCCGTGTTGCAGTGAACGCTCTACGGTCGCCGCAGACGTTGGATTGACCATGCAGAGCCTTTTACAGGGACAGAGACAGAACGTAAATGACCTCACTCAGCTCACCGCTGCCCCCGCTAGTGAGAATGGCCACCAGTCTCTGTCGTGCCTGTCGTGCGTGCCTGTCGTGCGTGTCTGTCGTGCCTTTTTCTGGTACGTGCTCAATGTCTACACTCTGACGCGGAGTTTACCAGACTCAAGTTACACACTTGTATGACGTAAAGAAAAAGACACATCCACAGTTAACTCAAGAGCTGGGATAAGGAAACGGGAAAATCACTATGGTCGACTGAACTCTCTCCCCTGAGCCTCGACGGCCAGGAATAGCAACCTGACTCATACTTCAATAGGGATTCTTTAGAAAGTACTGGAAGTTTGAACAAGACACAGGGGGACACCCACGCTTGGCAGGGAGCATCGGTGAGACCCATAGCTCGGGGGGTCTTAAGGGGCTTTGTCTTGAAGATCTGCTGAGTCCTGGCCATGGGGGTGACGGAGGGTGAGACGAGAGTGAGTGTGACAGGGACATTGTGTGGCCTCGTTTTAGCGTGACTAATGACTGAGCTGCGACAGGGCTGCTGATTAACGACCGCTCAGCCGGGTTTATAAGAAGACGAGGAAGGAGGAGGGAGGGGGGAAGGAGTAGAGGAGTATCACTCGCTTCTTGACTGGACCACGCCACCACTCTCCCTGCCACCTTCCCCCCCTAACTGTCCCAGCTCGGAATAGGTCCTCTCGCAGCCAGGAAATACGGCCTGTGACGATGCCTGCCCTGCGCCCCAAACGAAAGTTAATCGTTGGAGACTAACCTACTTACCCACCTCCTCCCCTCACCCGCTCAGTCCCGCTCAGTCCCCCCCCCCCCCTCTTGGCACACTTAGGAGTTACGAAGAGCGTTGGAAGGAGGAGAGAAGGAGGAGTGGAAGGGTGGAGTGACCCCTCTTCTACTCTGACCAGCCAAATCCTTCCATTCATGGTCCTATGTGTGGCCTCAGCTGTTTACTGGAATGGCTTCCCACTAGATGATGGAACATTGCTGTGGGGACTTGCTTCCATTCAGCCACAAGAGCATCAGTGAGGTCGGGCACTGATGTTGGGCGATTAGGCCTGGCTAGTCGTTGGCGTTCCAATTCAGCACAAAAGTGTTTTATGGGGTTGAGGTCAGGGCTCTGTGCAGGCCAGTCAAGTTCTTCCACACTGATCTCGACAAACTATTTCTGTATGGACCTCAATTTGTGTACAGGGGCATTTTCATGCTGAAACAGGAAAAGGCCTTCCACAAACTGTTCCCTCAAAGTTGAAAGCATAGAATTGTCTAGAATGTCATTGTATGCTGTTGCATAAAATATTTCCCTTCACTGGATCTAAGGGGCCTCACCTGAACCATGAAAAACAGCCACAGACCATTATTCCTCCTTCACCAAATATTATAGTTGGCATTCTGCATTGGGGCAGGTAGCGTTCTCCTAGCATCCATCAAACCCCGATTCGTCCGTCGGATGGTGAGGCGTGATTCATCACTCCAGAGAATGCGTTTCCGCTGCTCCAGAGTCTAATGTCGGTAGCTTTACACCCCTCCTGCCAACTCTTGGCATTGCACATTGTAATCTTTCTGTTAGTCAATAATTACTTGGTGAACAACTGAAAGAATCCCCGAATTCAAAAGTAGTGCTTTTGCATAATCGGCAATCGCCATGACTAAAAAATGACTGGTAACAAACAATGGTTGGCAAGGACTAATAAGTACGTGTGAAGTCCCCCATAGGTAGTTCACAGGTTTGATTTTTTAAATTAAATTGGCATGTGTCTGTTTCCTGTTGATTGACACACCCTCTGGCACTGTGACCTTTTTCCGGGAAAAACACACACACACACACACACACACACACACACACACACACACACACACACACACACACACACACACACACACACACACACACACACACACACACACACACACACACACACACACACACACACACACACACACACATACACATACACATACACATACACACAAAGGTAAGATTCCAAGACATAAAAACACCATAGGGTATATGGATTCCCCAAGAAAATGCCAACTACTCAGGGGAGAAATGGACATAATGCCATTATCAGAAAGGGAAACTTCTCTGAGGGTACACAGCCAGCCAGACCAAAAGACTGTGACATGTTTGAAATACTTTTACACGTGTGTTTTAGTGAGACACTCATGTAAAAAAAAGTTGTGCTTACAAGTGCAAGTAATGTAGCCGTCTTGCATGCAAGTACAGTAGAGTTGAGGGTCACTTTGCCTCTGCTGAAACAGGAAAAGAGCTCTCACAACCCGGTGTGAAAGTGAAGTCTTGCACTGTGTGTTCAACTTGCTACATCTGGTTTGGCTGATGGTTTGTGTTTGTGAGGGTGGAAGGAGACTAACAAAGTCACAAAAAAACCTTACCATGCGTTCATAACCACAGTTTTCACACCTCTCGCAGGCCTAGGCAGAAAAAGCAGCAGAGAGGGGAAGAGAAGAGACGCTCACAGCTAAAGGAGGGACATCTAAGAGTTTTGCTCGGGTGAAAATACTGAGAGAAGGAGGAAGGAACCGTATGCTCACTTAACCACACGAGAAGTGAAGAAGACTGAGAGTGAGAAAAGTGAGAAGTGTGCGAGAGATAATTACAACCTGTTTCCCCCCCCCAAAAAAGAGAGAGACATCTCTTCTGCCACAATTGTAAGTTCACTTTTCACAAGAGCGCGGTGTACATTTGAGGACACCCTCGGCCTAAAACCTAAATCCTCACACCTCAGATCCCTTCTCTAGTGAGTCATAATAGGGCTATGCCAGTCAGCTGATTCACTGACACTCATAGCCTGGACATATATGGTGTAGAAGGCTGATTCACCTAAATGGAGGAAAACGAGGGATGGAGAGGGGAGGGGGAAGGAGGGCCAGAGCGGGAACTGTTGATGTGATTTTACGGCTCAGGTTGGATCTCCTGGATGCAGCCGTGCTGGTCCCTGTCCTCTTGTTAAGTAGGTGGATGACTACCACGGGGTCAAGATACCATGAGCCTTATGCCTGTTTGTGGTAGGAAGATCCTGGCAGTGAAGAAACTAAGGTAATTGTGAAGCGGTATGGAAAGGACACATAATGACAAGGTATTTGTTTCAGTATTGCAGCGACCTGTTCACGGAAATGTGTGTGTGCGTGTTGACCCAGAGACGTGATTGGAATACTGACCTAGAGACTTGGTAACGGTAAAGAGGCTCGGGGTTTTTACCGGCGCACACACGACATGGCCATTGTAACACTGAGCAGAGCAGGAATGGAATGGAGCAACGAGCCTTGACCACAACTTGTCATTGACCGCGGACTGTCCCAAATTCATTCAGACTTAATCAATAGAGTATGTAAGAAAGACATTGTGCATCACAGTAAAATGACAATACACAAACGCTTGGCTGTGAACGTGTACTGTATTCCCCTCCTGGTTCTAAATCTGGCACAGAAATGCTGATTTAAAAGTGACTTCTATTAAAGTTCCTACCTCATTCTCTGTGCTGTACTCAAAGGTGAGGTTGCGGGGTATGGACGTCATGGCTTTGGGCACACCGAAGCTGGGGTCCGACGCCTGGTCAGGGACAATGTAGGTGCAGTTGAGGGCAAAGTCGTCCTCTCGCCACTCACTCATATCTGGGGCTGTCTCCAGCTTCATCTTAACACTCTTTGTGTTGATTCTCTCTTCCCCGCTGGACTTGGTTTGGGTCGGGGTGCGTCGGTACGGTGTTACTTCGGTGATACTTCGGTTTTTCATGGGGGCCCTCGTCTTTAGGTGCGTTGGTTAAAGCTTGAGGTCTGGAAGAGAGGAAAGGGAGAGAAGGGGTGTCATGCTACTTCATCCTGGCATGAATAAAATGGTATGTTTGAATTCACTAGTGACACTAGTGGAATTCCTTTTGCCTTCCGTCTTGTTGTCACTTGTCATTGTCACTTGATAAGCAACACACTGTACTGTGAGAATTGATTGAAAGTGACTTAATCCCATTGCATGATAGGGTGTTGACAATGCTTGCCGTCGTCAATATAATCCACGGAGCAGCAATATATAGCAAAAAAAGGCAACAGAACCACTGAATGACAAAATGATCAGCAATGTAATTCAGCCAAAACATCATCAAGCTCATAAGTTATTGTTCAATACCGGAACTATGAATCAAGTCAACATGCTTAATTTCACCAAAAATCTATGCAGCTTTTCCATTCAACCCAGCAAAAATATTCAACATATTTCCAAGCCCCAATATTAATCTGAATATCGCCAAGGATGATCAAATCCTAGTGTAAACAAGTCAACTCCATTTCTCAACCCCCGTTGTTGACCATGAGCTATTTTCCCAATCTAAACTCAATCAGACCCAAGAGGTCAAGCCCATTCGGTGCTGTTCATTCACGGTTCATTCACTCAGCATTGACTCGAATAGAAAAGTTCACAATTACTGTATTTGACATAATGCTTGAACACCTTCCTTCTAAAAAAAAAAAAGGATTGTCATACAGGCACAAAATAGGATGCAGTTGACAATGACTTTTAGACAGTCATTTTGCTGTGGGAACATCATCTCCTTGGTAAGGTCATCCCTCTCCGCCTCTCTTTCTCTTGTCTTCTACTTATTCCAGTGTCTCTCGCTTTGTTTTTCCAGGAATTCCTCCCTGTAAGATCCTTCGTGTTATCCAGGCTGTGACCACTTTGTCTCTGCCACCAAAACTCCCGAGCCACCGTTGGGCAATGCTTTTTTACCCCATCCTCTCGTCCAATGAGAAGCCGCCGTTGGCCATGTGACTGAGAGGATTAGTTGGACGTGCGACCAATTGACACATAACTGGTGGCTTTGGACAGTTGCCTGAATGTGACCATGCACACACACACAATTGAACACACACACACAAAGGAACACCCCGGGGCCCACGTAAGACATCTGAATGAATGAAAGAAAGAATAGCAGATGGCTGGCTTGTGGCCACTGACAAACACACTGATTAGACTTTTGCGTGGTTTGACCCTTAACGAGCAATCTGATCTGGTGGAACAACGTCCTCAGTCTACAACATCTTGGTCTCCTCAATCCCCCAGATCACACAGACACTTTTTAAAAATTCATAATAAAACATTTAGGTGCAAAGGACCCTGTACGGTCACACACAAGTACACACACACACAATTCAAATATTTGATTTGGATTCACAATAAAGCACAGAGGTACAAAGGATCATCAGTGGTCATACGTTTGGAGGGTGAGTGTGAACTTGGAGGGTTCTTCAGAAGGACGATCAAAGTTCACACACGTGCACGCGCAAACCCTCAACTTGCCCTGTAACGGGAGTGCGTGAAAGAGCATATTAGAGACACATATTTCCCTCGGATTACACAGATCCACAAAGAATTCGAAAACAAACCCGATTTTGATAAACTCCCATATCTACTGGGTGAAATACCAGTGTGCGCCATCACAGCAGCAAGATTTGTGACCTGTTGCCACAAGAAAAGATCAACCAGTGAAGAACAAACTCCATTGTAAATACAACCCATATTTATGCTTATTTACTTTCCATTTTGTACTTTAACCATTTGTACATTGTCACAGCACTGTATATATACATAATAGTACTTTTGTAATGTGTTTATTCTTTTGGAACTTCTGTGAGTGTAATATTTACTGTTAATTTGTATTATTTACATCACTTTTGTATTCGATCTACTTCACTTGCTTTGGCAATGTTAACATATGTTTCCCATGACGATAAAGCCCCTTTAATTGAATTGAAAGAGAGAGGGTCAGCACCTCAGATGAGCTTCCCTTTCGTTTCTGTCTACTTTGAACAACTGTCCTCTGTTTAGAGAGTTAGGTCGCCTGTGCTCCACACTAACAGTAGCCAGGCCAGGAAAACAACATTTGAAAGCTGAAAAGAAAAAAATAGAATCTGAATTTTTCAATACTCAAAGTTACAGCGAGCCAGTGACATCCATTGTATTGTGAAATGACTGTAAATTGTTGTAAGATCTTACTGGATAACTGGAAGCGGGGAGTCAATGTAGAATTCTATGCCTCTAGGTTGATTCCTCGAGATTTTTACAGGAAAACCTTGGGAACCGAACAAATATAAAATCCATTTTAAAAATCAGGCAAAAATGACGTCGTTAGGACATCTTACGCTGAAATATATACATGTGAAAATATGATTTATATATAGTTCATAAATCATGTTTATTTATATAGTTTGGATTATAAGGAGGACTTCCCGTATTTGATTTGATGAATCTTATGCGTACATGTGTTGTGTTGGGGTATAGGGCATGTGCGCATATTATGCGTATATATTTCTGGCTAGTCCCGCTGCAGCACATGGACATATTATGCGTATATATTTCTGGCTAGTCCCGCTGCAGCACATGGACATATTATGCGTATATATTTCTGGCTAGTCCCGCTGCAGCACATGGACATATTATGCGTATATATTTCTGGCTAGTCCCGCTGCAGCACATGGACATATTATGCGTATATATTTCTGGCTAGTCCCGCTGCAGCACATGGACATATTATGCGTATATATTTCTGGCTAGTCCCGCTGCAGCACATGGACATATTACGCGTATATATTTCTGGCTAGTCCCGCTGCAGCACATGGACATATTATGCGTATATATTTCTGGCTAGTCCCGCTGCAGCACATGGACATATTATGCGTATATATTTCTGGCTAGTCCCGCTGCAGCACATGGACATATTATGCGTATATATTTCTGGCTAGTCCCGCTGCAGCACATGGACATCGGGTTGTGGCATGAACATCCTGTGAGGTGACGGAACTCCAATCTCAGCTGTACTGTATTTATCTAACACCTTCAAGACCGAGGATTTTTGGTAACACTTTCGATGAACCATCAGTGTTATTAAGTGTAATTAATGCTTGTACAGGGTACAGGCCTCTATGATGTCTTATAGCAGGGTTTTCTGGTCACACTTTATTTTTAGAGCCTGGCCGATATATATATATATATATATATATATATATATATATATATATATATATATATAGTTTCATCTACATTATCGGACGATATTGGCCTTTTACCGGTATATTGATATCGGCCGATAATTCTGCCGATAACCGATATTCAATAAATGGGATGGAAAAAAAGTGAATCTCATGCTTATCTGAACAATAGCGCCCATTCTCGTTGTCATTATTGTCACAATGTAAGAAATCAACATTTGAAGAAATGTCTTGGACAATTACTCTTTCGGATGGAAACTTAAGAGAACTTGATGTGGAAATATTTTACTTTTTAATTTCCCTGTAAAACACAAAATCTGCAAATATATCGGTATCGGTAAGTTTTCTTGTAATTGGTAGTTACAGTCTTGTCCCATTGCTACAACTCCCATACGAACTCGGGAGAAGGGAAGGTCGAGAGCCATGTGTCCTCTGAAATACGACCCCGCCAAGTCTCACTGCTTCTTGACACACTGCTCACTGCCGCACCAATGTATCAGAGGAAGCACCGTCCAACTGGCGACCGTGTCAGCGGGCATGCGCCTGACCCACCACAGGAGTCACTAGAGCGCGATGGGACAAGGACATCCCGTTCGGCCGAACCCCCCCCCCCCCCCCTAACCCGGACGACGCTGGGCCAATTGTGCGCCCCCTCACAGAATCCATTAAGAACCTCCCCCCAAAAAATCTTTCAGAATCCCAGAAATGTTGGTCAATCAAGTTGGATTTTGTATATACAGGAACTTCCTTAATGCATGGGGAAATGAAGAAGAAGAAGAAACAGTGTTCAGTTGGTTGTTAGTGTCAATGGTCAATATGTCATACAATCACTCAATAAGACCTCCTAGGCTTCATGAATTCCCATGGGATCAGTGCAACATATCCTCTAGGGTGAGAGTCAGGAAAATTAACTCCTCCACGTAGGTCTTCCTACACATGCACATGGATGGAGCTTGGGCTGTAGGCCACTGATATATATACAGCGCGGGAGAAAGGCGGAGCTTATGTTGGGGTTCAGGTCATGTGTGCATATTATGTCCATATATTTCTAAAGCATTTCCCTGCTTGCGCTGGGTAGCATTTAGTTGACTTCACTATAAGTATATACAGTATATTTATGTATGTTTCTGTGTCCTGCATGTCACTGTGTGTCTGTCTGTCTACCACCACCTGTTCCTAACTTGCCCAGTGAAACGGTAGCTAAATTGGCTGCCATCTGGCGAACTTCTATTCGAGGAGTGCTGGGCGCTTCACTGGTGTGTGTGTATGAGGGAGTTGGGGGGGGCCTAAATTTCTCTAAGCTTCTTTCCCCCGGCGGCTAATTTCTGTAATAAGCAGACTGTCTGATATGAGGCTCAGGACAGGTAGGCTCGGCGTGATGCTTGGCTGATCTCCCTCTCTTTCTCTCTCCCCTCCTCCCCTCTCCCGTCCGGGGTGATTGCTTCAGTTGCACTTTTCCAGGAGCAGCAGCGTTGCCTACCTCCTAAGAACTGGGTTTGAGGAAGGAGGGAGGAAGGGAGGAAGCTGTGGTAGCCCACGCAGACAGTTTGAAGCAGGTGAAAGACAACAGTTAAAGAATCATACAGTACCACTTATGTACCATTTCAAGCCAGACGGATGTTTCACTAATTTGCACCTGACTAACAGTTGGCGATAATGAAAATCTAGTATCTTACTGGACTTTGCAAGGTTGTGTCTAACAGAGACAAAAGATGCACGTGGGAGAGTGGCCTCTTTATCTGCTTTGGCAAAACCTTTATCTGGAATTCACCACGACTGAACTTGTTATACAGTAAAGTTTAGGGGACTATGGGCTTGGGGTACACCTGCCCCCAGCCCAGATGCTCCAAACACCCACGGAAGGCAATTAACGTGTAACTCTTAAATGAATCCCATTCATTATCCATCTAACCCCTAACCTCCTCAAAAACTAGCCCCCACCTCACCAACCCAACCCATGCCCCCGTTCACCCCCCTCACCGTCTCAACCCTAACCATTCAGGACCTCCAGAAGGGCCACAGCATGGAGGCAAGTTCATCCACGTATCACCCCCCCCCCAATTTACAAAATGATAAGCACTTATACACACTCAAAGAGACACACACTGTTGCGTAAAGCACACCAAGAATTCCCAGAAACAGCACAGACATACCAAAATACACCCACAGACACAGATAATGCTCTAGCTGAACGAGAGGCAGCATGTCAGCGCGGTTCACATGAATGTAGGACGACTTGGAAAACGAGCCATTCGCTCCTCTTTCATGTCTCCCTTTGTGTTTTATCAAGTTATCAGATCACTTTGCCAGTGTGGTGACCACCTGCCACCGCACCAGCATGACAACATACACTGAGTGTACAAAACATTAGGAATAACTGCTCTTTCCATGACATAGACTGACCAGGTGAGTCCAGGTGAAACTATGATCCCTTGGTGCCTCTTGTTAAACCCACTTTAGTCAGTGTAGAGGAAGTGGAGGAGACAGGTTAAAGGGAGGACCTTTTATGTCTCGAGACATGGATTGTGTATGTGTGCCATTCACAGGGTGCCTTTGAAAAGGGTTATGGTAGTCGTTGCCAGGCACATCAGTTTGTGTGTGTCAAGAACTGCGACGCTGCTGGGTTTTTCACACTCAACAGTTTCCTGTGTGTATCAAGAATGGTCCGGCATCCAGGCAACTTGACACAACTGTGGTGTGCAACTTAATGTTATGAAGGGGTAATGTTTTGTAGACTCACTGTCATCTTAAGATAAATTTTTCTAACATGCTTCACAAGTCGATAGCAATGGAAGGATCGTTTAGTCTGCATATGGGCAGTTGTCATGTGTAAATCATGTCAAAATATCATAAAAAACTTCAAGAGTTTCAGGTGAATTTATCTGCTTGTTGATTACACTGTATAACACAGCAGATGACATTAGATGGGCAGTACTCGTAACATGGCAAAGGGATTTATTTGTTGCTACAATAAACAAATAGTTAGTTCCTAATCATGTGTGGCTCTCTGTAAGAATGAAAGTGAAGTGAGCTAGTGACCATGTTAGAGGTTATGACTATCACATTAGGGGAGGGAGGGGGGGGGGGCGGTGATGGTCTTGGTAATATGTCGGTATTGTACTAAAGAAACCAAATGGGCACATTAGTAAACGGATTAATGGGCAAACGAGAACCCTGTCTAAAATATACCCCTCTTCAATGACTCCTCGTTTTCCCCTACTTCCCTCAATCCCTATTCCTCTACTTCTTTTTTTCCAGAAACATTTCAGAAACTAATCAGAACCCTTGACTTTTCCTAAAATGTTGTTACATTACAGCCTTATTCTAAAATGGATTAAATAACCCCCCCCCCCCCCTCAATCTACACACAATACCCCATGATGACAAGGCAAAAAAACAGGTTTCTAGAAATAATTGCAAATAAAAATCTGAAATATCACATTTACAAAAGTATTCAGACCCTTTACTCAGTACTTAATTGATGCACCTTTGGCAGCAATTCCAGCCTCGAATATTTTTGGGTATGACGCTACAAGCATGGCCCACCTGTATTTGGGGAGTTTTTCCCATTCTTCTCTGCAGATCCTCTCAAGCTCTGTCAGGTTGGATGGGGAGCGTCGCTGCACAGCTATTTTCAGGTCTATCCAGAGATGTTTGATCGGGTTCAAATCTGGAATCTGGCTGGGCCACTCAAGGACATTCAGGGACTTGTCCGAAAGCCACACTTGCGTTGTCTTGGCTGTGTGCTTAGGATCGTTGTCCTGTTGGAAGGTGAACCTTCACCCCAGTCTGAGGTCCTGAATGCTCTGGAACAGGTTTTCATCAAGGATCTCCCTGTACTTTGCTCTGTTCATCTTTCTCCTCCCAGTTCTTGCCACTGAAAAACATCCCCACAGCATGATGCTGCCACCTCCTTCTGGAAGGAGGTTGTCCTGCTGGAAGGTTCTCCCATCTCCACAGATGAACTCTGTCAGAGTGACCATCGGGTTCTTTGTCACATCCCTGACCAAGGCCCTTATCCCCCGATTGCTTAGTTTGGCAGGGCGACCAGCTCTCTCTTGGCGGTTCCATACCTGTTCCATTTAAGAATGATGGAGGCCACTGTGTTCTTGGGGACCTTCAGTGCTGCAGACATTTTTTAGTAACCTTCCCCAGATCTTGGGCTCCCGAGTGGCGCAGTGGTCTAAGGCACTGCATCTCAGTGGTAGATGCTTCACTACAGACCCTGGTTTGATTCAAGGCTGTATCACAACCGGTCGTGATTGGGAGTCCCATAGGGTGGCTCACAGTTGGCCCAGCGTCGTCCGGGTTAGGCTGTCATTGTTAATAAGAATTTGTTCTTAACTGACTTGCCTACTTAAATAAAATTTTTAAAAAGATCTGTGCCTCGACACAACCCTGTCTCGGAGCTCTGTGGACAATTCCTTCAACCTCATGGCTTGGTTTTTGCTCTGACATGCACTGTCAACTGTGGGACCTTATATAGACAGGGGTTTCCTTTCCAACGTCGGCCCTGCCGAACCGGTCCCGTATATGGGCAACCACCGAAGGATGCGGTTTCTACTCCACAGATAGGACACCCCCACCCTGGAATGTATAGCAGCATCTACGTTGAGCGATCCGGGATGATACGGGGGAGAAGACAGCCAATCCACCCTCAGGTGATATGCCACCCTACGACAAAGCTCCAAGGTGCATTGACCACCAATGATTCACTCTCCCCCGTCAAATCCATGGCCGGGAGATTCGGCTGCCCCGGACTGATGTCATCCGATTCACACTGAAAACCCTCCAGAGTCAACCAGGGAATCTGGACACTGAACAGAGAAACCGGAATGAGCCTCACTCGGCTGGGATGACTCCCACATCAACTCCGACCACCGCTGATGCCCTCTTCCGACCTCAGACAAACCCATTCGAGGTAGTTCCAGCCCCGATCTCACTCACAAAGTCAGCCCGACGCCAAACGGAAGTAGAAGACAATGGTCACACGAACTGGTCTGAGCAGAAAGCCTCCTAAGCGTGTTTCTACCCCAGTTTCTACCCACAGGACGGCACTAGTGAGTATCCTTCCATTTGAAACCATGTGCTCTAGGGCACGGTCGGGGGTTCAAACTCAGCTCGTTAACCTTTTTGAACTGACTCTTGCCACTGGCCATCCACTGACTTCACAAGCAGAGCAGAAAATCGTGTTTTTTTAGACACAAAAACACCAAAACAGGTGCCTAGACCCAAAACTCGCAACATCTAGGGGGACGAGTACTCTCTCCCCACTAACAGGCAGCTAATTCAGAGCTCAATCTCGAGCTCAGTCTTAATGTCCTTGACAAGTTCTTCCTTCAGGTGAGCTGAAAAGTGAAAAATTAAGGAAACGAATGTGAGCCCTGGTTATATAGCCAGGAGGTCGGGACTCCCGAGGGCAGGGTCAACATCCAGTGGCCTGTTGGGCGTGATTTCAGTTTTCCTCAGGTGAATCTGATTGGTCGTTGATGTTCTACTGAGTGACCGACTGAAAGGGAACCACGGTGGACATAGAGTGTACAACCGTTCAACACCTCAGGAGTAAATGTCAGGTGGGTATTCGTAGAAGGGCATTTGAGACATGCCACTCTATGATTGAAAAGTCATACACCAAGTCATTGACCATTTAAGGAAGAAAAAGAGCGAGAGCTCACTCGGTCTTCCTTAGGAGTGTCTCTACCCACCAATGATGACATAAGAGCAGTGTCAGCCAAAAATAACTAGCCGTAAACTTCACACCTCTAGGTAACACGCTATCGAAGAGGAAGGAGGGAGATGTGTAGCTTCACAAATAACTTTTTTATTTATTGTTATTTTATTTAACTAGGCAAGTCAGTTAAGAACAAATTCTTATTTACAATGACGGCCTACCCCGGCCAAACCCTAACAAATTGTGCATCGCCCAATGGGACTCCCAATCATAGCCGGTTGGGATACAGCCTGGAATCAAACCAGGGTCTGTAGTGACACCTCTAACACTGAGATGCGGTGCCTTAGCCCGCTGCACCACTTGGGAGCCCTCATGAACATTTCCATTGGTGATCATCTGCTTAGTAGTCAATGCTAATATCTTTGGCTCAGAAATGCTAGATTTGAAGCCATAATACAACTCAGAGTGGTACTCGATAAAATCCTCATGTAGAAATGGACAAGATGTGCAGATGTGTTGCCTTTAGAGATCACATCAAGTCAGCCATGGGAGTATTGAATGTGTTTATATCTAGTTAGGTCTATCGTTGCTTTTCAGGGAGATTGACAGACAGACACATGACATACATTATTATTGCGACAGAAGGTATTATTCCACACCTTGCTGGTACGGTATTTCTGTTTTTCTCTTCAATCAGTTTTTCTGCTCAAAATCCATTTTTTTGTTTTTAGTACCAAGAGCATGATTTGAATGGTATGTCTCCTCCTCCTACCTCCTTTTCTCACATCATCTCACTCATTATTAAATGAAATACACCGCTGAAATAATTCCTAAAATGTTATCACCACATAAAAAAATATTCCCATATTATTACCAATTTCTATTCCTTTCAAATGACTAAATCAATCGAAAGACCAGTAAAATGTGTTTATATGCTACTATGCTACTTTGATCTAAAGTACGCCAGTCCAATTGTCATGTATTATGAATCAGTTGTAATTGACAGGATGAGGAGTTATCATGTTTGTTTTCCATCCCCACGGCAGAGCACGTGTAGGGCCCAGAGGGGCAGTTAAAGACGAGCAGGATTAAGACAATTAGGGGGATGATTTGCTGTCCGAAAGAGGAGAAGAAGCAGATTAAATATCGAGAATTAGGTCAAAGTGATGATGATGGCTAGAAGAAGGAGGGAGGAGAAGGAGGAGGTGGGGAGGATTGGGGTCAGAGAAACCAATTGCGTTAACACTGAACTGGAGAATGCCAATAAACAAGTGGTGAGGGAGAGAGAGAGAGAGAGAGAGAGAGAGAGAGAGAGAGAGAGAGAGACTAAGAGAGATGTTGTGTTACTTAATGATGTGTGAAGTCAGGAAACCTCATCACCTGTACTTCACCTGGTTTGCTCCCTGAGCGTGTCTGTCTGGGGCTTGTCCTCTGCCCAGACACGACTGAATCAGCACAGGGTGTTCTATTTGTTTGTCCTCCTCTTTTCCTCCTCACGTTCTTTTTTTCAATTTCTCCACCAGCCTAATTAGCAGACACTTTTATTGATCCATGGGATTTGGGCTCAAATCCTCCCTGTCTAACAGACGGATCTGTGGTAAAGTTGTTCTGATGGTCTTTGGTGGTCACCCCAGTAGACGAGCCCACATGTTAACCCCTAGCCCATGCAGACAGTGGAACACCCCTCAGGGATGTTTTGGAGTTGGGCCACACGTGGGTGGCATGTGGATAAAGCCTGTGTTTTCCAATTAGTGCAGGGTTTGGGTTTGTGCTAATACCACCCATACACTACAACTGTCATGGTGACAAGTCTTACCAAAAATCAAATAATGGGGACCTATAGTAAAATAAACCAGACAGCATGTCCCAACTTCTAAAAAATGGTTTTGACACATAAAGACAGTAGCTAGCATGAGCTAGCATGTGCTGTCTCAAGCTAACACAAATCAAATAGTTTTGTCACATAGGAAAAAAAACAGCCAGTTAGCCATTTCCTGCAGTCAATGACCAAAAGCGCCCTCTTTGGCCTCATGGGTGAAACGTTCTTAATATTTTTTATGATTTCATAATTAATAACGTAAAAAAAAAAAAATTACAATGAAAATCTGGTGTTTGTATGTCAAAACGTTTTGCTACATTTCACACTTCTGTGATGCATATAAAGTATAATATTGGGATGCAAACTCTTAATTTAATAAATGTCAACTCTATATCTGACATGGTACAGGTGTCTTCTTTTTTGTAAGCCCATAACCATGTCTGTGCGGTGTATACTTTTGTTTTTAAGAAAATCAAGAATCACTCTGTGTGACCGTGATTTGTCCCACTGCGGTTGTCACATCCTGATCTGTTTCACCTGTCTTTGTGCTTGTCTTTGAATTTCATGCTGTCACAGTTACCAGCCCTTTCAAGCTTAACATCCTTATCATTTATCGCCCTCCAGGTCCCCTCGGAGAGTTCATCAATGAGCTTGATGCATTGATAAGCTCCTTTCCTGAGGACGGCTCACCTCTCACAGTTCTGGGCGACTTTAACCTCCCCACATCTACCTTTGACTCATTCCTCTCTGCCTCCTTCTTTCCACTCCTCTCCTCTTTTGACCTCACCCTCTCACCTTCCCCCCCTACTCACAAGGCAGGCAATACGCTTGACCTCATCTTTACTAGATGCTGTTCTTCCACTAACCTCATTGCAACTCCCCTCCAAGTCTCCGACCACTACCTTGTATCCTTTTCCCTCTCGCTCTCATCCAACACTTCCCACACTGCCCCTACTCGGATGGTATCGCGCCGTCCCAACCTTCGCTCTCTCTCCCCCGCTACTCTCTCCTCTTCCATCCTATCATCTCTTCCCTCTGCTCAAACCTTCTCCAACCTATCTCCTGATTCTGCCTCCTCAACGCTCCTCTCCTCCCTTTCTGCATCCTTTGACTCTCTATGTCCCCTATCTTCCAGGCCGGCTCGGTCCTCCCCTCCCGCTCCGTGGCTTGACGACTCATTGCGAGCTCACAGAACAGGGCTCCGGGCAGCCGAGCGGAAATGGAGGAAAACTCGCCTCCCTGCGGACCTGGCATCCTTTCGCTCCCTCCTCTCTACATTTTCCTCCTCTGTCTCTGCTGCTAAAACCACTTTCTACCACTCTAAATTTCAAGCATCTGCCTCTAACCCTAGGAAGCTCTTTGCCACCTTCTCCTCTCTCCTGAATCCTCCTCCCCCTACCCCCCCCTCCTCCCTCTCTGCAGATGACTTCGTCAACCATTTTGAAAAGAAGGTCGACGACATCCGATCCTCGTTTGCTAAGTCAAACGACACTGCTGGTTCTGCTCACACTGCCCTACCCTGTGCTCTGACCTCTTTCTCCCCTCTCTCTCCAGATGAAATCTCGCGTCTTGTGACGGCCGGCCGCCCAACAACCTGCCCGCTCTTCTCCAGACCATTTCTGGAGACCTTCTCCCTTACCTCACCTCGCTCATCAATTTATCCCTGACCGCTGGCTACGTCCCTTCCGTCTTCAAGAGAGCGAGAGTTGCACCCCTTCTGAAAAAACCTACACTCGATCCCTCCGATGTTAACAACTACAGACCAGTATCCCTTCTTTCTTTTCTCTCCAAAACTCTTGAACGTGCCGTCCTTGGTCAGCTCTCCCGCTATCTCTCTCAGAATGACCTTCTTGATCCAAATCAGTCAGGTTTCAAGACTAGTCATTCAACTGAGACTGCTCTTCTCTGTATCACGGAGGCGCTCCGCACCGCTAAAGCTAACTCTCTCTCCTCTGCTCTCATCCTTCTAGACCTATCGGCTGCCTTCGATACTGTGAACCATCAGATCCTCCTCTCCACCCTCTCCGAGTTGGGCATCTCGGGCACGGCCCACGCTTGGATTGCGTCCTACCTGACAGGTCGCTCCTACCAGGTGGCGTGGCGAGAATCTGTCTCCTCACCACGCGCTCTCACCACTGGTGTCCCCCAGGGCTCTGTTCTAGGCCCTCTCCTATTCTCGCTATACACCAAGTCACTTGGCTCTGTCATAACCTCACATGGTCTCTCCTATCATTGCTATGCAGACGACACACAATTAATCTTCTCTTTTCCCCCTTCTGATGACCAGGTGGCGAATCGCATCTCTGCATGTCTGGCAGACATATCAGTGTGGATGACGGATCACCATCTCAAGCTGAACTTCGGCAAGACGGAGCTGCTCTTCCTCCCGGGGAAGGACTGCCCGTTCCATGATCTCGCCATCACGGTTGACAACTCCATTGTGTCCTCCTCCCAGAGCGCTAAGAACCTTGGCGTGATCCTGGACAACACCCTGTCGTTCTCAACTAACATCAAGGCGGTGGCCCGTTCCTGTAGGTTCATGCTCTACAACATCCGCAGAGTACGACCTTGCCTCACACAGGAAGCGGCGCAGGTCCTAATCCAGGCACTTGTCATCTCCCGTCTGGATTACTGCAACTCGCTGTTGGCTGGGCTCCCTGCCTGTGCCATTAAACCCCTACAACTCATCCAGAACGCCGCAGCCCGTCTAGTGTTCAACCTTCCCAAGTTCTCTCACGTCACCCCGCTCCTCCGCTCTCTCCACTGGCTTCCAGTTGAAGCTCGCATCCGCTACAAGACCATGGTGCTTGCCTACGGAGCTGTGAGGGGAACGGCACCTCAGTACCTCCAGGCTCTGATCAGGCCCTACACCCAAATAAGGGCACTGCGTTCATCCACCTCTGGCCTGCTCGTCTCCCTACCACTGAGGAAGTACAGTTCCCGCTCAGCCCAGTCAAAACTGTTCGCTGCTCTGGCTCCCCAATGGTGGAACAAACTCCCTCACGACGCCAGGACAGCGGAGTCAATCACCACCTTCCGGAGACACCTGAAACCCCACCTCTTTAAGGAATACTTAGGATAGGATAAAGTAATCCTTCTCACCCCCTCCCCCCTTAAAATATTTAGATGCACTATTGTAAAGTGGCTGTTCCACTGGATGTCATAAGGTGAATGCACCAATTTGTAAGTCGCTCTGGATAAGAGCGTCTGCTAAATGACTTAAATGTAAATGTAAATGTAAATGTCTCCACCCCCCTCCAGGTGTTGCCCATCTTCCCCATCACCCCCAGTGCATTTATACCTGTGTTCTCTGTTCGCTTTGTCCTTCAAGCCGACCAGCATTTTTCCCCTTGCGCCTGTTTTTTTCTATAGTTCCTGTTTCCTAGTTTTCCTGGTTTTGACCATTCTGCCTACCTGCCGTTCTGTACCTTGTCACACCGCCCTGGATTATTGACCTCAGCCTGCCCTGAGACTGCCTGCCGTTCTGTACCTTTTGACTCTGATCTAGATTATTGACCTCAGCCTGCCCTGAGACTGCCCGCCGTTCTGTACCTTTTGACTCTGATCTAGATTACTGACCTATGCCTGCCCCTTGACATGTCGTTTTGCCTGCCAATGTTCTAATAATAAACTTTTGTTACTTCGACACTGCTTCTGGGTCTTCCCTGAAATGTGATAGCAGTAAAAGGTTAAGGAGCTAGTATTAGCATGCGCATGCTCCAGCTAACAAAACAGAATAAACATAGTAAAAACAATGAAAGTTGGCTAGACTGAACATGCTAATTCCAGTAAACTAAAATTGAATGGTGCACATAAAAGTAAAGTTAGATAGCTAGTTACCGTGTGCTTGCCTAAGCTACCAAAAAATCGAATGGTTTTGAATTCTGGAAGTTAGATAACTTGTGTCAGTAGTGTAAGCTAGCCAGTTAATAAAAACAGTTACATTAGCCAGCATGAGCTAGCAGTCTGAGGGCACAGACACCATGCAACACCTCCTGCCACTACTTCCTCTGTACTGAGAAATGGTTAGAAAGTTGAGAGAATGTACATCTCTGATACATTCATAGCCTACAATCATGCCCTTTAGCTCAGTCTCTTTGAAGACAGCCCCCTCCTTAAAAGCCAGTTTACACCACTCTTAGAAGTGTCCCACAAGGCAGCCACTAGTGTGATACTACGTGCAGTGTGCTGGTAGAAGTTCCTGGATCTAAACAGCAGATATTAATTATGTGCTGTTTAGCCTAGTTTAGCCTGAATTTAGCCTAGAAGCCACACCATCGCAATGTTAGAGATACAGGTCTATTGTAAAAGTGTCAGTGGATTAACTTGTGCCATGCTGTCTCCAACTACTGTAACCGAGCTCCGACAAAGATTTTAGCTGTGCTACCACATGGATAGCATTTAGCTGTAGATTGCCAAGATGAATGATACTTAGATCCCAAGACCAATACTATCGCAGACCATTGTTGTATTACTTGTATTGCTTGTAATGTCATCAGGCAATGCCAGCACCGGTGCGTGGTCTTACAAATGTAGACTAGACAATGACTCTGCAGGTAGGAGTGCTGTATAGCTGCCTGGTTAAATAAAGGTCCAATTGAAAAATGTCAAATCTCATGTTGAATTTATGACCACAATGATAATCAAAATAGTCAATATAATATGTAATCACATATTATCAGTCCCCCATACTCTACACTGAGAGTAGAGTATGACTGATCACAATGCTCCCTTCACAGTGTGTGTCTGTGTGTGTGTTTGAGTTTTGCAATTCACTGACAGTGTAACGAGCGGACGCAGCATATATGCTCTGAGCTCTTTCTTTCCCTCTCTCGTTATCTATTTGTGTCTTTTTCAGTGCCCTAACATGGTCTCCACATCATCCCTTAACTTGGCGGTGAACCGAGAGCCAGTCCTGTTTCAGGAGCCACTACATCCTCTCCCTCTCAGGCTGTCTCGTGGCTTCTCTATAATCTGACTGGCTAATCCCGGTACAAATTGGCAGGCTACCTGACTGTATGTGTTAGCCCATTAGCCCATATGCTAATGGACTAACACAGATGGGAGGGAGGACCACTGTCTCAGCGGCCTGTCTGGCTCTGGCTGCTTTCATAACCACGCAACTGTCTGTGACCGGGTCCACTTTCCTCCCCACTAAACCCAGCCTCACCACACCTTAGTTACAGCAGGCCAGTTAGGGCTTCATGCATGCTGACTGATCGATCAATCAGTTTGCTAACAGAGTTACAGTATGATGGTGAGGTAATGTATAGGGAGATGTTGCTGTCCTACGTGCTAAGTCTTAAGTCTTCCTGTCATTGTCGTTCCTTATCCCTGTTGTTTTCATTGTCATCATCGTCAATACACTGATTCATTGCGCTCGTCTTCATCTCCACTGATGTATCATATCAGCAATCTACAATTGCCTTCAACAGTTCATACTCATCATCATCGTCGTCGGCGCACATCAAAGTTTGGGGTCAAACTTTCTTTGCTTGTTTGGCAAAGATAAGTGTACTTTAAATGTACTGTATTTTCTGTAAATCCTTGTCATCTACATTTATAAATGGGCATTACTGATACAAAACATGTATGTTCCACTATTTCAAGCTTCATTTGTCTTGGGCTGTGCATCCCAAATGGCTTCGTGCCATGGATCATCACTGGAGGCTTCGTGCCATGGATCATCACTGGAGGCTTCTTGCCATGGATCATCACTGGAGGCTTCTTGCCATGGATCATCACTGGAGGCTTCTTGCCATGGATCATCACTGGAGGCTTCTTGCCATGGATCATCACTGCAGGCTTCGTGCCATGGATCATCACTGGAGGCTTCGTGCCATGGATCATCACTGGAGGCTTCTTGCCATGGATCATCACTGGAGGCTTCTTGCCATGGATCATCACTGGAGTGGAGCAGGCACAGGACTCACCAGGCTGGGAAGACATACAGGAGGCTTGGTTCTGGGAGCGGGCACAGGATACACTGGGCCGTGGAGGCGCACTGGAGGTCTCGAGCGTTGAGCCTGTACAACCTGTCCTGGCTGGATGGTGACTTTGGGGTCTCGAGCGTTGAGCCTGTACAACCTGTCCTGGCTGGATGGTGACTTTCGGGGCGCAGGCACAGGACGCACTGGGCTGTGCAGATGCACCGGAGACACAGTGCACAGAGCCGGCGCAGGATATCCTGGGCCGTAGAGACGTATGTGCTGATGCGCTGAGCCGGCACACTCCGACCTAGCTGGATGCCCACTCTAGCCTGACCGATTCGGGGAGCTGGACGGTAGCGCACCGGGCTGTGAAAGCGCACTGGAGACACCGTGCGCTCCACTGCATAACACGGTGTCTGACCAGTACGACACTCACCACGGTAAGCACGGGGAGTTGGCTCAGGTCTCCAACCTGACTCAGCCAAACTCCCCGTGTGCCCCCCCAAAAAATATTTTTGGAGTGGCCTCCCGGTCTTTAGTGCCAGCCGTGACCCTGTGTAATCCTCGGCCCTCTTTCTCACTGCCTCCACCTTCCTCTCTGCTTCCACCTCCTCCCACCGCAGGCGATCCAGATCATTTCCGGTCAGGATCTCCTCCCATGTCCAGTCCTCCTTTTTTCCCACGCTGCTTGGTCCTTTGGTGGTGGGTAGTTCTGTCACGGCCGTCGAAAGAAGTGGACCAAAGCGCAGCGTGTTGAGCGTACATTTTCCTTTATTTTTAAAATGTCGCCAACAAAACAAACGAAAAACAACTGTTAAGCTTAACAGGGCATTAGTGACACTAACAAAGACAACTACCCACACTGAAAGGAGGGAAAAGAGCTACCTAAGTATGATTCCCAATCAGAGACAACGATAGACAGCTGTCCCTGATTGAGAACCATACCCGGCCAAAACATAGAATGCCCACCCCACATCACACCCTGACCTAACCAAATAGAGAAATCAAATGGCTCTCTAAGGTCAGGGCGTGACAGGGTTTTACATGGAAAAAAGTGTTCTACTTGAAACCAAAAAGGGTTCTTTTTGGGGGTTCTTTTTTTGTAAGAGTGTATTCCCTACATAGTGCACTAGCCTACTTTTCACCGGAGACCTATGGGCCCCGGTCAAAAGTAAGGCACTGTAGGGTTCCATTTGGGACACAAACTTGCTTTTCACTGCAACACTAATTAGACCAAAATGAACCATCTGTATGACTGCATGCCTCTCATCCCTGACCCCTTACTCCCTCATTCTCCATATCGTTTTCACAGCTTTACGGATTGGACAGACTCACGTCCGAAACTTAAAACCTGTTTTATGACTAAGCCAAACTCCATTCCACAATGCGCAGAGGATGCGCCACATTACAAAACCATCTTTAATCCTCAGCTAATTAATCTATGAAACCACAATAGAGAAAATAGCAGTAAATTGTGAAGGCTCATAGCCTCTCACCAAACTTAAAAAATAGTTTGTGTAAAATATACACTCGTAGAGCTAAAATAATGTTTAATGTTTAGAAGTTTGACTGTTTACATTATCTCGTCTGCTTTGTTATGCTTCACAAACAAAGTTTGACACAATCGTATTGGAAGCATGCAACATAGACCACATGTCACGTTCTGACCTTTATTTCCTTTGTTTTGTCTTTATTTAGTATGAGTTGGGGTGGGCAGTCTGTGTGTTTTTCTATGTTGGGGTTTTGAGTTCAGCCTAGTATGGTTCTCAATCAGAGGCAGGTGTCGTTAGTTGTCTCTGATTGAGAATCATACTTAGGTAGCCTGAGTTTCACTTTTGAGTGGTGGGTGTTTGTTTCAGTGTGAGTGTTTGGGCCACACGGTACTGTTGGTTGGTGGGTGTTTGTTTCCGTGTGAGTGTTTGGGCCACACGGTACTGTTTCGGTTTTCGTTTTGTTCACATCGTTTATTGTTTTTTTGTATTTCAGTGTTCAGTTCTTTTTGAATAAATCATCATGAACACTTACCACGCTGCTCTTTGGTCCTCCGATCCTTCTCGCTTCAGAAGAGGAGGAGGAATGCCGTTACACCTCAAGCTTTATACATATGAAAAACAAACATATCAATAGTAGTCTACTATTGAAAAGAAGTAGAAGCAGCAGCTGTTGTTGACCAGAAAAAAACAGTGGAGCAATAACAGTCTGCTTGACAGGCTAATTTCGCTATAAAAGAAAACGTCTTCATGTTTTCCCAGTGTTGAGAGGACCACCCAGGGTTGTTGTGTGTGTTGTGTGTGGTCACTGGCCTGCCTCTGTAGTTTCTCCATACAACCTGAGGAGAGACTATCTGTCTGTCTGCCAGAGTCAGGGGGGTCCAAAACACCTGCTCCATTAGGTAACAGGTGAATACCTGAGGGCCATAGAGGAGGACAAGAGAGGGGGGGGGGTGAGAGAGATAGAGAGAGGATAGGAAATATGGAGAGGACGAAGGCAGGACAGCGGGATGTGAAAGAAAGAGTGGTATATAGTTGTTTTGATGGGGCACTGTCAGAAATCCTTCCGTCTCCTTGAAGTTAAACAACAAGAGTGATGCACTCTCTCTCTCTCAAGGCCATAAACAGTAATCATTAACCTCATAAACGGAATTACTTTAGGTATTATCACACTACTTCAATAGAAAGCACAGTAAATGGCAAATATGAGTCACCTCAGAAAAGTAATCTGTGTCGGAAATGTAATCATGTAAAAAAAAAGAAGAATGAGCTTATCACTTGTGTATTTGTGTCATTTGGCTGTGAAACTGTGGAGGATTGTTGACAGGATTGTTGAGTTATTTTTATAAGTAGGTTGTGTTGAGTCATAAGGACAGTCTAGAAAAATGGGGAGTTGCCTATAGGAGTGTCAATCGGGAATAAGGTTGATTGGTGACATCATTTCCTTTTGGGTATGACTTACTGAATTTCTAATAGTCAGATGAATTTGTATCAGAACCTGTTCTCTTTAATCATGACACAGCTACTGTATCAAAAACAACACTATGGTCTATGAAAGGATGTACTGTATCAACTGTATTACTGTATTATTATATATATATATATTTTATAGAAATGTGCAAAAATGTTTCTGCTTTGTCTTTATTAGGTATTGTGTGTAGATTGATGAGGGGGCAAAAATAATTGAATTAATTATTAGAATAAGTAAAAAGTCAAGGGGTCTGAATAGTATATATATATACACATATATATATATACATATATATCATTACTTTCACATGACAACTCAGCCATTCAGCAGACGCTCCCATCCAGAGCGACCCACAGCTAGTGCATTCATCTTAAGATGGCCAGGCGTGAAAACCACATATCACTTTCGTATCCTAACCATGTATCACTTGCCTCGTTAAATAAAGGTTCAATTCAAATTGAACAAATAATACAATGCTAAATGCATATTGCAATGCAAAATGCTGTAGTCCCTGAAAGGTAGGAGACAGACAAGGTGGAGAGACCGCCGAGCATGATGTGTGTTTAGGCTTGAGGTGAGGGCGGATAGCCAACCCCTGAGGACACAGACAGGTGAGTGAAGCTGTCAGGACACTGGATGAGACACACCACAGGAAGCAGGTAGTGTGGCTAACGCAGATCTGTCCACACCACCTCTATTGTGTTGAGAGAGAGACAGAGAGAGAGACAGAGAGAGAGAGAGAGAGACGGTTTGCCTTCCCTTAATGTCTTTGTTGTTTCTTGACATTTCTGTTTGCGCAATACAAACATCTGCTGAAGTCCTGGAAATGTACAGGTCAACTCCACCAGCTGGCGTTCAATTGAACTACCTCAATGGTGTGTGCAGGCGTCTTTGTTGTTGTTGAGTTATGTTTGTGAGCAAGTGCCGTGCGTACGCGAATGTGTGTATGCGTGTGTGCATGCATGTGTGTGTGTGTATGTGTGGCCAAGGATGTGACAAGAATGTGTTGACATTCAAAGAGTGGTATCTCTTGAGAGCCACATCAAAAACTCAGTGCCACAGACCAGACATGAGTACACGCGTAAGCGCATAAGGACTTTGAGACCTGGTCCCTGTCACACTCCTGCGACACACGTGTCTGTCACAAAGCCACACACAGAAATCCTCCTTTATCTCTCCGACATGTAGTAAGCAATCCAACAAATACAGTTACAGTTGAAGTGGGAAGTTGACATCCACTTAGGTCGGAGTCATTAAAACTAGTTTACATACACTTAGGTCGGAGTCATTAAAACTAGTTTACATACACTTAGGTCGGAGTCATTAAAACTAGTTGACATCCACTTAGGTCGGAGTCATTAAAACTAGTTGACATCCACTTAGGTCGGAGTCATTAAAACTAGTTGACATCCACTTAGGTCGGAGTCATTAAAACTAGTTGACATCCACTTAGGTCGGAGTCATTAAAACTAGTTTACATACACTTAGGTCGGAGTCATTAAAACTAGTTGACATACACTTAGGTCGGAGTCATTAAAACTAGTTGACATCCACTTAGGTCGGAGTCATTAAAACTAGTTTACATACACTTAGGTCGGAGTCATTAAAACTAGTTGACATCCACTTAGGTCGGAGTCATTAAAACTAGTTGACATCCACTTAGGTCGGAGTCATTAAAACTAGTTGACATCCACTTAGGTCGGAGTCATTAAAACTAGTTTACATACACTTAGGTCGGAGTCATTAAAACTAGTTGACATACACTTAGGTCGGAGTCATTAAAACTAGTTTACATACACTTAGGTCGGAGTCATTAAAACTAGTTTACATACACTTAGGTCGGAGTCATTAAAACTAGTTGACATACACTTAGGTCGGAGTCATTAAAACTAGTTTACATACACTTAGGTCGGAGTCATTAAAACTAGTTGACATCCACTTAGGTCGGAGTCATTAAAACTAGTTTACATACACTTAGGTCGGAGTCATTAAAACTAGTTGACATACACTTAGGTCGGAGTCATTAAAACTAGTTTACATACACTTAGGTCGGAGTCATTAAAACTAGTTTACATACACTTAGGTCGGAGTCATTAAAACTAGTTTACATACACTTAGGTCGGAGTCATTAAAACTAGTTGACATCCACTTAGGTCGGAGTCATTAAAACTAGTTTACATACACTTAGGTCGGAGTCATTAAAACTAGTTGACATACACTTAGGTCGGAGTCATTAAAACTAGTTTACATACACTTAGGTCGGAGTCATTAAAACTAGTTTACATACACTTAGGTCGGAGTCATTAAAACTAGTTTACATACACTTAGGTCGGAGTCATTAAAACTAGTTTACATACACTTAGGTCGGAGTCATTAAAACTAGTTGACATCCACTTAGGTCGGAGTCATTAAAACTAGTTTACATACACTTAGGTCGGAGTCATTAAAACTAGTTGACATCCACTTAGGTCGGAGTCATTAAAACTAGTTTACATACACTTAGGTCGGAGTCATTAAAACTAGTTTACATCCACTTAGGTCGGAGTCATTAAAACTAGTTTACATACACTTAGGTCGGAGTCATTAAAACTAGTTGACATACACTTAGGTCGGAGTCATTAAAACTAGTTGACATCCACTTAGGTCGGAGTCATTAAAACTAGTTTACATACACTTAGGTCGGAGTCATTAAAACTAGTTTACATACACTTAGGTTGGAGTCATTAAAACTAGTTTACATACACTTAGGTCGGAGTCATTAAAACTAGTTGACATCCACTTAGGTCGGAGTCATTAAAACTAGTTGACATCCACTTAGGTCGGAGTCATTAAAACTAGTTTACATACACTTAGGTCGGAGTCATTAAAACTAGTTGACATACACTTAGGTTGGAGTCATTAAAACTAGTTGACATACACTTAGGTCGGAGTCATTAAAACTAGTTGACAACCACTTAGGTCGGAGTCATTAAAACTAGTTTACATACACTTAGGTCGGAGTCATTAAAACTAGTTTACATACACTTAGGTCGGAGTCATTAAAACTAGTTTTACATCCACTCCACAAATGTATTGTTAACAAACTATAGTTTTGGCAAGTCGGTTAGGACATCTGCTTTGTGCATGACACAAGTCATTTTTCCAACAATTGTTTACAGACAGATTATTTCACTGACAATTCACTGTATTACAATTCCAGTGGGTCAGAAGTTTACACTGTGCCTTGAAACAGCTTGGAACATTTCAGATAATCGTTCTTTTAACGCAACGTAACGTAATCAACACTGCTAGCTAGCCAGCTAGCCCCCGAATAGCAGCACTGTAGAAACTACTACACTCAACGGAACGACTTGATTAGTGTAGTGTCAACAACGCAGCCACTGTCAGCTAGCCTACAAAGTCAACAACGCAGCCACTGCCAGCTAGCCTACTTCAGCAGTACTGTATCATTTTTAATAATTTTAGTCAATAAGATTCTTGCTACGTAAGCTTAACTTTCTGAACATTCGAGACGTGTAGTCCACTTGTCATTCCAATCTCCTTGCATTAGCGTAGCCTCTTCTGTAGCCTGTCAACTATGTGTCTGTCTATCCCTGTTCTCTCCTCTCTGCACAGACCATACAAACGCTCCACACCGCGTGGCCGCTGCCACCCTAATCTGGTGGTCCCAGCGCGCACGACCCACGTGGAGTTCCAGGTCTCCGGTAGCCTCTGGAACTGCCGATCTGCAGCCAACAAGGCAGAGTTCATCTCAGCCTATGCCTCCCTCCAGTCCCTCGACTTCTTGGCACTGACAGAAACATGGATCACCACAGATAACACTGCTACTCCTACTGCTCTCTCTTCGTCCGCCCACGTGTTCTCGCACACCCCGAGAGCTTCTGGTCAGCGGGGTGGTGGCATAGGGATCCTTATCTCTCCCATGTGGTCATTCTCTCTTTCTCCCCTTACCCATCTGTCTATCGCCTCCTTTGAATTTCATGCTGTCACAGTTACCAGCCCTTTCAAGCTTAACATCCTTATCATTTATCGCCCTCCAGGTCCCCTCGGAGAGTTCATCAATGAGCTTGATGCCTTGATAAGCTCCTTTCCTGAGGACGGCTCACCTCTCACAGTTCTGGGCGACTTTAACCTCCCCACGTCTACCTTTGACTCATTCCTCTCTGCCTCCTTCTTTCCACTCCTCTCCTCTTTTGACCTCACCCTCTCACCTTCCCCCTACTCACAAGGCAGGCAATACGCTCGACCTCATCTTTACTAGATGCTGTTCTTCCACTAACCTCATTGCAACTTCCCTCCAAGTCTCCGACCACTACCTTGTATCCTTTTCCCTCTCGCTCTCATCCAACACTTCCCACACTGCCCCTACTCGGATGGTATCGCGCCGTCCCAACCTTCGCTCTCTCTCCCCCGCTACTCTCTCCTCTTCCATCCTATCATCTCTTCCCTCTGCTCAAACCTTCTCCAACCTATCTCCTGATTCTGCCTCCTCAACCCTCCTCTCCTCCCTTTCTGCATCCTTTGACTCTCTATGTCCCCTATCTTCCAGGCCGGCTCGGTCCTCCCTCCCGCTCCGTGGCTTGATGACTCAATGCGAGCTCACAGAACAGGGCTCCGGAAGGCCGAGCGGAAATGGAGGAAAACTCGCCTCCCTGCGGACCTGGCATCCTTTCACTCCCTCCTCTCTACATTTTCCTCCTCTGTCTCTGCTGCTAAAGCCACTTTCTACCACTCTAAATTCCAAGCATCTGCCTCTAACCCTAGGAAGCTCTTTGCCACATTCTCCTCCCTCCTGAATCCTCCTCCCCCTCCCCCCTCCTCCCTCTCTACAGATGACTTCGTCAACCATTTTGAAAAGAAGATCGACGACATCCGATCCTCATTTGCTAAGTCAAACAACACCGCTGGTTCTGCTCACACTGCCCTACCCTGTGCTCTGACCTCTTTCTCCCCTCTCTCTCCAGATGAAATCTCGCGTCTTGTGACGGCCGGCCGCCCAACAACCTGCCCGCTCGACCCTATCCCCTCCTCTCTTCTCCAGACCATTTCCGGAGACCTTCTCCCTTACCTCACCTCGCTCATCAACTTATCCCTGACCGCTGGCTACGTCCCTTCCGTCTTCAAGAGAGCGAGAGTTGCACCCCTTCTGAAAAAACCTACACTCGATCCCTCCGATGTCAACAACTACAGACCAGTATCCCTTCTTTCTTTTCTCTCCAAAACTCTTGAACGTGCCGTCCTTGGTCAGCTCTCCCGCTATCTCTCTCAGAATGACCTTCTTGATCCAAATCAGTCAGGTTTCAAGACTAGTCATTCAACTGAGACTGCTCTTCTCTGTATCACGGAGGCGCTCCGCACCGCTAAAGCTAACTCTCTCTCCTCTGCTCTCATCCTTCTAGACCTATCGGCTGCCTTCGATACTGTGAACCATCAGATCCTCCTCTCCACCCTCTCCGAGTTGGGCATCTCCGGCGCGGCCCACGCTTGGATTGCGTCCTACCTGACAGGTCGCTCCTACCAGGTGGCGTGGCGAGAATCTGTCTCCTCACCACGCGCTCTCACCACTGGTATCCCCCAGGGCTCTGTTCTAGGCCCTCTCCTATTCTCGCTATACACCAAGTCACTTGGCTCTGTCATAACCTCACATGGTCTCTCCTATCATTGCTATGCAGACGACACACAATTAATCTTCTCCTTTCCCCCTTCTGATGACCAGGTGGCGAATCGCATCTCTGCATGTCTGGCAGACATATCAGTGTGGATGACGGATCACCACCTCAAGCTGAACTTCGGCAAGACGGAGCTGCTCTTCCTCCCGGGAAGGACTGCCCGTTCCATGATCTCGCCATCACGGTTGACAACTCCATTGTGTCCTCCTCCCAGAGCGCTAAGAACCTTGGCGTGATCCTGGACAACAAACTGTCGTTCTCAACTAACATCAAGGCGGTGGCCCGTTCCTGTAGGTTCATGCTCTACAACATCCGCAGAGTACGACCCTGCCTCACACAGGAAGCGGCGCAGGTCCTAATCCAGGCACTTGTCATCTCCCGTCTGGATTACTGCAACTCGCTGTTGGCTGGGCTCCTGCCTGTGCCATTAAACCCCTACAACTCATCCAGAACGCCGCAGCCCGTCTAGTGTTCAACCTTCCCAAGTTCTCTCACGTCACCCCGCTCCTCCGCTCTCTCCACTGGCTTCCAGTTGAAGCTCGCATCCGCTACAAGACCATGGTGCTTGCCTACGGAGCTGTGAGGGGAACGGCACCTCAGTACCTCCAGGCTCTGATCAGGCCCTACACCCAAATAAGGGCACTGCGTTCATCCACCTCTGGCCTGCTCGCCTCCCTACCACTGAGGAAGTACAGTTCCCGCTCAGCTCAGTCAAAACTGTTCGCTGCTCTGGCTCCCCAATGGTGGAACAAACTCCCTCACGACGCCAGGACAGCGGAGTCAATCACCACCTTCCGGAGACACCTGAAACCCCACCTCTTTAAGGAATACCTAGGATAGGATAAAGTAATCCTTCTCACCCCCTCCCCCCTTAAAATATTTAGATGCACTATTGTAAAGTGGTTGTTCCACTGGATGTCATAAGGTGAATGCACCAATTTGTAAGTCGCTCTGGATAAGAGCGTCTGCTAAATGACTTAAATGTAAATGTAATAATGACGTCATGGTTTTAGAAGCTTCTGATAGGCTAATTGACATAATTTGAGTCAATTGTAGGTGTACCTGTGGATGTATTTCAAGGCCTACCTTCAAACTCTTTGCCTCTTTGCTTGACATCATGGGAAAATCAAAAGAAATCAGCCAAGACCTCAGAAAATAAATTGTAGACCTCCACAAGTCTGGTTCATCCTTGGGAGCATTTCCCAAACGCCTAAATGTACCACATTCATCTGTACAAACAATAGTACGCAAGTATAAACACCATGGGACCACGCAGCCATCATACCGCTCAGGAAGTAAATGTGTTCTATGTCCTAGAGATTAATGTACTTTGATGCAAAAAGTGTAAATCAATCCCAGAACAGCAGCAAAGGACCTTGTGAAGATGCTGGAGGAAACAGGTACAAAAGCATCTATATCCACAGTAAAATGAGTCCTATATCGACATAACCTAAAAGGCCACTCAGCAAGGAAGAAGCCACTGCTCCAAAACAGCCATAAAAATGCCAGTCTATGGTTTGCAACTGCACATGGGGACAAAGATTGTGCTTTTTGGAGAAATGTCCTCTGGTCTGATGAAACAAAATAGAACTGCTTGGCTACAATGACCACCATTATGTTTCGAGGAAAAAGGGGGAGGCTTGCAAGCCGAAGAACACCATCCCAACCATGAAGCACAGGGGTGGCAGCATCATGTTGTGGGGGGTGCATTGCTGCAAGTGGGAATGGTGCACTTCCTAAAATAGATGGCATCATGAGGGAGGACAATTATGTGGATATATTGAAGCAACATCTCAAGACATCAGGAAGTTAAAGCTTGGTCACAAATGGGTCTTCCAAATGGACAATGACCCCAAGCATACTTCCAAAGTTGTGGCAAAATGGCTTAAGGAGAACAAAGTCAAGGTATTGGAGTGGCCATCACAAAGCCCTGACCTCAATACTATAGAACATTTCTGGGAAGAACTGAAAAAGCAAGGAGCGAGGAGGGCTACAAACCTGACTCAGCTCTAGCTCTGTCAGGAGGAATGAGCCAAAATTCACCCAACTTATTGTGGGAAGCTTGTGGAAGGCTACCCAAAACGTTTGACCCACGTTAAACCATTTTTAAAGGCAATGCTACCAAATACTAAGTGAGTGCATGTAAACTTCTATCCGACTTGGAATGTGATGAAAGAAATAAAAGCTGAAATAAATAATTCTCTCTACTATTATTCTGACATTTCACATTCTTAAAATAAAGTAGTGATCCTAACTGACCCAAGACAGAGAATTTGTACTAGGATTAAATGTCAGGAATTGTGAAAAACAGAGTCTAAATGTATTTGGCTGAGGTGTATGTAAACTTCCGACTTCAACTGTACTGTATTTTACAGTCATCCACTAACACCAAACAAAACCTCCTTTGTTCAGCGTTTTTTGTCATTAATATTTTTCTGAGGGCAGCTCTGTAGTGGTCACTTGCTGGCACAGCCACAAGGCATAACATTTGATTTTAAACCTAACTCTAACCTTAACCCCAACCATACTGCTAAACCTAATGCCTAACCCTAACCTTACATTACAATATAGCCAATGTTGACTTTAGAGCTGAGTTCTGCCTCCAGGACAAGACTCATGACAATAAACGTCAACCTGCTGTTCATACACACTCAGACAGACACAAGACGCCCATCTCAAATCTTCCCTTGTTTTCCTCTTCCATTTATCTGCCTTTCAACGTTACTACTCAAAACAGGGTGTAGTTTTTTCTGCACTTAAAATACCCCCAAACTTCAGACAAATAAATAAACAAATACAGGGAGAAAATGAGACTATGACGTAGATTTCCTGTAGAATTGATATGCCAGGGCTGCGCAACTAAAAGGCTTCTATGAAATGGTGTGCTCATCTGTGTAATGTCATGTAGTCCAAAAAAAACGAAAAGGTGATGGCATCTCCCCAAAACATAGCAACAACTTTAAAATAAATAAGGGCACCGTAATCATTGACAGTACCTTGCCCTGACCTGCCTGAATCGTGATTACATCACATCCTGTTGGGAGCAGGACAGACCTCAGCAAGACAGACCTGTCACAGATAAACAATGACTCATGCTGCGTTTGGAACTAGGAAACTCAGAAATTTGCTAAATGGTTGTAGTTATACACGTGCAGCGCTCAACCGATTTACAAGTAGGATATTTCTGAGTTTCCTAGTTCCGACTAGCACTTGAACGCGGCATTAGTTATAACAAATCTTTGCCCATGTCAGTTTGTGAAACCCGGTAGTCACTAGTTAACACAGCCACAACGTCATAAACCCCGCCTATTTCTGCAAATGATCTTCAGAAAATCCCATTTTAAACCTAATCCTGATCCAAACCGCAGTGCTAACCTTATGCCTATACTTAAATTAGGACCAAAAAAATCAAGTGTCTGTTTTCATGATTTTTTTTAACGATAAGAGACCATGTTGACCTTGTGGCTGTGGTAACTAGTGAACCGTCATAACAATAGAGGGGAACATGATTTCACTTTCACTTCGGGCATCCTGTCACTGAGTCACGCAGCGTGTGGAGTAGTGGTACGGACAGACAGGCGGACAGACAAAGAAAGTAAAACAGACGGACGGCTTTGAAGAGACATAAGAACACATTTAAACACTGCGCCATGGTATTTAAGTACCCGGCAGCTCGGAGAGATGAGAGTAAGGTCGGTGTCAAATTCCAACAGCGCTTTCAAACTTCCAACCTCTTCTCGCCCATTCTTAAAGTGGTAGGCGCCGCGCACAAGAAGGAAGAGATTGCAGGATGAGAGAGCAAAAAAGAGCAGGCCCTCACTGCCTGCAAAACCAGTGTGGCTGAGCTGAGTAACCCTGAAAAAAATGTCAAATTATGGCGTTTATTTTTATACTGCTTTTATACAGGGGAAATGTCATGATGTCAAGCTAGAATCATAATTTGGAACAATAACAAAGCCTGTGTTTTGGTAAAAAGCGGAGGGATGGGCCTGGAGAAATCTAACCACAATAATTCATAGACCGGTATGGATGCAGGACTGACCATCCATCACAAAACAAATATTGTTTCAACTATGTTTTGAGGCTATACAGTGTTTGTTTATATGTACATTGTTTACTAACATTGGAGTAAAATGATCTTGTATTTGGAGTTTTGATGGTGTACCACAGTTGAACTAAGCTCATGAGGCATTTATAAGTTATATTCTTCAAGAATCCATGGACACTGCTCAAAAAATAAAAAAATAAATAAAGGGAACACTTAAACAACACAATGTAACTCCAAGTCAATCACACCTGTGAAATCAAACTGTCCACTTAGGAAGCAACAATGATTGACAATACATTTCACATGCTGTTGTGCAAATGGAATAGACAATAGGTGGAAATTATAGGCATTTAGCAAGACACCCCCAATAAAGGAGTGGTTCTGCAGGTGGGGACCACAGACCACTTCTCAGTTCCTATGCTTCCTGGCTGATGTTTTGGTCACTTTTGAATGCTGGCGGTGCTTTCACTCTAGTGGTAGCATGAGACGGAGTCTACAACCCACACAAGTGGCTCAGGTAGTACAGCTCATCCAGGATGGCACATCAATGCGAGCTGTGGCAAGAAGGTTTGCTGTGTCTGTCGGCGTAGTGTCCAGAGCATGGAGGCTCTACCAGGAGACAGGCCAGTACATCAGGAGACGTGGAGGAGGCCGTAGGAGGGCAACAGAGCAGCAGGACCGCTACCTCCGCCTTTGTGCAAGGAGGAGCAGGAGGAGCACTGCCAGAGCCCTGCAAAATGATCTCCAGCAGGCCACAAATGTGCATGTGTCTGCTCAAAAGGTCAGAAACAGACTCCATGAAGGTGGTATGAGGACCCGACGTCCACAGGTGGGGGTTGTGCTTACAGCCCAACACCGTGCAGGACGTTTGGCATTTGCCAGAGAACACCAAGATTGGCAAATTCGCCACTGGCGCCCTGTGCTCTTCACAGATGAAAGCAGGTTCACACTGAGCACATGTGACAGACGTGACAGTCTGGAGACGCCGTGGAAAACGTTCTGCTGCTTGCAACATCCTCCAGCATGACCGGTTTGGCGGTGGGTCAGTCATGGTGTGGTGTGGCATTTCTTTGGGCAGTCGCACAGCCCTTCATGTGCTCGCCAGAGGTAGCCTGACTGCCATTAGGTACCGAGATGAGATCACCCCTTGTGAGACCATATGCTGTTGTGGTTGGCCCTGGGTTCCTCCTAATGCAAGACAATGCTAGACCTCATGTGGCTGGAGTGTTTCAGCAGTTCCTGCAAGAGGAAGGCATTGATGCTATGGACTGGCCCGTCCGTTCCCCAGACCTGAATCCAATTGAGCACATCTGGGACATCATGTCTCGCTCCATCCACCATCGCGATGTTGCACCACAGACTGTCCAGGAGTTGGCGGATGCTTTAGTCCAGGTCTGGGAGGAGATCCCTCAGGAGACCATCCGCCACCTCAGGAGCATGTCCAGGCGTTGTAGAGAGGTCATACATGCACGTGGAGGCCACACACACTACTGAGCCTCATTTTGACTTGTTTTAAGGCCATTACATCAAAGTTGGATCAGCCTGTAGTGTGGTTTTCCACTTTAATTTTGAGTGTGACTCCAAATCCAGACCTCCATGGGTTGATAAATTTGATTTCCATTGATAATTTTTGTGTGATTTTGTTGTCAGCATATTCAACTATGTAAAGAAAAAGGTATTTAATAAGAATATTTCATTCATTCAGATCTAGGATGTGTTATTTTAGTGTTCCCTTTATTTTTTGAGAAGTGTATATATATATATATATATATATATATATTTTATTTTATTTAAATGTAGTAACTAAGGATTCTAGCTTCAATGTAATAAAATAACCAGTGAGATACTGTTCCTGCTGCGGGCTCTTCCGAAGGCCTGAAGTTCTGAGGAACTGTTGCATTAATTTTGTCTTTAGCCAGAGGTATGTACACTATGCTATAGGCCATAAATCAGTCAGTTGTGTTGTTATTACGTTATCTTTTTTTAATTGGAAATTGCCACACCATACCCCATTAAATGTAACATAAGATGATTTACTGACATTCATTCTATGCGACTCTGCTGGACAGGTGCGGTAGTGATTCATCCTTTTCAAACATTGTGTGCAACGTAAGTGTGTTTTTTAGTGTGTATTGCAATACTTAAGTGTTGTTTTTAATCCTGTAGGTGGATGACTACCATGGGGTTAAGATATATGACCCTTATGCCTGGTTGGAAGATCCTGACAGTGACGAAACAAAGGTGATTGTGATGGAAAATACACAATAACGAGGGATGAATTGCAACATTATAGTTATAACCTGTTCCTGAACTCTGACGTGTGTGTGCGTGTGCATGTGTTTGCCCAGGCCTTTGTGGAGGAGCAGAATAAGCTGACCATGCCATTCCTGGAGCAGTGTGCGGTCAGGCCTCAGTTTCACCAGCGGCTAACTGAGCTCTATGACTACCCCAAATACAGCTGCCCCTACAAGAGAGGAAACAGGTAGGAACTAAAATACAGCTGCTCCTATAAGCGAGGAAACAGGTAGGAACTAAAATACAGTTGCCCCTTTTAGCAAGGAAACAGGTAGGAACTAAAATACAGTTGCCCCTTTTAGCGAGGAAACAGGTAGGAACTAAAATACCGCTGTCCCTACAAGAGAGGAAACATGTTAACTAAAATACAGCTGCCCTTACAAGAGAGGAAACATGTTAACTAAAATACCGCTGCCCTTACAAGAGAGGAAACATGTTAACTAAAATACAGCTGCCCCTACAAGAGAGGAAACATGTTAACTAAAATACAGCTGCCCCTACAAGAGAGGAAACATGTTAACTAAAATACAGCTGCCCTTACAAGAGAGGAAACATGTTAACTAAAATACCGCTGCCCTTACAAGAGAGGAAACATGTTAACTAAAATACAGCTGCCCCTACAAGAGAGGAAACATGTTAACTAAAATACAGCTGCCCCTACAAGAGAGGAAACATGTTAACTAAAATACAGCTGCCCCTACAAGAGAGGAAACATGTTAACTAAAATACAGCTGCCCCTACAAGAGAGGAAACATGTTAACTAAAATACAGCTGCCCCTACAAGAGAGGAAACATGTTAACTAAAATACAGCTGCCCCTACAAGAGAGGAAACATGTTAACTAAAATACAGCTGCCCCTACAAGAGAGGAAACATGTTAACTAAAATACAGCTGCCCTTACAAGAGAGGAAACATGTTAACTAAAATACAGCTGCCCTTACAAGAGAGGAAACATGTTAACTAAAATACAGCTGCCCTTACAAGAGAGGAAACATGTTAACTAAAATACAGCTGCCCTTACAAGAGAGGAAACATGTTAACTAAAATACAGCTGCCCTTACAAGAGAGGAAACATGTTAACTAAAATACAGCTGCCCCTACAAGAGAGGAAACATGCTAACTAAAATACAGCTGCCCTTACAAGAGAGGAAACATGTTAACTAAAATACAGCTGCCCCTACAAGAACAGGTTAGGAATCAGTTGATGAGCTGAATCAATAGATTCAGTGCTGGAGCAAAAGCCTGATTACTGTTGTTTCTGTTTCCCAAGAAAATTCACAAAATTGAGGGCAAAAGAGGTAACTACTTAATAACTGCAGGTAGATACTGCCATTATTATATGTCACATACAGGTTATTCCACTGGTTGGGTTGTTATACACTGTATAAAGAGTACATATGTGTGTCTGATGCTCTCCATGACGTAACCGGTGTTACTGTGTGTTTCCTCTGTAGGTATTTCTACTTCCATAACCTGGGCCTGCAGAACCAGGATGCACTCTATGTGCAGGACTCTCTGGATGGACCAGCCACAGTCTTCTTTGACCCAAACACACTGTCTGAGGATGGGACTGTAGCCTTGAAGAGTGAGCTCCTGGTTACTGTAATACACACAAACACACCGTAACTTTGTCTGTCTCAACCTGAGCCCTCACAACTCCCCCCCCCCCACCCCTCTCTTGTCAAGCCATGTACATTCTTCCTTTGTTATTAGATTTGATTGCTGTGACAAAGGGGGAGTACCTTGCTAAAACATAAAAACATCAATGATAGGACTACATTATACACTTGAATATTACACATAATGTCATGTCTATTCTTCCTCTATCCTTGCCTCTCTCATCTTCCCCTTCCTCTCCTCTTCTAGTGGGGCGCCTATCGGAGGAGTGCGAGTACTTTGCGTACGGCCTGAGCTCCAGCGGCTCCGACTGGGTGACGGTGCACTTCCTGAAGGCTGATGACCTCACGAAGCTGCCTGATGTCCTGGACAGGGTGAAGTTCAGCTGCCTGGCCTGGACCCACGATGCCCGCGGAGTGTTTTATAACTGCTACCCCCGGCAGGACGGCAAGGCTGATGGTGAGACAGGCACGCAAACATACACAAACACATGTATATGTTATCTACTGTATACAGCACAAAATAGTGTTCAAGTGCACAGATACATTGAAACACACACACACACACCTATTGTAAAAGTATGTACGTACACAAGCGAATATACATGCACAGTGCATGTGGGTGGAGGGCAGAAATACTCGGTATTCATGTCATAAGAAGGAATTCCCCTCAACCACTCTCACAAATTGGGAAAAACAAACATTCTTTCCCGTCATTGTAAAAAAACGTTTTTTTTGTAGTTGATGTTGAGATATATAGAAATATCAAAACATGCCGAAAAGCTGCCGTGTTGTTCAATGTACATGTAACCAGGTCAATACTTCTACATAGGGAAATAGAGCCTGTGAGAAGAGCCCTGTGGCTTCAGACTATTCGGTATGGGAGAGTGGGAAATTGTGGTGACTCAGTGTCCAAGTAGGGTACATGTAGCTAATGTACAGGGCCTTTGGAAAGTATTCAGACCGCTTGACCTTTTCCGCATTTTGTTACATTACAGCCTTATTCTAAAAATGGATTAAAAACAAAAAAACAGAAATAACTTGTTTATTCCAAATCTTTGCTATGGGACTCGAAATTGAGCTCAGGTGGATCCTGTTTCCATTGATCAACCTTTTTTTACATTCATTTTTTATTTCACCTTTATTTAACTACGCAAGTCAGTTAAGAACAAATTCTTATTTACAATGACAGCCTAGGAACAGTGTGTTAACTGCTTTGGGGGGCAGAACGACAGATTTTTACCTTGTCAGCTCAGGGATTCGATCTAGCAACCTTTTGGTTACTGGCCCAATGCTCTAACCACTAGGCTACCTGCCGCCCCTTGAGACTTTTCTACAACTTGATTGGAATTCACCTGTGGTAAATTAAATTGATTGGAAATTATTTGGAAAGGCCCACACCTGTCTATATAAGGTCCCACAGTTAACAGTGCCTGTCAGAGCAAAAACCAAGCCATGAGGTCGAAGGAATTGTGAGACAGGATTGTGTCTAGGCACAGATCTGGGGAAGGGTACCAAAACATTTCTGCAGCATTGAAGGTCCCCAAGAACACAGTGGCCTCCATCATTCTTAAAATGGTATAAGTTTGAAACCACTAAAACTATTCCTTGAGCTGGCCGCCCCAGTCAAACTGAGCAATCGGGGGAGAAGGGCTACTGGTCAGGGAGGTGAGTTAATCTGAAAACTTATGCAAATGTAATATTATTATTATTATTTTTTTGTTAAAATGGATAAAAACAATGTTTATCTTTTTCATTATGAGGTATTGTGTGTAGACTGAGAGAGAAAAAACGATTGTAATGTAACAAAATATGGAAAAGTCAAGGGGTCTGAATACTTTCTGAAGGCACTGCATGTGTTTGGAAAACCTTTAATCACAGATACGAAATTTACAGTTATTCGTTTAGTATAGTGTTTTTTAACTCCACTCACTTTTTTAACCACTCACTCACTGACGTGGCTAACATTAGTTAGCGCCATCACGAAAAGGGGCATGAGGGAAGCCGTACAATAGTATGTTTTTCTAAGGTGAGAACGCTTGGGAGCAGGCAATGTTGAAAATGTCATCTTTAGACAGGTTGTACTTTTCTTAAATGTAGTTTTGTAAATAACTGTCAAGTTTTTGCTGTGAGCCATTGGGGTTTCCCCACAGGCGGGCGGGGCCAAAACGTTGTATTTAATACCGACTGGGAGAATAGAAAACGAGAAAGAGGAAGTGTAGACAATCTTCTAAATGATAATGTCTCGTAACACATTTTCTCCCCCATGCCTAGAACGTAAAATAACGCTGTTTCCAAATATCTCTCTCAGTGTGTTTCCACCAATCATCAATCACCCCTGATCAGTGTTACCTTAACCCGATATAGCAGGCGTAAAATAAATGCCTGAGCGGAGTTCCCACTAGGGCTGTTAAAGTGACCATATTACCGCCACACCGGCGGTCATGAGTCATGACGGCAGTTAAATGCCACGTGGCCGTTCAGCCACGGTAATTAGGCTTCTCCAATCTCTGATGCTACCGATGGTCATTAGTAGCCTACCAAACTTGCTAACTGCCCGGTACTCAGCACTCTATTGTAGCTCTAATCCAGGCCTGGGCAACTCCAGTCCTCTGGGGCCTGTTGGTGTCACACTGTTCCCCCATCATCCCTAGCAAACACAGCTGATTTAAACTGAAGATCATGGTTAGTTGATTATTGGAGTCAGGTGTGTTAGCTGGGGCAAAAGCGTGACACCAATCTGGCCCCGAGGACTGGAGTTGCCCAGGCCTGTTCTTATCCCTCTGACATCAATGCAAATGTAATTGAACATTTCATGAGCTCATGTTACGCAACATGGCTGGCATGAAAATGAACCATTAACCATTATTATTCTTTCCATGCCCCTGACAGGTTCATGATAATGGTCCATTCTAAATCTAGTAATATCACACATATATTATTTAGTATACGTAAAGATAACATTAAATGAAGAATAGTCTTGATGGGTGACAATATCAGCCTGTCACTTGTGAATGATGCACAGCTTGTGCATTAAGGCATTGTGCATTAATAAGGCATGAAACAGCTCAACTTCTTTTTTGTGTGCAAATAAACTCAAGCTTACGGACAATGTCAAATGTGATATAGCGAAGCACCTCAGTGAGTTGGGTGTACAATTACGCAGGTACTTTTCCAAAACGGATGACACAAACAACTGGTTTCGTTATCCCTTCCATGCCCTGCCTCCAGTCCACTTACCGATATCTGAACAAGAGAGCCTCATCCAAATTGCAACTAGCGGTTCTGTGATAATGTTATTTAATCAGAAGCCACTGCCAGATTTCTGGATTGGGCTGCGCTCAGAATATCCTGCCTTGGCAAATCGCGCTGTTAAGACACTGATGCCCTTTGCAACCACGTAACTATGTGAGAGTGGATTCTCGGCCCTCACTAGCATGAAAACTAAATACAGGCACAGACTGTGTGTGAAAAATGATTTAAGAATGAGACTCTCTCCAATACATCCCAACGTTGCAGAGTTATGTGCATCTTTTCAAGCACACCCGTCTCATTAACCTGTGGTGAGTTATTCACAATTTTCGATGAACAAATAAGGTTTTATATGTAAGATGGTTAAATGAAGAGCATGGGTCCTTCTGTAGCTCAGTTGGTAGAGCATGGCGCTTGTAACGCCAGGGTAGTGGGTTCGATCCCCGGGACCACCCATACGTAGAATGTATGCACACATGACTGTAAGTCGCTTTGGATAAAAGCGTCTGCTAAATGGCATATATTATTATTATATATTAAAATTATTGCTCATTATTTTATTATTTGTGCCCTGGTCCTGTAAGAGCTCTTTGTCACTTCCCAGGAGCCAGGTTGTGACAAAAACTCACACTCATTCTTATGTTTATTAAATGTATCGTATAGAGTGGTGCTAGAGGGGATACGCCACTGGAAGTTGAATGTTTGAAGGGGTACGGGACTATAAAAAGTTTGGGAACCACTGGCTGTATTACATTTATTTATTAGACTTTTTAAAAATGTAGATGTTCCAAAGATCTGCATTAGTGGCTTATAGGTTATGTTAGGAAGCAAGGAGATGCTAACATGTTTATGCTAATTATTATTATTTATATTTTTTTAGCCCTTTTTTTCTCCCCAATTTCATGGTATCCAATTGGTAGTTACAGTCTTGTCTCATCACTGCAACTCCGGTACAGACTCGGGAGAGGCGAAGGTCGAGAGCCATGCATCCTCCGAAACACAACCCAACCTAGCCACACTGCACATCCAACCCGGAAGCCAGCCGCACCAATGTGTCGGAGAAAACACTGTACACCTGGCGACCTGATCAGCGTGCACTGCGCCCGGCCCGACACAGGAGTCGGGCCGGTAGTGCGCGATGAGACAAAGATATCCCTGCCAGCCTAACCCGGACGACACTGGGCCAATTGTGCGCCGCCCAGCCACAGCCGTCTGCGACAGAGCCTGGGCTCGAACCCAGAATCTCTGGTGGCACAGCTAGCACTGCGATGCAGACCACTGGGCCTTAGACCACTGCGCCACCCGGGAGGCCCTGTGTTTATGCTAATTAACGGTCAATCACCGGCTGACAAAATTACATGACCACCACAGCCCTAGTTCCCACATCCAGTTTTCAGCAGAAAAGGAAGCTAGGTTGAATTGGCTGTATCCCTGAAAACCGCATGCATTCAGTTGATGCAACTCCGCTAAAGGTGCTGTTACCCAATCAGCTTTCTGCATTTCTCCACACAGGCACAGAGACTACATCCAACCTCAACCAGAAACTCTACTACCATGTGATTGGCACCAACCAATCAGAGGACATCCTGGTGGCTGAGTTCCCTGACAATCCAAAATGGCACAGTGGAGTAACGGTGTGCTTAGAAGAGCAAATGTTTTTTTCATTCCATTTCCTACCTGTTGTACACCACATTCTCCATGTAAATCTACTGCTGTCACTCTCATTTCCCTCACTTTTGTCTCCCTCCTCCACCTTGTTTGCCTCTCTTTCTCAATCCCGGATCCGTCTTCTCTTTCTATCATTTGATCTCAGTTTGTAAGTAAACACTCGCTTTTCTCTCTCTCTCTCTCTCTCTCTCTCTCTCTCTCTCTCTCTCTCTCTCTCTCTCTCTCTCTCTCTCTCTGTCTGTCTGTCTGTCTGTCTGTCTGTCTGTCTGTCTGTCTGTCTGTCTGTCTGTCTGTCTGTCTGTCTGTCTGTCTGTCTGTCTGTCTGTCTGTCTGTCTGTCTGTCTGTCTGTCTGTCTGTCTGTCTGTCTGTCTGTCTGTCTGTCTGTCTGTCTGTCTGTCTCTGTCTCTGTCTCTGTCTCTGTCTCTGTCTCTGTCTCTGTCTCTGTCTCTCTCTCTCTCTAGGTGTCAGATGACGGCAGGATAGCAGTGCTGGACATCACAGAGGGCTGTGAGCCAGTCAACCAGCTGTGGTACTGTGACCTGCAGAAGCTGCCCAATGGCATCACAGGTCTGTCCCTATCGTCTTATTCAGACAATGTTCTTATTGTCCTGTACAGATGCGGTCCAATATTTTCGCTCCCTTGCATGATTCACTTTTTCTTCTAAAATGTGTTGAAATTAAAACAACTTTTGGTATATGGGTTTACGACTGCACAGGACCAAGAGAAGCGGACATTTTGGTTTTTCAAATGGCCTGGACGAAATGATTCAAAATGTAAATGAATTTGATTCTAGTTTACTGGTGATTTCTCTCTAACCACATTCTGCTCCATTGTATATTGCAAGTGTGCCAATATATATTGAACAAAAATATAAACGCAACATGCAACAATTTCTAATCTATGGATTAGCCATGAGTGGGCTTGGGAAGGCATAGGTCCACCACTTGGGAGCCAGGCCTACCCACAGGGGAGCCATGCCCAGCCAATCAGAATGAGTTTTTCCCCACAAAAGGGCTTTATTGCAGACAGAAATATTCAGCACTACCCCACCCCCAATAAAATGCTCACTAACAGGGATGGAAACTAATTTGTGCCCAAAATTTGAGAGAAATAAGCTTTTTGTCCGTATGGAGCATTTCTGGGCTCTTATTTCAGCTCATGAAACATGGGACCAACAATTAACCTGTTGTGTTTATAATATTTAGTTCAGTATTTGACTGCACCTGTACCTATAGGCCTGCTGCCTTGGGTAAAGCTGGTGGCTAACTTTGAGGCGCAGTACTCCTACATCACCAACGAGGGCAGTGTGTTCACCTTCCGCACCAACCTGGACGCCCCTCGTTACTGCCTGATCAACATTGACCTGGAGAAACCAGACAAGGACCACTGGAGGACCCTCCTACCCCAGCATGACAAGGACGTCCTGGGTAAGAGAACTTGAGCAGTGGTCTTAAACCCTCCCTCCGTTCTGAAGAGCTACAGGGTGTGCAGGATTTTGTTCCATTTGTATTTCATATTCCTTTGACTATTAGATGTTCTTATAGGCACTTTACTATTGCCAGCCAAATCTCGGGAGTTGATAGGCTTGATGTCATAAACAGCACTGTGCTTCAAGCATTGCTAAGAGCTGCTGTCAAACGCAGTAGTGTGCATAGTTTGAATTCATGCTTACGAGCCTGCTGCTACCTACCACCGCTCAGACAGACTGCAATATCAAATCATAGACTTAATTATAATAAACACAAAAAATATGAGCCTTAGGTCATTAATATAGTCAAATCCGGAAACTATAATTTTAAAAACAAAACGTTTATTCTTTCAGTGAAATACGGAACCATTCCGTATTTTGTCAAACGGGTGGGAACCCTAAGACTAAATATTGCTGTTACATTGCACAACCTTCAATGTTATGTCATAATTATGTAAGATTATGGCAAATTAATTACGGTCTTTGTTAGGACAGAGTTCGCAATGAGCCAGGCGGCCCAAACTGTTGCATCTACCCTGACTCTATTTGCACTGAAACGCAAGAGAAGTGACACAATTTTCCTAGTAGATTTAAAGAAATATACTTGTGTGTATTGATTTTAAGAAAGGCATTGATGTTTATGGTTAGGTACATTTGTGCAACGAATATGCTTTTGTCCCCGAATGCGCTTTTGTTAAATCATCCCCCGTTCGGCGAAGTTCAAACAGGCACAGCATTGATTATATGCAACGCAGGACAAGCTAGTTAAACTATTTATATCATCAACCATGTGTAGTTAACTAGCGATTATGTGAAGATTGTTTGTTTTTTTATAAGATAAGTTTAATGCTAGCTAGCAACTTACCTTGGCTCCTAGCTGCCCTCGCGTACCAGGTGGTCAGCCTGCCACACAGTCTCCTCGTGGATTGCAATGTAATCGTCCATAATCGGTGTCCAAAAAGGCCGATTAACGATTGTTATGAAAACTTGAAATCGGCCCTAATTAATCGGCCATGATGATTAATCGGTCGACCTCTACTAGAATGTCCAGTGTAGTTACTGTATCTTAGACAAAGTCCACTTGAGGTGAAAGGAGTCAGAGTTTGTGTTCCATGCTGTACAGAAGCAGACTGCCATCTGTTGGACAATAGAAAAAACAGCAGTGTACTTTAACGTTGAAAAATTAGCATACATGATAAACTAATTGAGCAGCGTAACAGATTGACTACAGTTAGTCAAGTGACAGTCCAGTACAGCATTGGTGTCCAAAGACCCATAAAAGAATGCACAACTCGTGCATTAACACGAATGGGGTATGGCAGCCGATGACCTTACAGAGTTCCACTTCTTCCAGCAAAAAAACAAGAAACTGCAGCTGCTGTGGTGCTAAGGAACAAAAACACTGGACACTGGAAAATGGGAAAAACATTGCTTGGTCTGATGAATCCCGGTTCATGTTGTTTCCCGCTGATGGGGGGACTAGGGTATGGAGAAAACCACGAGTACATGTGTCCATCATGCTGCGTGTCAACATTGCAGGCTGGTGGTGGTGATGGTGCGGGGTGTGATTTCATGGCACACCTTGGTTCCCTTGATAAAAGTGGAGCAACGTTTGCATGCCACGGGATATCTGAACATCATTACCAATCAGGTGCATCCCTTCATGGCAGCAGTGTATCCATCTGCAGGATAATGCCCCATGCCACAAGGCTAGGATTATCCAGAAATGGTTCCAAGAACATTACAGTAAATTCAGCTTACTGCAGTGGCCTGCCCAGTCACCAGATCTCAATCCAATTGAGCATCTGTGGGATGAGATGGAGCGAACTATTCAGAGTAGAGGTCCACTCCCAGCCAACTTGACACAACTGTAGGAAGCATTGGAAACAACATGGGCCAGTGTCCCTGTGGAATGCTTTCGACGAATCGAGGCTGTTCTGAGGACAAATGGGGGTGCAACTCAATATTAGGAAGGTGTTCCTAATGTTTTGTACACTCAGTGTATATGCCAGGTTGTTGGTGCATTATGCTTTTATAATGCTTCAAGTTTTTAAACAGAAATAAATGACCTGCTGATATGCTCATAAAGAAACCATTTAGCCTACATTGTGAGCATTTTTTCTGCGTTCCTATAGGCTCTGTGGCCTGTGTGAACCAGCACCACCTGCTGGTCAACTATGTCCATGACGTGAAGGACATCCTGCAGTTGTATGAGCTGACCACTGGTGGTCTGGTCAGAGATCTGCCTCTGGACGTGGGCACTGTGGTGGGTCTCAGCTGTAAGAAGAAACACTCTGACTTCTTCTACAAGTTCACCTCCTTCACCACGCCAGGTACTGTACTGTCTCGCAGGGGATACTCAACTTATTCAGCGTTAGATATATGAAAAGGATGTGTCATTTATTGGGACTAAC